>NC_143554.1:155147500-155483571 GCF_054136105.1 Typopeltis vanoorti
TTGTTTTATTTTTTTTTAAATTTCCAAATGTATTCATTAAATATGTTGGCAGTGGAGTTTTAGCGTGGAATGGATCTCCAGAAGTGTTTCTTCTCATAGTGCCCAGAAATGGAAACAACGATCGTAAGATTAATCATAGCTAAGCAGTAAATTTCAAAGGATTAAAGAAGAATATAAAATACATAAATACATAAATAAATAAACAGAAACTCAATCCACTGAGAAATGCTTATAAGTAATGAAGATTTTTTTATTCCAATTCAAAGGGATATCAAGTTTAATTATTGCCAATCATTGGTTTTGCTGGTACACTGTTGAAGTAACCATTCTTCAAATCTAGCACTATTATCTGGAAGCTAAAAAGCTCAACATGTTTCAATATCATCTGGCAATTCCTTTATATTTACATACGCAATCTTGGATGCTTTTACACCTGCAAAAACTGATGTACAAATCATTTTCTGTACAATGGCGGTTCTATGCAGATACCCAATTGAGTATCAACTTTATGATGCAGCATATTCATCCTTCAATGTCTATATCATGGTCTAAGGAAATTTGAGGGGGGGGGAGAATAGAATACTCAGCATGTAATCCCAACTGACCTCATTAGGGCATATTTGGGAAAAGATAGAATATGTATCTAGACTGGTACGTCATCTTCAACCTAGGAATTCTTTATCAATCTAGTTAGTGAATTCTTATAATTAATGTAATGCTGTTGAATTTATAACATTTAATGGAAAAAAATTCCACCCTGGTGAGTGGTGCATATAATGGAGACTAACGAGAAACAACTGATACGTTGAAGTTTGTAAATTGTAAACTGCGAAATGTCAGTTTTTACAAAATGGTGTATGTACAATAAGGTTGATGGCTGACAACCAACATCATCTTAAGAGATCTGGGAAATTGTAGATAGCAGGTCTTCACTTTACAGTCGCCAAGGATAGTCGTATTTTAGAGCAACTAACGATCAGTACACTTGAAGTGACAATATAGCAAACAATTGCTGCCATCCTAAGTTCCTAATCGTAATTTGTATTATCTGAATTTTATAGGGATTGTTCTGAATTTTGAGGTTCCCTGCACCGAAGATTGACTACTTCTGAAACCATCTGAAAAGGCACTTCATAGTTCTTAAAATAATATATTTATATTTATTTTATTTTATCAAAAAATTATCTAACGCCTTTTATTTCTGTAAAGGGAGTAGGCGAGGCCATTATAGCCCTATCGTACATTTGAACACTGAATGGGGCAGTTCAGTCTCCACTGGTAGCCGATCAGAGAGCTGGCTGAATGGTATCACTAATTTAAGCAGCCAGCAATGAAGAGACGGCTCAACAAGTGCCGCCATTTGGGTAGTCCCTGACTCTAACACAATATTTTTAATGTCTGAAATAGTGTGGGTTCTACAGCCGATTTTCTTCAGTTTACAGGTCGAAAAACCCCAGTTTCCTGGAGAAAAAAAAACTACTTGCCCGTGCCAGAATTCGACTAACTCGGGAACAGATAAAAAATCAAGGTTTAGAAAAAGTTCCTCTAGTCGGTGATTAGTTTATCTTCGGGCGGTTTAGCGCTGAGAACTACAAACATCACTTCCACTGAGCTACACAAGCTGTTCGTTTTGTTTACTTTTTTATTTTATTTTTCTCCATCCACTCATTTCCTAAAAATGGCATAACAGATTGTTATGGCTTTGCTATGAAATAAAACTATCCGTAGATACTTTTATTTCATATAAAAGTATAAGTGGAAAGTATGTTTGCATATCAAGTACATGTAAATTTAAGTGCTCGATGAATTTGCAAACTTATTTCTTCAGGTTCGTATATTCGTTGTGTTCAGAATATTTTGAAGTAGTGACTAGCACTTTCCATTGAGTTACAAGTAGTCAGTTTCTTTATTGCAGCATTGATTTCCACTCACCACGTGACAGACACAAGCAGGATTTTGTCTTTTTAGAAAAATGATTCTTTTCACTTTAGTATTCTTATCATTACATGATACAAAGATAAAATAAAATGCACCGACTTGTGTCGGTTCAGGGTAAAAACAAATATAAATGTGAGAGTAGCAAATGCAAACTATAAGTTAGAGAATGAAGCTTGCACGAATCTGTGTAGTATAAATAATGAAAACACTTGGACACAGTGGACATGCTTAGACATGTTCTCCAGAATTGTTTGGAGATGATTAGCTGAGAAGTTGAAATCTAGCGTGTGAGATGTCATAAAATATTTCCAGATGCCATTTAGATCAATTCTTGGTTCTTATGAGAATGCCATGAGAAAAAATTACTATGATTCATTCCTTTAACTGACGAAAGAGGAATTAATCTCCTACATAGAGTCTTGTCCCATTCGATATTATGATTTATATTTAAAGATTGATTTTTCATGTGTTAAAAAATCGATATGCATCTGATCTGACTTCACCAAATTGAAATGCTTTTATTATACTGTATTAACTTATTATATTAAATTAACTACTGTCGTTATTTTTATGTTATTTATTTATTTCTATTTCTGCATTTCTTCTAAAAAAAAGAACAAAAACATAATAATTTGAAATGATTTGTTTGCATTTTCAAGAGGGCGTTATTGTCTTAAAAATATTTATCGAAGCAAGATGTTAGAGGTATGTACCGTTTTAATTATCTGTAAGTTATATTACGTGCATAGAAAACAAATAATTCTACAATGCCATAGTATTTAAATAAACATATAGGCAGCTTACTTTCCCTGTGCCTCAGCACCTCACAAGTGGGAAATTAATTTATTCATCAAATTTCTTCGAAGGGCATAAGTTTTGTGTTCCTAACTGAAAAAAAAGATAGTTTTTTTTTTTAATAATCCGTCCCTCAATAAAAATATCCATTTATGTCATCTGTCATAATGAGAAATTAATATTTCTAATAATGTATGTGTGTGTGTGTATTACACAAATGTTACTCAAATAATATTTGAATAATATTCTAATATTACCAAATATTCTTGATCCTGTATCACAACATTATTTGGTCACAAAAAATTTGATGCCGTAAGTAATTTTCACTGCTTAATGACCAATTCGAACTATGCCCCCCCCCCCCCCCCCAGCTTGATTGGTTGAGTGCGTAGCGTTGCCCCTTTATAACCAATAGGCTGTGAGTTCTCCTGTATATTTGTGATTGTGTTTTTCGTCTTTATAATGAATTGCATCGCGCCGTATAAGACCACCGAACTGTTTATTTAGACCTGAAGTCTCATGAACAAAAAAAAAAAAAAAAAAAAGTTTATTATTAGATCTCTAGAGCATGGTAGCTTCTACGCTAATAATGTTGCCCTTGGAGCGGTAAGGCGTGAGTTCTAATCTGGTCTAGGACTTTATAGATTTGCCAGAATTGGAGGTTTTCTCTCCCGGAAACTTAAGGTTTTTTTTTTTTTTTTCCCGTCCCTCTAAAGTGACAAAACCTTCCAGAGAATGCCATATGGGATTTAGCGGTCACGGTATTATCATACACTACATTAATAATCAATTACACCTCTTACAACGTGCCGTGGATGAGTTTCATATTAAATAGACATGTTCTCGAACCATAATATATTATTATAGTAATATAGTAATCAGGCGCGGCTCGTGCATAGGAACTGCAGCACCCCTAATTTTTCTCGATATATATATATATATAAGAGCCTGTGTAGCTCAGTGGATGTAGCGTTTGCCAACCATGGCGCTTGGCCGCACGAAGGAAGACTTGGTTTCGAGTCTAGTCGGCGACTAGAGGAAATTTTTCTAAGCCTTTTTTCGACCGGTTCCAGAGTTAGTCGATCTCTGGCACGGGCAAGCAGGTTTTTCCTCCCGGAAACTCGGTTTTTTCGTCCCGTAAGCTCAAGAAAATCGACCGTAGAACCCACATTATTTCAGACATTAAATATAGTGTGTTAGGGTTAGGGACCACGAGATGGCGACACATTTGAGCCGTCTCTCTTCACTGAGTACCGCTTAATTAGTGATAGCCTTGGGCCATCTATCTCTGATTGGTACCAGTGGAGATTGAACTGCCCACTCAGTCTCCAAAAGTTAGATAGGGCTAAATGGCCTCGCATACTCCCCGCATACGGGAATAAAAAGGCGTTAGATGATTTTTTTTTAATATAAATATATTTATTAATTTATTTATATTTGTTTGTAATATTTAATTTTATCATCAACAATCCTATACAATTCTCTTATTTTGTATAAAAAAATAATAAAAATACATCTTGTAGCACTTGAATAATCCATCCCTCAACTAAAATATCCATTTATGTCATCCATATAATATCCATATAATGTAGTATGGCATTGCTATACTACATTATTGCGCGTAGCAAATATACTAGATGCTGCTCGCAAAGGAGGCTAATAGCATCTAGTATATTTGCTACGCGCACAAGCATATGCACGTCATAGCGAGATGAGAGCTATTAGCGTAGTGCGGCACTATCCGTCGCTCAGTTCCACTGTTGTTTATATGCAGTTTGCGCCAGTAGTAGTGTTCGTAGTGCTTATCGTGTTTACTCTGTCTCTTTAAATATTTGGACATTACAATTAAAGAAGTAACATTTGTTATAGTTTTTATTTTAGAACATCATTGCAGTTATGATAATGGATTTTATTTTTAAGTAATTTTGAATTAATTTTATAATTTCATAATATAATAATTTTGTCGATAATAAACAATATTTTTCATGAAACAAAACAAGAAGATTATATTTTATTTTTAAGTAATTTTGAATTATACAAAATGTATAATTTTATCGATCAAAAAAAATCAGCTAACGCCTTTTATTCCCTAATAAGGAGTAGGCGAGGCCTTTATACCATATCTAGCTTTTGGAGACTGACCGGGAAGTTCAATCTCCACCAGTAGTCAATCAGAGATAGCTGGCCCATGTCTAAACTTCGATTTTTTTTTCTTTTCCAGGACCACCAAGATAAATGTAATGTTGTCAAAAGTTGTCTGCAGTGCGATGACTTAATAAAAGAGAAAAGACTGGATCACCATATGGAGATTAGATGTATGAACACCAAAACTTGCTCTTACTGTTCACAGAAATTCATCAGGCAACATTTTGACGTAAGTTCAATATGTGAATAAGTGAGCTAAGGCAGAGTGTGTGTGTGTGTGTGTGTGAGAGAGAGAGAGAGAGAGAGAGAGAGAGAGAGAGATTAATGGAATGATTATAAAAAGAACTTTCTCTAATCCAACCCCCTCCCGCCCCAGGAAAGGTTATATGCAAACGTGTAGTACAATTTGTACTATTGGTAAACTAAGGATTTTTTCATTTCTTTTTTTATTAATTTTTAACTATTTTTAGTAATTTAAAAATTATTTATTTATTATATGTTTCGGAAACCCTGCTCTAAACAGCATGGTATTCAAGCCACTTCCAGTCCTCCAATAAGTGGGATGGCAGTCTCACACCGAGCAATGAAATCCATCTCCCACCTAAAATATATTAAAAATATATATATAAATTGACCCAACATTGAACGTTTTCAAGCCATCAAGACCACAATAAGCATGGGGTGGCCCCACACTGAAGGTGAAATCCATCTTCCTCTTGAAGACAATTACTACCAGCCATCACACAAGCAGGATTCAAAGCCACAGGTTGTTCGTTGGAGAGTTAGTACGCTAATCACTCAGCCAACCAGTCTGGCTTCATATTCTGATGGATGAATTGGAATTCTGTGCACCTTTTTATGAGTTCGATGAGTTATACACTTGTATTACCATTATACCTGCTTACCATTATACATTTTTCTACTCAACTTGGTACAGATAGGCTGAGCAAGACGGAAACTATTTATTTAGGTATTTATTAACAAATTCAACATTATCATTGTTTTATGGCATCGTTCGCAATTTGCATATCATTGTAATACACAAATTCCTATATTAACAAATAAATTAGATCCCTGTGGTTTAATTTTGACAAAACAAAGGATTCCTGTATTTTTGTGATTCTCTGTCTTTTTTTTTTTTTGTTCTGCTATGGAATATACACCATGTAGACAAAAGTTCTAATTCATTTCAAAGATGTTCGATGGGGTTGGAGTGTGGGCTCTGAGCCGGCCTGTCCAACGCTTCTACGTTCTTTTGTGGAAAATAGATCCGAGCACGCAGTGCAGTATGGCATTGTCGTGCTGAATCAAGCAAGGGTCACTGTCGAAGTACTTCCACAGCGTCTGAAGCATGAAGTTGTCCAGGATGTCCAGGGAGCCATCCGACGTCATAGTTTGGGGCACATCCACCAATGGATCATGTCCCATCCAACTGAAACACCATACCCCTACCGAGCCTCCACCAAACTTAGTTGTTGGAATGATTCAGTCCTACCAGAACCGTTACCCAGATATAATCTCCAGATCCAAATATGACCATCAGAGTGAAACATTTGGAAGTGATTTGTCGATCCACAGAAACCTTTCCTACAGTTCAGGAACGGTGTGAAAGACACCAGTCCAAACGTCATTTGTTGTTTGGGGGAGTGACGTGTAGCTTGTTCGCAGCAGCTCTGCCGTAGTAACCAATGGCATGCAATTCTCTGTGGACAGTTCGAGTGCTGACAGATATCCCTGAAGCACTTTCCAGATTAACTGCGAAGCTTGCCGCTGATGACTTGTGAGATACTCGTACATTCAGAGACGGAGCTCGTCGATCTCGGGCGTTTTCCTTCTGTGGCACTATCAACTCTTGATCTGCTAATGACATAAGCTACGGTGGATTTCGGTATACTGAGACGTGTAGCAATGTTACGAACAGAAAAACCACTGATGTGGTCTTTCTGTCTATCTTGACATTGCGTAGAGTGCAAAACATGCACATCACACCTTCGATTATCAGACTTGCACAACATGATCTGAATATTTTCATGTAGTAGGATCCAAATTTGCATGGCATGTAAAGCGTCCAAATACTTTTATCAACATAGTGTATTTGTTTCTCTGAAGATATTTATTAATATTAATAATTTCTTGTTACAAAATTTAACTCATTTTGTAATAATTTTGGACTACGATGAGCTTGATGGTGCCCCACAGGATCGAATTCGTGGCCGGAGAGGTTCTTTCTGATGATTATCCATTTCTGTGCAGATGCATTTAGCATGTTAGTCTAGAACCTAAATTCTTAAGTTCAAAATGTTTGTCCCAGACTACTTTGTTAAATCAACGTTTGGAAATTAATCAGATTTAATATTGTACACTAACAAAGTTCGTTTTGATTCACAGTAAGAAAAATAATTAGTTGAGTGAAAAAGTTTATATTTGAAAAAAAAAAAAAAATTTTTTTTCTCACACCTTTAGACATACGTGTTCTGTATTAAACTACCAGTAACAAAAAAGCTCCAACTTGAGGAATTGCCCCAGTATTGGGATTTTAACAAAATGTAGTTTTATTGAAACAGTACTATATGGCAATGCACTATCCAAGATGATCCCAATCTCAATGACTTCTTGCTCCTGTTTGCGTAACCTTCACATACTATCCAATTAACCGTAGTTTTTTTTTTGTTTGTTTGTTTCTTTTTCTTTTGAAGAGCTCTTCAGCAAATAACAAAAGAATTTCGATGTACTTGCTTTCACGAGGATAGCACGATATTTACATCAGGTTGGAAATACTTCGATCATGTTATACTCTTGAAGTGCAAGGAAAAACTGCATCTTTCAGCAGTTAAAAAAATTAAATAAGTAAGTAAATAAATTTAGAAATTAAGGAATTAAGTAAATCTCAAATAGTTGATTATTTCGACAGTAAACTGAAAAGACAAATTCCTCCTCACATCCTCTGAAACTAAACAATAATCGGCACGTGGATAGCTGCATGTCCCAAGCTGATATTGTTGTCAGAATTATGGCCAAAGCAACTAAGATTATGGCTCCAGTTTATTATGTCTGATTCATCTGGTCGTTCTGCCTGTTTTGCGGAATGCACAACACGAGTTTAGGGGAGGGAAAAACCTCTGCCACCTGCTAACGTATGAATTCGGCTAAGTCACCTTCAGTTGAAAGGTAAACGTTCTTTGCACTCAAAGGATAAGATGATCCAAAGTCCTTATAAGGTTCTTCGCGTCCTAGATAGAATTCAAATTCAAACTCAGGTTCAAATTCAAATTCAAACGTTCTTATTAAAGGGCACTGTCGATACTGATTTATATCAAAAATCAGCTGACACCTTTTATTCCCTTATAGGGAGTAGGCCTTGCCTACTCCCTATAAGGGAGTAGACCTTGCCTACTTCCTTATGATAGCCAATCAGAGATAGCTGGCCCAAGGCTCTTACTGATTTAAGCAGCTCACAGTGAAGAGACAGCTAACAAGTTCCTCCATCTCGTGGTCCCTAACTCTAGCACTAATGTCTGAAATAGTGTGGCTTCTACTGTCGATTTTCTCGAGTTTACGGGAAAAAAAATCCGAGTTTTCGGCAGAAAAAAACGGCTGGCCAATGCCAGAGATCGAGTAACAAGGGAACCGGTGGAAAAAATGCTACGAAAAACTCTTCTAGTAGTCGGCGACTAGAATCGAACTCACGGCTCTCTTTCTTCAACCGGTTTAGCGCTGACGAGAAGTGCAAACACCACTTCCAATATAGTTTTACTTTCCGCAAGGTAGACAGAGTGGACAATGAACGCATTTAACTCGGTTAAATATAATTCGGTTTCTTTCTTTTATGGGCTTAAGCCAATATTTAAGCCCGAAATATGCATTCATTAAAATTATTGAAATTCTCATGCTATTTCCTTAAGAGTTTTAAAATCCACCGTATTTGTGATCTCTTCTAGAAACATGTGAGTTCCTGTGGTAAGACCGTTGTCAGCTGTCCATTATGTAAATCTAAGTTGACAAAGAATAGTCTTGACTGTCACCTCGCTCAGGAATGTACCGCAAAAAAAGTAGCTTGTTTGCACTGTGGAGTTCAGTTCTCCAGGAAGGATATTCTGGTAAGTGTGCTCCGAATTTGTTTGTTCCCACATCAAACAGTGTTAAATGATATTCTGATGTGATATACAGTGTTATAAATGTTGAAACATTTGCATAGGGAGTGTATTTGAATTAATGTTCTTGTTATCCTCTTCAAAATATGAACAAGGTGCGATAAAAATGTTTCAAATAATGATTATACTGCTGTTATTGCAATTGAGTTCTATCTTTAAACTTTATGCTGCATATAGAACGTGCTATCCGCAACTTGCCTCCTACAATCGCTAACAATATCAGTCTTCATGTAGCAAACAACCTTTCTCACGTTTCGTCGCCTAGAAGAAATCTCTGTAACAGCCAACTCCCAGCGCTCCGTAAATTATGCAAAGGCAGTAGCATAATAATCACTAGCGCCGAAAAGAGTTATTGTGGTCATTAATGCTAGTGAATAGAGTCAAAAAATGAATTCGTTGCTCATAGACGACACTATTTATACATCACTGGATTATAATCCAACCCATTCTCAAAAAAAAAAAAAAAAAATTAAAAACGATTCTAAAAAAGGTCACATCTTGGTCTCCTAAAATATTAAAAAAAAAACCTCAAACCGTAGCTTCTTCCCATCCCCCTCCCCCGGATATACGGATTCCTAAAAACCTAATAATCCTCTCCGTCCCATAATAGATGATACTGACTGTCCCTCTTTAGCCAAACACTTAACCCTCACTTAAAGGTCATTCTACTTCTTATATAAAACATCCACTCTTTTGAAAATTTTAATCCAAAATTTAGTTTTAAACAATAATGATATTATGGGGAACTTTGAAGTCACCTCTCTTTTTACCAATATCCCTCTTTTTCACACTTTAAAGAAAAATGTTTTTCCCCTCCGATATCGTTGATCTTTTCAATTTTATCATCCATAATAAATTTAGTTTAATCCTTTATCGAAGTGTATGCAAACAAAGTTTGCGCCTGAAGTATCTTCAGGACTGAGGCAACTCGTGGTAAAGGTGGACCAAGCTTTCATCACTCCTTGTCTTAGTATCTCCCATAATGGAAAGCACATCTCCTTACGGACATGTATACTAATAATAATTATTATTACATAACACCTCCAGGGAGTCCAAAGACTCTTCGAGGGAGGGTTCCAACTCTCCGTCTCCACCAGCCGCAACTACCTTCGTCATCTACCGCTGACCACCACTATTATTATATTCACAGACAATCACAAACATCCATTCCCACGCGGGATTTGAACCTGCAGCCTTTTGGCTGGAGAGCCGATACGCTAGCCACTCGGCCAAACAGGCCGATAATGCTATGCATTAAGGGAAGGGCCACTACCCAGTTTCTAGGGCCACTACCCGGTTTCGACATATATTGAGGTCTCGTCAGTGGGAGACATACCCAGTGGTGGTGATACCAAGGTGGAAGAAATGAAGAAGTCATCTTTACCTATACGAGTTGCCAAAAGGTGTTTCACCTTATTATTAAATTCCTCTGGATTTAGAGAATGATGTTGGAAGGTTTTTTTTTTTTTTCACTTTGTTAGCCTATAATAAATTTAGTTTAATCCTTTATCCAAGTGTAAGCAAACAAAGTTTATGACAAACAAACAAAGTCATTATGGGACATACTAAGACGCGGAGTGATTAGAGCTTGGTCCACCTTTACCACGAGTTCCCTCAGTCCCGAAGATAATTCAGGCGCAAAGTTTGTTTGCATACACTTGGATAAAGGATCAAACTAAATTTATTATAGTCTAACCAAGTGAAAAAAAAAACTTCCAACACATTTTATCATCCATTCTGACTACTTCACTTGGAAAGATACAATTTATAATCTGATTGAGGATATAGTAATGCGCTGTTCCTCCTAGCCAATTTTCTGTATGAAGAATTTTGAAAAACGTGTTCTGGATGCTGTTATTCTTAACTATTTGACTTAGATACATTGATGAAGTGTTCTCTATTTGGCCACATATCAGACACATTAGATCCCTTCCTCCTTCATCTCAACAGCCATCATCCAATTGACTATACAAAATGAAAATAATAATAGCCTGCTTTTTTTAGATACTCTAATCATACGTCTTCCCACAAACCTTCTTTCTCAGTTTACAGAAACCAACAATATGGTGTTATCAAAACCCTTGTTAATAGAACCTCCAATACTCTGGTCAGGCTTTCCTTACAGTTGTAATCTCCTTTATTGACCAGACCTTGTTATCCAATGATTACAATGCCTAAAAGACCAACCCATCAATTGGTCCTCCCATCTCCTCCAACATGCAGACTATAGTAATTCCATCATTGTGCCTTATATCAGAGGCACTTCGTGAAAAAAATAGCCAGAACTTTAAAACAGTACAGTCTCTACAGTGCATTCAAAGCTCATCGGAAGTTGACTGCCCTCATCCGATCTCCCAAGAATCCTCTGCATCCTCTCTCTATTTCAGGTACTTAAAAGTTCATTTTTCTTGCAACTTATCATAATATGATCAAACAGAGAGATATGCTAACATCCGCCTTGAAGGACATAAGAAATACATCTGCCGCCATAAGCATGGTCAGTCAGATCTAGCTGACCATGTCTTGGATACCTTGCACAGAATCAAATGGGGAAAAAAATACAATGCTTCACCATGAATTGAAATATTCCTTTTAGAATCAACAGCAGATTTTAAAAAACAACAACTGAATCTCCATAAATGTGGATGTGTTAAACTTCCCAAGATTTAGGAAACTAATTCTTTAGACTCCCATCCAACAACTAAGGTTAGCCAACAGCATCCACAGAGGATACCCCTCATGGGACTTTAGCCTTTCGGTCTAATTTTTCTACTTATTATTTTGTGCATTTTTGCGTGTATTTTTACAATGTTAATATGGTTTCCATATTGATGTCTCAGTGACTGAGAAGAAATATAAGCTCGATTAAAGTTGTGTTTAATTGACTATTTCCCTATTGTGGAACAGTATATCTAAGAAGAATATCTCATTCATAAGAATAACTCACTAT
This sequence comes from Typopeltis vanoorti, assembly GCF_054136105.1. Taxonomy (NCBI): domain Eukaryota; kingdom Metazoa; phylum Arthropoda; class Arachnida; order Uropygi; family Thelyphonidae; genus Typopeltis; species Typopeltis vanoorti. The sequence continues at coordinate 155,159,480 of NC_143554.1, forward strand.
GGGTGCTTTGCTGTTCCCGGTCTGGTTCGTAGGACCAAACTTATATCTAATCTCGTCAACTATTTAGCCGTGTTCTACCTGCTCTAAAAATTCTACTATCAGAATTGTTGCTGTGCACTGGGACTTGCAGACGAAACGATCTGCCATCTAACACATTGCTACAAACATTCTTTATCTGCATTACTGACACACGATAGTGTTGCTATCATATGTTATTGTTTCTCTTATTTATTCTAATCTACCAATCATACATTTGCAGATATAACAATTTCACATTTTCGACTTCTAAATCTTCAGACGTGATAACTATTGCTAAATATTATCCATTTGCTATTTATGTGTGTAAAATAAATGAATTTAACTTATCCTGGAAATGTATGGTTATTTAATTATTTGCCTTAGTAAAATATTTGAAAAAGGTAAATAAGAAAAAAATCAAGTTCTGGATGTTTCCATTTTAAGCTTTTTCATTTCTAAAAAACAGTTTTGCGGTATAAGTAAAATATTAGTCACATATAAATTACCAACAGGATCACATAGCAGTCTGTGGACACATAATCGTCAAATGTTCAATCTGCCATGCTGATGTGAAAGAGATGAATTTAGAAGCACACAAAGTAGAATGCATTTCTAAGAACGGTCCCTGTTCGCATTGTGGAGAAGAAGCATCTACTGTTCTTCTCAAGGTAAGTTAGATGATAAGATTTAAAAGTTTAATTATTTTCATAAAAAAAATGCAGCACTGTATTTACATGTTCAGAAACTTATTTTCTCTTAAATTTCACAGATTCAAATTTCTGAAATATCACTTATTATATTTAAATAGTGTCAAATAGAACCGAAAGGAGGAGTCTATGTAGCTCAGTGGATGTGGCGTTTGCACGCCACGGTGCTTGACCGCACAAAGGAAGACTTCTTGGTTTCGAATCTTTTCGGCGACTAGAAGAAATTTTTCTAAGCATGTTTTCGACCGGTTCCCGAGTTAATCGATCTTTGGCAAGGGCAAGCGGGTTTTTTCTCCCAGAAACTCGGGTTTTTCGTCCCGTAAACTCAAGAAATTCGACCGTAGAACCAACATTATTTCAGACATTAAATACGAGTGTTAGGGTTAGGGACTACGAGATGGCGACACTTGTTGAGCCGTCTCTCTTCAGTGCGTGCCGCTTAATTAGTGATAGCCTTGGGCCAGCTATCGCTGATTGGCTGCCAGTGGAGACTGAACTGCGCACTCAGTCTCCAAAAGTTAGATAGGGCTAAAACGGCCTCGCCTACTCCCTATGTATGGGAATAAAAAGGCGTTAGCTGATTTTTTTTGTTCTTAAATTTCTATACTCCTTTGAGAAATCTTATGCTCATGAGAAATAGAGAAATACAATCACCTTTTATGTGATGTGTCTGTAAGTTTTTTTATTAATTCTCTGCTCATTGGTTGAGCAGAGAAATAATGTAGCTCAGTGGATGTGGCGTTTGCATACCACGGCGCTTGACCGCACAAAAGAAGACTTCATTTCGAGTCTACTCGGTGACTAGAGGAAATTTTTCTAAGCCTTTTTTCGACTGGTTCCCGAGTTAATCGATCTCTGGCACGGGCAAGCGGGTTTTTTCTCCTGGAAACTCGGGTTTTTCGTCCCGTAAACTCAAGAAAATCGACCGTAGCACCCACATTATTTCAGACATTAAATACGAGTGTTAGCGTTAGGGACCACGAGATGGTGGCAATTGTTGAGCCGTCACTCTTCACTGTGTGCAGCTTAATTAGTGATAGCCTTGGGCCAGCTATCTCTGATTGGTACCAGTGGAGATCATTGGCACACCCAGGGAGGGGACCGAGGGGCCCTGGCGCCCTCCAAACAGAAAAAAAGACTAGAAAAATTTCCAAAAATCTTTTTCTAATTAATTTTTTATTATTATTATTAGTTATGTTGTGTCGTGTCTTCTATTTCTGTACTACTTATGAATTAGCATTCACATAAGGTGGGAATACCCTCTGGCTCTTGGGAATCACGGCCGTTGTGAACGCAAGGCGAACAAAGTAGTGCCCGGGCAATACTTTGTTTGCCCGAGCGGGCCAGAGATCATGGGTATCATGTATTGGCGATCACTGCAGATGCTCAGTCATAGGTCGTATGCAATGCGTGGTGTGTATTCTCAAATTGTCTACTCAACTCGATCCCCCCCCACCCAAGATTAAATCTTGAGTACTCGGCCCCCTCCAAGATTAAATCCTGAGTGCGCCACTGGTGGAGATTGAACTGCCCACTCAGTCTCCAAAAGTTAGATAGGGCTAAAAAAAACGGCCTCGCCTGCTCCCTATATATACGGGAATAAAAAGGCATTAGTTGATTTTTTTTTATGATTGGTTGAGTCAAGTTAACACGTCCGTGTTACAATGGCCAACTTGCTTTCAATGTGAAATTAATAGATCTTCGCGTCCTAGGTGGGATTCGAACTCAGGCTGCATCTTCGATACCGACTGTTTCACATAGACTCTGTTGGGAATATCTTATGTTTTTATTTTACACCAACTATGGTCGAAATTAAAGGAGAATAATACTGAAATTCAGAAGATATTTATACTGCAGACACTTTGGTTCATTCTCTGTTGTTTATGAGCGTTCTTATTAAGCCCTTATAAATGGTCCAGGTTGCGAGGACTATTTATAAGGGCCACTCCGAACAGACACGCTTGTTGGACATCATCTGACATTCATAACATTCGCCTTATGTTTTCCTTCAGTCACGTCATGTAACACTAATTTATCATACTGACAACGATAGAATTTCGTATCTCCTCGTCATGAACAAGTGTTGAGGGTTTTTTTTCCTATAAAAGTCTGATGTAATTTTAAGTGGGAATTCTTATTCAAATCTAAACCGAGTTCGGCTTTGGTCTTGAGTGAACAATAACCAATTGATATAGAATTTTATAGAAAAAGTTTATATGTAATGACTGTTACAAAATATAAGTTATAGTATATTTTATATGGTATATTATTGTTTGTTGTCGAGCCTCTGTATCTCGGTTCAGACGAGCCCTTTGGTGTTGGAAAAACCCGCGTTCGAACTCCGCCTATAACCTGAGGGTCCTTTATCAGGTATTTCAATCAGATGATGAATTATTAGGTCAATGTGGAGGTGAAGGGGTTTTTCTCCTGGAAACTTGGGTATTTTGTCCCTCAAAACAGGCAAATCGGCTAGAAGAATACACGCAATACACAAGCATTGACACTGTGCGAATAAAAATTAACCACCTTATTCCTTCGGATTTGGTTTCGAACGCCTGCAAGGTTGATTGTGGTCTACCGTCGAGCGTAAATCTGGAAGGACCGTGCATTATTTAGCTTTAGGCATTTTCCCCATCCTGATTTAACGTATTATGATCTGGTGTCCTGTGACGGAGAAGTGATTTAGATTTTTCATAAAAGTAATTTATGCTGTGAGTAGTTAATCCTATCTCCTTAGCCTTTTATATCTGATAATGCATTTCTACTTTCCGGAAGGTAAAATTTCATGTTTCGGGAATTAAATCCGCAGTCAACTATGGGACAACTCATTCAACTTCAGGTTGAAAATACCTTATATATCTTCCTTACGTCTTAGACGAGATTCGAATCTGGATCTTTCCATTCCAAAGGCATGATCATTCTTCTGCCTATGGTGCCGAAGCACTTTTGGGAATTTTGTGTGATGCTGTTTGGAATTGCGACCAGTATACTTGTTAAGTGTGTCCTTCTGGCTAGTTTTTTTTTTTTTTTTATTATTTCATTAAACTTTTATTAAATTAATTAACTATTTCCTCACAGACGACACTTTAAGAAAAACAGAAAGATTACCAAAACAAGCCTTAAAGTACAAGCCATTAGGAAAAAGAAAACCAGGACGTCCTCTTAAACGATTCAACGATGACTTCTAAGGCCATGCTAGGCCTAAATCCTTGATACGTATGATGATGATGATGATGACGACACTTTAAGACAATGTCTTCCGCTCACCAACCACTCTCCACTCAAAAAGAAAAAAAAAAAAAACTTGCTTTTCACTTCCTGCTGGCATCCCCCTTATACAGCTTCCAGGAATGTCATCTTGTTCTGCCCCTCTCTTCAATATAAAAAAAAATCTGTTCCACATTAATTTGGCCACAGCTCTCAATCAACTTCTATGTGAAAAACATTTCCCTTCCATTTGCTATCTACGAGTCTCTATAAACTGCATTTCTTCAATCCTTCTTCATACCCAACATTCTAGGGAACAGAAAACCTTACTCATTCTCTCTCTCTCTTCATCCTTTTGTACCATATTCTCATCCCTTAAAATCGCTGCTAAATCTGCGCTATGCAATCTATACAAGGGAACCATGACTGTGTAGCAGTAAAGCTACATATTATTGAATTTCATCACAATTTTAGCAATCATTTGCCCATTTTGCTTTCGAAATTGTAAAATGTTACACTTTGCAACGTTGAACTGCAAATTTATTCACTTCCCACATATCGGCTGTACTCTTCATGGCTTTGCATCATCTAAAACCACATCTTCATCTTAAATTAAATTCCCCCTCCCCTTGAAAGGTAATTATTAAAATTATGGAGTACATCATTGTCATCTTGTGCGAGTGTAGGCTCGATAATTAATTAATCTTCATCGTATTCTCTTTCTGTTGTTTTTAAACTATGATCATTATTAATAGCAACTATATATTTTTCGTGTTTGAATTATTACCCATGCAGCGATAATTCTGCATCCGTATTCTGGCTGAACCCGCTTCTAAGTGACTTTCATTATGAAACAGTAAGTTGATATTAGAGATAATATTAAGTTCATTTGACAGATTATTACTACAAGAATTGCTTACAATTTTATTACAGTATTTAATGGTGGTTATTTCGTTTCGTTTTAGAAAAAACAGGAAGAAATTGAAGACCTGAAAAAGGAGATGAAGAGTGCCAGAAACACCATCGAGGTTTGTTAGAGTTATGCTTTTCACTTCTCTTCTTGAAAACTTGGCACAATACCAGTTTATGACATGCTAGCAAATTGTTCGCTATAATTGTTTTCAGCATTTCTTATGTATTGTGCACATCGACTGGCTGTTGCCATATAACAGTGCTAAAACGAACATCATTAATTTTCTAATTGTGACAACATCATCACTGCTCACTAAACCTCTCCCTTACGAGTTACATTTCTTCTCAAACATAACGTTCTCCTCTCAAGACACAATGATTTCTGTCAATCAACGTGGCTGCGATATGCTGTAGAGACGTGTGAGCGAGAGAGCAAAGTATTTCGAAGGTGAAATGTCACCATGGATATATGCTTTTCGAAAACTTTTCCTTTATATAGTAAAAAATAAATAAAATATCGTTTTCTAAAGTTTTGATAGGATATGCGTTTAGTTTATTCTGTTACTATATGCACATAAAGAAAAATTCAATCAATCTCACGGACGATTTCGGGTTTTCTTTGATGAAATCACGCACTTTTTGGATGTTAACTTCGCTCAGTCGAGTTTTTGGACAACCCGGCTTTTCGTTGTCTTCAAGCGTCTCACGACCACTTTGAAATCACTTAAAACACTCGTAAAGTTGAGTACGGGATAAGCATTCATCACCATATGCTTTTTGAAGCATTTGATGCGTTTCGATAAAACGGTTACCAAGTTTAACACAAGTCAATCGCAGCTTTCTGTTTGAAACTCATTTTCCGACCGTTCGTCAAAACACTCTGTCACTCTTGGCACTATAACTCGGCTTCTAATGAAACAAATCTCATAAACAGTTGACACAACACTAATTCAGATTGCCGCTTTCGCAAACAAAAAAAAGGTACAATAGGTGGCGCCACTAGTTTCTGCTATTTTCGAAAAGTTCGGTTTATTTTTGGACAGAGAGTGTAAACAGGGTGCGGCAAACTTTATAGACCATTGACCTCTTCATGGAATCCTTGATCCCTCATCGACCATCATCATGTTAAATAAACGAATAAATGTTCTCAATAATTACTTTCTCAATTTAAAAATAATAATTCTTTTAATAGGCATAATAATAATAATAATTCACATAATAGGCACATAGGCATCATTATTTCATTTGAAACAATGCCTATTATATATATATATATATATATATGATGGTATAAATCCAAATATTAAATACTTTTGCGAATACTGTCGGCACTTCTTACTATCAGGGGCCTCCATTATGGGCATTATAACTTTAAAAAAATTACACGTTAAATTCAAAGTTATCAGGCCAATGAACACCACTCTGATAGCTATGGGCGTTAAATGCGAACTAGTCCTGATTGTGTCTGTTCTGGATGTCTTCATCGAGGAGAGGGTGCTCTAATTCCTGGTTGGCTCAGCCGATCAGCCAGTTTGCGTTGCATGTTTGCTAGGTGTTACTCAAATTCGTTTTAGGTGTTTATTGACCACTAGACATTTATCGACCTCGACCCCTTGTCTAAAATATTGAGAGTTCAAGCGTTGATTTAAAATCCCCCAGACATCGACTCGACTCACTTGGAAAATCGGTACTAAAAATGCCTAGAAAAAGTTCCTCTAATCGGCAACTATCCTATAAGGATCTCTGTTCTAGAAATTTAACATTATGGAATCGGAAATGCTATTACAAGGCAAGAAGGGACATTTTATTTTACTATTTGTCACATTTTTATTTTTGTGCCATTTTATTATGTATAAGAATATGTATGGTATTATTATATATATGTAGCGATCTTACCGATCATCAAATTGTTTTATACACTTTATTTTTCTTAGGAAATTTTAAATGTTCCTGCCTTTGATATGAAATGTTGTCAAATAGTGCTGTGAACTGTTTGAATGATTCAATGAAGATTAGGTGACTCCGTTCACAGTTTGAGTTGCGTTGAAACACGAAGTATACAATATAGGTTATGTGAGTAGTAAAACCAGTGACATAGTATATTTTCAGTTGAATTATCGGACTGGTTTTTGCTTCACCTACAAAGAACTCGGGACAGTGTTTCATTTCATGCTATTTCTGAATCCCTATAGTTTATTTGTAAGAGTACTTTGGTTTAGCACTGCATCTCAGGAGATTCTTGTGTCTCAAGATCCCTATGTGCAGTAGTCAACTCAAAAACCGACATATACTACAAGCTGTTCATCTTTGATCTTAATCGCTTGATGCCTGGATAGTAACCACATGATCCGCAAATATTGGTGCGAAGTGCTGTCATTGAGACAATTCAGTTAAATTTGAGAAGCTTCCTCTGCCAACCTGCAGTTCAATTAAGTTCTAACTTCTCGGATGGTATTAGGAATGCGCGGAGATTTTTTTTTTTTTTTGATATCCTCTCCTGATTACTAGCTAAGCGATTTTATATCTTTTAAATCAAAGATTAAATCAGAGAGTTAGTGGGTGCATTACATTGTTCTAAGAACATATACATGAGTGTGCATTTCATATTTCTAAGAATATTTAGAATGACTTTTGTTTCATGACCACCCTACTTGTCTATCAATTTAAGCAACTGTCATCACTAAGAGATACTCCCTCTTCTGATGGGTTGGCAACAATGTTTAATAATTAAATTGTACCTCCACCTCATTGATAGTATACACCAGAAATGATGAAAAGTAAAATTACGTCTTTACTTTTCATCGCTGACAGACATTGCTGACAGTTTATATGAACACAAACATAAAATTCGCCATCTACTAGTCCTCTGCTGATCCACCATACTCCAGTAGGCAAGCAAAGGTTTTAAAAATTCTAAAAGCAGTAAAAATTGAAGACTGTGACGGAGAGCACTCCCACGTAAAAAACAGTAAGCTCAAACCTTTTGGTGGATAAATTAACATCATTTGTCCTCCCTTTTAAACATTATAAGGATTTTTTAAATTGCTAGAGATAAAAAAAATGATGACATGCTACAAATCATATTGTAAAAATGTTGTAGACAAGGGACAGTCAATCAATTATTTTTACCGACGTGATGCTGGTCACTCGATTGTCCTGAGTAGGCTTCCGTTACTTAGCACACACCTTCTTGTTGAGCATAATGTGTTTCGGTAGTTATAATATCATATTAGTCAGTCATGTTGACAATTTCTGTCATGTACATTTTTTAAAATATTCTTCAAGTATATTCGTTTTACTTTGATCCTTCACCTCAACTGAGAAACTTGCACTTTGTTCCAGGAACTTCGAAAGAATTATCAAGATCTGAAACTCCGAATGAAGACAACTGACACTGCCCTTGATGGGTTGCTGCATGATTTGTCGCCTCTCGTTATTAAGGTAAATTACAGTTAAAATTTGTTCCTAGAGATATTACATCATCGATGACCCAGAAAGTTTAGGTGGTAGAATCAGTACTACCGGCCGAAGAATTCGAAGATTCGTGTGCAATGCATTGGCAATCCCGAAAAATTGGAAATGTGAAGATTTTTCGAGATTAAAAATTGTAAAGTCGAATTTAAAAGTCATTAAAAATCAATTTCAGTTTATAAATAAAACGCACTCTATTAAATCACTTGTAATTGGTTTAAAAGCAAACACGGTCTTGGCCTAAATATAATAGCTACTTAAAATAATATCATGTTTCATAAATCAAAATATTTCATGTATAGTTATTTTATAGGTTTTCTGAAATGTAATTTCTGTTTTTTACTGTGTGTGTGTGGGGGGGGGGGGAGATATAGTAATAAATGTTTCAAAGAAATAAAAAATAGGTAGTATCCTTGCATCTCTGTATGTAACCTTTGGAACATCATTCCACAAAGTATCTCGAAAAATATCTCGATGCAGAAATTTCTTTCAGAAAATTCTGCATCGAATGATAAAACTAGATTATGTCTCCAGCGTAGTGTTGTCGAGAATATTAAATTTATAATAATTTACTATTATTTCTTTAATTAAATATTTATCTATTTAATCCTGTAATTAAACAAAACGAATCGTCTTTTTTTTTTTTCCCCAAAGAGATTCAACTGGTCTTTTCTCTTGAGTGTATCTCTTCCACTTTGGTGAGAATATGGCATACAGCTGCCATCTCACGTTTCTAATTTATTTTTATATCCTTATTTCTAGGTATTTCGTGTATGTTATGTAGTACACCTTCTGAGTGGATGATTAAAAATCCAAGTTTCTCAAGAGACAAAAATCCCTGTATACCTGCGAAAAGTTCGACTGACTTAGGAACCAGGCGAAAACAATATGAAAGTTCCTATGGTCGGTGACTAAACTCCAGCCTGTTAAGTCTTTCTTCTGTGATCTAGAATGGAAGCTACCACGAGGTTACATAGACACCTTGTTATTATTATTATTATTATTATTATTATTTTATTTTTTTTTTTTTTAAATTTGAAAGGCTGTTGTTCGAAACAGCTAAAGTTATGATATCTGCGTGTATGTGTTCTGGCCGGTTTATCCGTTTTACGAGGTGAAAAACTAGCGTTTCATTGAAGAATATCCCTGCCACCCCCTTATGAGACATGCTATCTCACCTTTAGGTGAAAAAGGTCATTTAAAATTCTTCATGCCAGACAGAATTCGACCTAGGCCCACGCAAAATACTCTTAGCACTAATACTGCAGACGAAATAATGGTTAGATAATCTGGAAACATTGTTCTACAGCCCAAAGATGGAATTTTTTCCAGGCCACTTCAGACCTCCAGTAAGAGGAGTGGTAGTTTCATACCAGAAGGTGATATTCGCTGTAGGAATGCACTTATCGTACGTCCCGTTGATTGGAGAGTTCGTAAGCTAACCACTCGGGCAACCTTCCGGCAAAGTGTTTTAATTATTTCATGAAAACATTTATATTAATTATAATAATAATAATAAAACTTCTAATGAATTTTCCTGTTCAAATGGAATAGTATTACTCATTCACCCTAGCATTTGGCAAATCAGTAGGAGCACTCTCACTATCACTGAGGTTGAGTGCATTCCCACGGCGTGCTAGATGGGATAGTTTGATGCTCTCTATAACTCATGTTTCTTTGTATGTACTCGTGTGTGCTCTATGGAACTAATTTTCTAACTTGTGCAGTTTAAAACCGAGTTTCTTCCAAGACAAAAAAAAAAAAAAAAAACACTGCCTCACTGCGCCAAATGTCGACTAACTCCGGAATCGGCTAAAAAACAAAGGTCCATTAAATTCTTCTGTATGCCCAGCGTCCTGGAAGTTACCACGAAACTAAAGGTTTATTTTGATTACATAACAATAATTTATAATTTTAGTAGTTATTCGTGAATAATTTTATGACTAGAGACTCCCGAAACATGCTTCGCATCCAAATCTCCTGTTTTTGTTCGGTTGAAAATATTAAGAAAATTTTAATATTAAAAACGATATCAAAAATAATGTAATATCTAATTTAAATATAATCTAATTTAAAATAAACATCTTAAAAAAGATATTAAAATGTGACAACATTTCTTGAAACCGTAACTCAATTACATTGAATGTTAAATCACGACATTTGCTTAAAAATAATTTTAGTTTTAATAGTATCCTCAAAAACAGCTTCATGTTTTCTGTTTTCAATCAATAGAACTATTTCTGTTTTCAATTAATAGAACATTCACTAAAAAACTCCCACAACCATCTCGTCCAGTACATACTGTTGGTTTCATAGAAGCACATGCAGTACCTGGAGATTTGTGTTGGGTGCATTCATCCGAATTATTCGCTTAGATTCCATTGAATTCACCAAACAATCACATGCCTGCTTGGTAAAATCAGAAGTATGTAATTTTGTGTACGTAGTATTCGTATATTTTCAGAGTAACTGTCATCATCAACCGTCATTTCCTGTCCACTGTCCACTGTTTCTGGTCTTCTTGTAGCTCTATTTCTACCTCTTTCTTCAATTACAATGTCTCTCATCTGGGTCTGAGGCTGAAACCTAAATATTGTACTTTCTATCTGTTGTGATAAGACCAATCGGTGATCTTTTCATTTTCCTCTTTGAAGCGCTCGACTTGTCGGTTAAATTTTAGGTATAGCCAACGTTTCACTACTATATATCATGACCAGGAGTATAGAAATGTCAAATAGTTTTCTTTTAAGGCAGATTAGGATTTTCCCCCTTGAGTGTTTTACAAAACCTACCTACCCAAGTTGAGTTGGCATTTTTTTGTCGCATCATTTTTCTATTTTGATCATTTGCCCTAGGTAAAGATTGGAAATTATGATATCAATTTCTTGGTGTTCCATATGTACTGATTTTTTTTTTTTTTTTTTGGTTATGTATTTGTTGTACATATTTTTGTTTTGTTTTTGTATATTTAGTCCTTTAATTTTACTTTATGCATTCAATTCATTGATGCTATCATGAGGTTCTTCTGCTAAGTTGCATAAAAGAACAATGTCATCAACAAATTGCAGATGGTTTACCTCTTCATTTTCTATAATTCCACTATTTATTTTATTCTAAAGATGTAATTATTTATTCTAAGACTGCTATAAACAATTTAGATGAAATGAAATCTCATTGTAAAGTTCTCTTTTAATAGGTTATATGAGTTTAAAGATTCAGTCATCCGCAGTATCTTCGTACTAAGTATGTTAATTTTTTTTTAATTTCCCTGATTGTCGGGCTTCTAAAATAGCTAACGATGAGATAGAATCAAACGTTTCAAAATCATTAAGGTTTTTGATATCCATCTGTCGTTTCAATTTGTCTTATCAGATTGCAGAGTAATAATATTACTAATATTAATATTTCATGCATTTTTCAGAAACTAGAAGCTGGATCCAATCAGATATTAGCAGCTAATGAATCAGAAACATCTTCCGAATCAAATGCAGATAATGAAAATCGTTTGAACGCCTTTCTACGTCTTTCTCTTCACTCTCATAAATGCTTGCGTGTAAAAAATGCCAACGAGACCAGTGGGCATTACTGCTCCATTCCTCTTTGTAGAAAAATTAAAAATGTCCTCAATCATGTGAAATCATGTGATGTTGGGAAGTCCTGTCCAGTTCCGCATTGCGTGTCGGTGAAAGAAGTCATTGCCCATTGGAATAATTGCACTGCTAGCGACTGCCGAGTGTGCACCAACAATTCTGGTTTTTCGTCCTAACATGGGTCTGTGGATTTACAGAAAGAGTTTGCCTTTTAAGTGCAGAAAACAGAAGATAATGGGTTAATATCTTTATTATAAATTATATTTAGTTGTCTAATCGTATAATAATTTCACCGTTGTAAAATGCAAAACACAATTCCAATAAAGTTGTTTTGTTGAAAATTTGCGTTCTTTATTCAGTCTGGTACATTTAACTCAAAGACAAACAGACAGACATTATCTTTGCATGTTGCTAATGAAAACTGCTAGAATTTCTGTAAGGAGGATGAATCAGAGTCGCGCAATCTTAATTTTTAATCTTTATTAATCGACAACAGACCTTAAAATAATGATAAAATATAATGCAGAAATACAGTCACAGGCTTGTAAAATTTTTCTTTCATACATTTATTAAACCCTTAAATAAAACCAATTGACTGATATTTCCTTCAGAGCTAGAAAATCTCCGAGTTATCACTCTTGAATGTGGAAGTTTGCAGAATCATATCAATTCCAGACCTAGGCACCTTTTAAAAAGCATCTAGACAAAGATGGTGGTACATCTTTCCAACATCTACAATTGTGGACGCTGGAAAGATATAAGTAACCAAAGCTTCCCTTCAGAAACTTATATTTCCCCAAAAGGATGCTTCACATCAAGAATCGGTGTGCAACCGTTCCTTAGTTTACTATTAGCTTTTAAATTTTTGTTATTTTTATTAGCATTGGAAACAGTGTATGATCCAAAAGGAAACAAATCGGAAAATATAAGTGAGGATATCCTCGAAGATGAGAAACAATTTATATTACCATAAAAAGTATATTTTTTTCTCTACCTTCGTATATAAGTATTTTCTATCTATTATAGATGTTGCTGCATTATTATCCCTAAAGAATTTCTACATTTTTCTGTGCTTATTTGAACAATATTTAAATATTTTTCAAATAAGAGTACGATTTGTGTAGATGATTGAGTAATGCACTTATTCAGTCCACATTCATTCTTCAATCAAATATTACAATAATTTTATCAAATAAAGATACAGTTTGGATGCCCACTTGTGCTGTATCCGAGGCCATAGTGGAATCGAACAAATGAGACTGCAGATACTGATGGAAAGTAAACCTAAAGATACAGAAGGAAAAGGAGACAGAAATTGCCGTTTAAAATCATATATAATCTTCCATTACTAGAAAATTCCCAGCAAATGCATCCCCAACTGGCTTTCCAAATAACGGATAAAAATCCACATAGTTCAGATCATAGTATTATGATCTGAACCTATCTAGGCTAGTTTCATGACCATAATTTTAGGATAGCGTGGTTAGTTTTACGCTTAAATATATTAAATATATTCTTATGAGTAATTTGCATGTGTTCTCATGGCCAGTTTGCCTAGTTGAAAGATAAAATACCCTATTACTTCTGTATGGCACCACCTAACTCACTTTCAGTTGAAGAGCCCTGATAAAGTTTTTGTCATTATAGATATTATTCGAACCGAATATTATCAAGGGCTCTTTATGTTCAAAGAAAGTTTATAATAAATCAAGTGACTTAACTTCTTAAACTACTTCTAATAATAGAATCCAGCAAACAGACATATCGTCTAGGACAAATGCAATTATAGCATAGTATACTAACCCCATAACTTTAGTTGTGGGGTTAGTATACTATGTGGGGTTAGTATACTTCAACTGAAAGTGAGTTAGAGAGAGAGTTGAGTGTCAAGTAACAATAATAATAATATTCTATTATCTAATGAGAGAGCTGTAAATCCTCAACCCTCTCTCTCTGTCCAGAGTTTTCGAACTCTCTTGCTGGTTTGTCTGCTGAGTCGATAAACCAGACCTTCTAAGAGGAATATTCTTCCACCGCCATAGCAGCCCAGCTAAGATTTCTTTCATTTGTAAAGCCCACTACCGACTGTGCTACAAAAGCTCTTTTTTGACATATTTAACATATTTAGCGCATTTTATATCTGTATGAAACCCATTTTCTTACAAAAGCACCGGTAGGCAGCTAATTATTCAACTAACCTAACCAGGAGAAAAAAAAATAGAATTACTTTTACTATATAACAGACGTGATATTGAAACTGAATAAACCGTGTTCCAAATTATTCGGATGCGAATTATCCTCCCTTAATTATTTTATTCAAAAATTTACGTACTCTCATCATCATCATGCGTATCAAGAATTTAGGCCTAGCATTGCCTGTTCCAGCCTTAGAAGTCATCGTTGAATCTTTTAAGAGGACGTCCTGGTTTTCTTTTTCCTAATTGTTTGTACTTTAAGGCTTGTTTTGGTGATCTTTCTATTTTCATTCTTTGAACGTGTTCCATCCATTTATGTTTATATATATATATATATTTTTTTTCTATTACTGATTCTTGGTTTTAATTGATTTAATTCTTTCATAATTTCTTCATTTCTTTTGTGATCAAATAGGGTATACTTTGCAGTTTTTCTCATAAACTTCATTTCTTCAGTTATTAATTTTCGTTTGTCTTTTTGTTTTATTGTCCAGATTTCACTTCCAAACAGTTAGACTGGTAGTGCTAATGAATTGTATACTTTTAGTCTGGTTTGTTTTTGAACCAGGTTTGGTTTAATTATAGAGTTAATTACACCTGTTCTTTTTAAATATTTTGCAATTTTTAGGTTTATATCTTTTTCATTTTCATATGTGATCATACATCCTAGGTAGTTAATGAATTCACCTGTTCTAAGATCTTGTTATCTATTACTATTTTAGTTCTTACTGGATCTTGTCCTTTAAAGGCCATAGTTTTTGATATTTTGTTCATATTATCATACCATAATCTTTGGCTATCTCATTTAGATCTAAGATAGCTTTTAAAAATTTTGGGTTTTAAAAAAATTTTTTTTCCGGAAAAGGGGGGGGGTTTTTTTTTTAAAAAATTTTTGGGGGTTTTTTTTTTTTAAAAACCCCCAAATTTTTTCAGGAAGGGAAAAAAATTTTGGGTTTTTTTAAAAAAAAAATTTTTTTTAAAAAAATTTTTTTTTGGGGTTTTTGGGGGGGGGGGAAAAAAAAAAAAAAAAAGGGGGTTTTTTTGGGTTTTTAAAAAAGGGGAAATTGGGATTTTGGGGTTTTCCCTTTTTTTTTCCTTTTTTTAAAAAATTTTTTTTTTTAAAAAATTTAAAAAAAATTTTTAATTTGGGAAAAAAAAAAAAAATTTAAATTTTTTTGGGAATTTAAAAAAATTTTTTCAAAAAAAGGTTTGGGGGTTTTTTTTTAAAAAATTTTTAAATTTGGTTTTTTTTGGGTTTTAAACAATTAAGGGAAAAAAAAAAAAAGGGGGGGAAAATTTTTTTGGGGAAAAAAAAAAATTTTGGGTTTTTAAATTTTTTTGGGCCTTTAAAAAAAAAATTTTTGGGGTTTTTTTAAAATTTTTAAAAAAAAAGGGGGGGGGGGGAAAAAAAAAAGGGGGGGGGTAAGGGGAAACCAAAGGGGGTTTTTTTTTTTGGGGGGGGTTTTTTTTTTAAAAAAAAAAGAAAAATTTTTAAAAAAAAAAAAAAAAATTTTTTTCCCCAAAAAAAAGGGGAAAAAAAAAATTTTTTAAAAAAAAAAAAAAAACCCGGAATTTTTAAAAAAATTAAAGGGGGTTTGGGGGAAAATTTTTTGGGGGGGTTTTTTTTGGAAAAAAAATTTTTTTTTAAAAAACAAACCAAAAAGGGGGTTTTTGGGGGTTTCAAAAAAAAGAAAAAAAAAAAGGGGGTTTTAAAAAAAAAGGGGGAAAAAAATTTAAAAATTAAAGGGGGGGGAAATTAAAAGGGTTGGGGGTTTTTAAGGGAAAAAAAAGGAAAAAAAGGGGGGTTTTTTGGGGGGTTTTTTTTCCCTTAAAAATTTTTTAAAAAATTTAAAAAAAAGGGTTTTTTTTTTTTTCCCCAAAAAATTTTTAAAAATTTTTTTTTTTTTGGGGGGGGGTTTTAAAAAAATTTTTTTTTCCGGGCAAAAATTTTTTTTTGGGAAACCTTTATAAAAAATTTTAAAAAAATTTTTTAAAAATTTTAAAAAAAAAAAAAAAAAAGGGAAATTTTTTGGGGGGGGAAAAAAAAAAAATTTTTTTTTAAAAACCCTTTTAAAAAAAAATTTTTTAAAAAAGGGTTTTTTTTTGGTTTTTAAAAATTTTCCCTTTTGGGGGAAAATTTTTAAAAGGGGAAAAGGGGGAAAAAAGGGCCCCCTTTTTTGGGGGTAAAATTTTTTTTTTTAAAAAAACCCCCAAAAAAAAAAAAAAAGGGGGGGGAAAATTTTTCCCCCCAAAAAAACCCCAAATTTTTTTTTTCCCCCCCCCCCCCAAAAAAAAAATTTTTTTTCAAAGGGGAAAGGGAAAAAAATTGGGTTACACGAGGAATATGAAGTTTTTAAGTTCAAAAAGTGACTAGTATATGGCAAGGAAGGTTTGTTGGTTGTTTTAGATTTACGGTTGAAACAATGTTAGCCCTAGTTTACTCAGTAACTTAATGGTAGTTATTATTCTTTTTAAAACCTACCTTCAATAATTTTCTTCAGATTGTATTTGTTTGATCAATTCAGAATCAATTCGATTATTTACAGAACTTGATTTTCTTTTGCGATATGTGCACATCGCTCGTATATGCTCAGTAGAATGCTCGTGATCACATAAGGTTCGTGTTACATTTCCCCAGTCATTAAAACACTTCATTAAGCTATTATTTGACTTAGAAAACAATTTACAAACAAAGCAGTAAATTGCATTGCTGGTTTCTGAAAAAATTAGCCAACCTCGTTTCTCCTTTGTTCCATTCGCCTTTCTACAGTAAAAATGTGATATATTTACATTTATGACATATTCTGTTGCGTTCTGTGTATTCGTTTTTTAAATTTTCGATTTTACCAACATTCTGGGGTATATTTATTAAAATATGCTCGATAAACTGTTCATTAATAGTAAGTGGCCACACTGCTATATCGGCAGGATAAGAGATAGCTTGCTTGCTGGTAAGTACAGACTCCGATTGAAACTTTTCTTCAGAATTCTCTTGATTTTTTTCATTTACTTCTTTCTCTCCTTCTATGTTTTCCACATCATTTTGATGTTCTTCATTTTCACTTTCATCTCCTCCTGATAATGATACCAATGTTTTGTTTTCATTCCGAGAACTGTGAAGTACAACATCAGTTCTACGAAATTCTTCAAAATTCTTCTAAGAAATGTCTGAAGTACAACTTCAGTTCTACGAAATTCTTCTAATAAATGTCTCGCCTTTTCTCCTCTGCTTGGGCTCGCCAAAAATGCCTGGATGACTGCCTCCACTAACTCGAATTGCCGCCAACTGTCAACCAGGATTCCTCTCTGGCCTGGAAGCTTTTCTCCGGCGATTGGAACATTTCCTTTCGGCAACTCGAAGCCTTCTCTTAAGACTGGAACCGGGAAGCTCCTCTCTGGCAATGTCTGGAAACGGGAAGTTCTCTCTATCTAGCGACTTCTTGATCCGGGAAGCCTTATATGCTTGGTTCTGTCCCCTTTTATCATGCCTTCTCTGAGACCTTGCACGAAGTTTATAACTCCCGAAGAATTCGGCATGATTCTTTCATCTTAAGTTTCAAGTTCGGCCTGCTCTTTGTTCTCTTCTGTGCCTTCTTTTGATTGTAAGTTGCTGATCATCGGAAAGTTGTTTGAACCTTTCTGACTGACTTTGGAGATGTTTACGTGCAGAGCTTGTAAGCCTTTCTCATACACACAAAATTTACTAAACAACCTTTCTAATGCCGCCATGTAGATCAATTACATAAAGCTCTGGCGAAAAACATTGCTTTGTTTTTAACACTCTAACATATTCTTATTAAAGTATATACGGTTAATTTCCAAAGGGCTATTTACAAAAATATCTAATACAAAATATACAGAGACAAACAAGGTTATATTTTACAACATTCTCATGGGAACTGACCTAAGTAAAAATTGATGTAATATGCTTGGGAATATTTAAGCTACAATCGAGTTTTTACAATATTGATAAGACAATAGTCTAAAATTCCAGGTAGTCCAACGAAAACTATCTGTTGTGACAAAATGAAACTAGTTTATTTATTTAAAAACACAAAAATACAAATTTATTAAGTATATCTTTATAGAGTTCATAATTAAAAGGACTCTAATAATAATAATAATAATAATAATAATAATAATAATAATAATAATAATAATAATAATAATAATAATAATAATAGATTTCTACTGATGTGTCTCATCTTGTTTTGGTATTATCAAAATTATCAAGTTATTCTGAAGCATTATGAATTTTGCTATTTTATAATTATGCCGCTAATATTTCTTCAAATGCGGCACTTTTTACAACAAAACTGGCTAAGTTATGTTAACTATATCTGTTCCCAAATCTACTCAAAATCCCTTTGACCTAACAAAAAGGCAGAATGCTGATGAAACTTCATCAGCATTCTATCTGTTAAAATGCAATTACCCCCCCCCCCCCACACACACACACGCACACACACAGTTAACGTATTATTGTAGTATGTGCACTATATTTCTTGGATTGACCCTTTTTTGCTACACAATTTACTTATTGTGTCTCTTCCAAAATAAAAACGAATTTCGCATGTGCGAAAATAAATAATCAAAATGTTTGTTTGCATTGGAAATATTATGTCAAATATTTATATTTTTTTAAATAACATTTATTGAAATAAATATGACATTTTGCTTCCTTTCCTTGCAAAGTAAGATTATATGGGTCGCACATTTCAATGTTAGGAACGATTTTTTTTTATGAACAACAAATGGTGTTAAAGTGCATTACTTGGGGTTTCCGATTGTGAGTCTTTTTAATTTATATCCAATGGTATTTTATCAGAGATTCTACGCCTTTATCTTTTGCTTAAAATGGCAACAGTACAATTACTTTGGGAAAATAACGAATTCAAACAAAATGAAAGTGCGCACATGTTATCTAGCAGTATTTGTGTGTGTGTGTGTGTGTGTGTGTGTGTGTGTGTGTGTGTGTGTGTGTGTGTGGTGATAATTTTGGGATGGGGAGTTAGCCATTAAAGGCGAATTAATTCTGTTATGAAAATTTTGGAAATAAAATTTCATTTTGACGCATGCACCTACACATGCTTCAAAAGATAAACTGTAGGGAAAATATCGCTACTTCAAAACTGCCGCATAATATCAAAATTAGCCAAAAATATGTACATAACAGTTGACTTCATAACCGCCGTTTATTTTGATTTGTGGTCAGTGATTAGGGGGGGAACTAAGAAAGTTGAAATGCAAAAACCTACAGATTACATTATAAAAATTATGCATTACATGATATGATTCAAGATTTACATATGATAACTAACCTTCGAACTAAGATTATGAATAAAATAGGAAACTTAATTTGGAACAGATGGAGGCTGTATTCATTTTTAGATTCGGATTTTCATGAATTTATAAAATAATTGTTTGACAAAAATAATTATCTTCAATCAAGTTCTTGGAGAATTTTAAAATGTATTGGCGATTAAAATGATTAGCAAAAAAATTGATAGTGACATTGATCTTCCATAGTGATACAATATGAAGTGAAGGAAGTATAAAAGGATTTCTTAATTTACGCTGGCATTAAAAACTATAATTATACGATAAAAACAAGCAGCAAAATGAATATAACTCATAGGTATTTAGTCTGATATCACTTAGATTCCGGTTACCGAGCAAACGGCAAGCGTTTCTTGCTGTAGGCCACAGAACGTAACTACTACGTATGCCAGGTAATATAGTTAAGTGTTCTTTTCTTATCGCACCTCTAATGGACATGACGGTCAAATAACACTTCTTATCCATGTTCTTTCAGCAGGTGGACAGAATATTATCCAGGTTTGGTGGACGTGTATATATGTCCAGCAAAGAAATAGTACTCTTACATACATGAATTTTATGAATACAGAGTTCCTGTTAGTTTTATATTCTAAGGAAAGAACAATGTATTTCAAATAATAATAATAAATGGAAGCGGGAAGCCTCACAAATTTTTCAGTGGCCTCTAGTTTTTATATTATGAATTTAATATTTAAAAATAAATATTTTATTTTGCAACTATAACTACACTGTTTTTTTATTGTTCTTTGTGAGGAGTAAGGTTTTAAAATGAGGCCTCCCTAGAGAGTGAGGCCCCCATCTTGCGCCTCATGCGCCTAATGGTAAATGCGGCCCTGACTATAGGTTTACAAATAAACTTTTCATGGGCAGGAGCCATAAAAAAAGGCGGTCACGTGATTAGAAAAAACAAACCAAGAAATCTATTAATGTATTTCTAAAAGAACCTGCAGTTCTTTAAGGAATACATTAATAGATTCCTTGTTTCTTTTTTTTGGGGGGGGGGGGATAAACGGCAGAGAGGAGGATATTCCAAAGAACAAATGTAGATGGAACGAAAGAGAATCAGAAGTTCATGCGATACATTTGGAGCCGAAATGTGTATGGAATGAAAATATGTGTAGGGGGAAAATGCAGAAATGGAATGTACTGACATGTTACAGTTTTAAAATGATAATTATTACATCCTAACCATAGAAAAATAATAGTTTATATAGACAGCTGAATTACAGGCTATTCAGCAAAGTTTTCTATAATAATACATCGCATCCTAGAAGAAATTCGAATCCATGTCTCTTTCCATCTAAAAGGTTCATAGTTAACCCCTGTGCTACCAGAATGCTACAAATTATGAGAATAAATAAACATTGAGCGCGTAGAGCTTTAGGCTGTGATGTTGCTAAAGGTGATTCGGATGAATTGCTGTCTTCCTTAATTCAAGGAACGAATCTTTATGAGCGCTTTTCACAATTCCTTGTGAAAAAGGTGAGTAAAGTCAGAGGTGCGACTTTTCAGCTGAAGGTGGTGAAATTAGAAGTAGAATTTTTTGTAATTAAAGCTAAGGTCTCAGAGGGCGTTTTCTCCCAAGGAGAAAAGTCCTATTATTAAGCCACTCAAGTGATATTTTTTTCTTATGTTTATTCTGTCAGTAAATTACGTCACATTTTTACTAAATAGCTTTCTTGTCCCCATCTTAAAACTATCTTAAAAGTTCAACTGTGTATCACATTCTATTATATGAAGCAGAATTATGTTATTGACTTAATTCTTCTTAAGAGTGTGAGATTTTCTCTTTTATCTGTTTCACAGAGTCCCACCAAATATAGCAGAGCTTGAGAGAGAAATGGCCAAGATTCGTTGTCCACACTGCAATAATTCACTTCAACGAAGTGACTACACTGAGCACTTAAACAGCAGATGTCGTAAGGCATATATCACATGTCCCCATTGTAAACTGATGTTTTTAAAAGCCAATATGAAGGTAAGTTTAAATTAGTTCAACGTGCATCTACTTCACATCTGGTCATCTGTTTCATAAGTAAAATCATATGTGGTTCTATATGTGAGAAATTATTATTTGCAAGCTTTGTTAAAAAATAATCATACTTACATAACCAATCAGAAAATGTTTGTGAGATGTAGAAAATTAAGCATTTCTGTCTCAAATGTCAGATCTAAAATATCACTCGTATAGTAAAAATACTTTTATTCTTTTTACTGGAGAATACGTAAGGAAGAGAGTGAAATTTCATTAGCGATGGAGATTCCATCACTAATGAAATTCCATCACTAATGAAATTAGTGATGGAATTTCCATCACTAACGAAAGATGAATTTCCATCTCCTTCTGAACATTAACAGAAGGGAAAAATATTGATATATGTATCGTATTATGTTTCGGGTTAGTTGGCGCAGTGGTCGACTGTAGATAGCATACCTACTTACAATCAATAGTCTGTGGGTTCGAATTCCACGATGGCATGGATGTCCTTGAAAATATTTTAGATAGCTGACGATTTTCGTTACTTAGTGTGAGACCACCACCACCACCCTGATTTTAAACGCCTCAAGTAACTTCACAAAGATGTACCATGTTTACTCTCTAGAACAGGATTCCCCAGTTATCCTTTAGCTCACTTACGATGCTAATTTCACATCTCTCTCCTTTGGTGAGATTCACGTACAAATTGGTATAATCTGGGGGAGTGGAATTGCTAATTTTACACTCAGAGTATGGTATCAGTAAATTACTTGTAATTTTGGGGAAAAAAATAGTGATAATTTGTAAAGCTTTGCGAAATTTTGTTTGTTATTTTAGAAATTTAGCATACAAAATCATGAGAATCTATGGCCAGGTAAAGCAAAATATTCTAGAGACCGAAGATTTTTCATTTTATTTATTTTGTAATGTCCTTTCTGTATATAGCTTTTCTCCTAATCATTCATTAGGCAAACTACTCATACTGTTGCCGGCCTGAGTGAATTGAGTGCTATAGTATCTGAGCTTTGTGGCTAATAGGAATTCAAAGCGTCTGGATGTTCGTTGAAGCCTTTAGGTGACTGATAACTAGTGTCATTAGCAGACAAGTCACATAAAAATACCATATTTGGTCCCTAATGCGGGCTCTCCGTTCTCGATTCTACCCAACTATTGAACTATATCATTTTCATCACTCTGTATTATTTGCAAAAAATATACAGATACTCCTTTTGCTGGAATACTGCTTGTGAATGATATACACTATACCGTATGATGGTATAAAGGCTAGGGATATATGCTCAACGACTGTAAAATACTTGAAGTGCATCGCAGATTACAGTTAACCAACTTTCAATAGGTGTCATCATAGGTTGCGATGTTAATTGTCAGTCAGTTCGAGCGACTGCAACGTAACTAGAGCATCCAAGATCAGCTTCAGGCCAATGTCATTAAAAGATGGAAACAAGATTTCGAAAAGAAGCCTAAGAAAGATTGACTTAATTCTTCTCAAGAGAGAATTTCTCTTTTATCTGTTTCCTTGTTTGAATTTCTTTCTTTGTGCATCAATATATCTGGGTTGGATTAACTGTTTCCAGTTACGAACGAAGGGCTCAAAATACTATGTCTATTAATTGTGTTTTTTCTTCTTCGAATTTTGCTGTGTTTATTGTTTACAATCATTGTTTCATGGTACTCACGGTATCCTATTATAAGATTAAAGGACTGATAACATGAAATTACCACAATGTAGGTCATGCACAGTGTTCCCAGGACATCAATATAGACGTGGTAACAATTATACTAGTGGTAACGATTTCATACACTACTGGGAGTGGAGATAATCCTTTCCACGATAAGTGCGATATCATTTCACCGACACACCACATTTCATCACTGGAATAAAGCACTCGATTAAAAAGTAGTTTCCAGCGTTGATTGCCATTTCTCCAAACTCTGTGCTGCTCTGCCCATGCCCATGTCCATGCTCTTGTGATTTTTGTAACTGGTCACAAAAGCTTCTGGACTGCAGCTTTTTCGCGAAAACATGGACATCACTGCATCGAACTCTCTTTATATGTTTCGTGGAAATCCCTATAGGATTAATTCTGGCTATCATCATCGCTAAACACAGATTCTTTAGGTGGATGCGCGATGAAGTAAGAAGTCTTCTCAAGGAGTGTCCTCCCATGTCAGCATGTTAGGCGGTCTACGTTGTATTTTAGCTCATGTGACTGCTTGTGGTGTTCCATTCCTATAGTAGGAATGGACGATTGGTTTTCTTTGAGATACTTCTCACACCTTCTATGTACTCATTATTTGGAATATGTGAATGAAATTGCTTCTGAACATAACACTGATATCCTTGGTAGACCAGATAATGTGTATATTGGTGTGCAGGCATCATTTTGCGTAAAACTGCTAAATGATGCATGGTCTCTTTAATTTTGATGCAACCAGAGAGATATCCTGTTACTTTTGACAGTATAGTGCAGCTTGCTGGCTTTAATTTTTTTCTAGAAGTAAACGTAATATAGTTTGATTAAGTGATGTTAATTACAGTAATTTATCTATAAGTTTACAATTAAGTTCAGTAACATAATTGGATATTTGAATTTACCTATTATTATTAACATTTTTATGTAGACTAGTTTTTGTTTAATTTAATACAGGAACACGAAGCAAAGTGTGAGTTTGTCATGGAGAGGTGTGAGTTTTGCAGTCTTCATATGATTCGCAAAGAGTTGATGGATCATCAAACCAGTGAATGTCCGATGAACTGTATAAAGTGTCCGCACTGTTTGGAAGAATTCTCCAAGAAAAATTTTGAAGTAAGTTTCAATCTGTTTTTGAGGGAGCGAGAGTAAGTAGTGTGTATGGAGGAGCACATTATAGACGGCTCCATGGACGAGCTGTTTCACATGCGCTTTTTACTTTGAATAGATGCCATGGTTCCCGTTCAACATCTGTGGTAGGAGAAATGTTTTGTTTTGTTTTTTGCCTCGTGTTATAACTCTGAAGAAACTTAATTCATAGCATACATTATTATGTAGGAGGATATTCTGTTACGCTGTTGGGATGTGAGAGGCCACAATCATGGCTAATTGCCACTTACCACAGTTCAAAACAGCCGATGCGTGAAATTGATGTCTATAACATATGTTAATGAGAGACAGAAATGTTAATGAAAGTAGTTTAATGTTCCTTTTATTTATTTATTTATTTGTGTAAATTTTACATGCATGTAGGAGTTCAAATTTTGAAACTAGCGCAGATTAAACATAAGGACCAAAAAAAAAAAAAAAAAAGAACGCCAGAACAACACGATTTATTTTGTTTCATAGCAAAAATGTATGCAATATGAAAATGATTTGAACGTCATGTAGTTTCATGTTCCTGTGTGAAAACGTTATTGCATTATAGCAGCAATCTAGTACGTTTTGATCTCATCTTGCATACTATCCAGCATACATTTAGAGCAGAATGTCACTCTTAAATTAACAAAAATTAATGAAGAGTTTCTAAAGTTCATTTGTTTTTAAGAACCACCTGGAATCCTGTGGACATATCATTATCAGCTGTCCGGAGTGCGAGGAGAAGATGTTCAGGATGAACTTAGAGGAACACCTCTCACTGGATTGTACTAAAAAACAAATCAGCTGTTCGTATTGTGGAATCGAGTCATCTAGAATTGATATTATGGTAAGTTAACATGAAACATAGCAACAAAATGTTTGCGATATTTATATTGCTTGAAATGTTTAATTATGCTTAGAGATTTCGTTGACCCCTCGATGTGCTTTTTTCTCTCATTTATGAGGTTTCGTGGCTGATTTCCACATATCTAGAATTCTGAAAGACTTTGGAATCACGCTTTAAAAATAACAAAAATTAAAACTCGTTTAAAATAGTTCCATACTGCTGATTGCGATATAAGCCTATAAGAAAAATAATAGAAATATGCCAGCCTATATTATATCATATAGAATATGATGAAATTCGGCTGGAATTAAAAAATTAAAATCCGTGTTGAGATATATTGATAAGAATGAATTGTTCGAATAGTGATTTGGCTATAAAACAATACGTCCTGACAACAAAGAGAAAAGTAGCAGAAAATGGCAAATGAATTAGTTTAGTTCTTAAAGATTTATTGTGTTCGTTGCATGCATAATCTGTGTGGGCGGAATGCCAAATAGAGAACTACTGTTCTCTTTTTATTATCAATCTTCTTATTCTTCCTCTATCTTACCGAACCGTAAAAGTACCATTTTTCTCCGAGCCTTGAGCTTCTCCAGTCCAGTTCAGGATTTTCATGTCAGCTATCTTTTTGGATGCCATCCTCCCAACATCACCATGATCTTCCTCTAAGTCGCTTTCCATTAGGTATCCACTTGAAAGCTCGTTTTGCCATTCTCTCCTAGCTAATTCTTTCCACTTGTGCAAGCCATTTCAGTTTGCAAGTTCTAATTTCAACAGGTAGAAGTGGAGATCTGTAGAGTTAGTCTGAACTCTCTATTGATTATGTCTTCTTTTTCCATTCACCTGTTGCGTTATCTCTTACAGATCCAGATTTTCTAAAGATTTTATTTTCAAAGTCTACACGGCTTTCTACATCTTGGTCTCTTATGTTTTAATAATCAATAATAATATTTTATCATAAGAGATCGTATTTTTCAATTCATTGTATATAAAATGTAATAATAAAGTAACGAGACTGATTTTATTTTAGAACAAGTGAGAACGCTGCATTAATAATCTCCATTGAAATATGTTCTATTCAGTAACATGAAATATGTTCATTTTGGTCAAGCAGATCATTTGCAGGAGGTACAAATAATCAAAACTCGAAATTCTGGAAAAACTCGAAAATATGTGCATGCGGCACAATTTTGGATTCAACCAGATCATTTTACTGGCATAATTTGGCAAAACGAATAAACTAATAATAATAATTCAATATTAATTGAAGTGTATTTAATATTTGCTTAATTGAGACCATTAGCATCAAATTTAAGAAAAACAAAGTTATATAAGTGACATGTAATCCAAAAAAAAAAAAAATTGGTTAATGTGTTATGAGCGTATTATCACTTTTGATGCTCATCACAACTCGTCAGTTCCTTGAATAACCGCCAAGTTTCACCGACATCATACTTTTTATGCAAACAACAAAAATGTCGATGTGGTCGAATGGGTACACTGTATAGTTACAATAATCCGAGCTTCAAGACTGTTTAATCATGTATTTTTTATTGTTTTTATTCGGATATTTTAATGGAAAAATTAGGATCATACGAAATCATGTCTCTATTAAATTTAACAGAAACTATTTTAAATTCAGCTGTTGCGATTATGTAACTACGGATTGCGACTTTTGGTGACCGCCTGCAATAGAAGCCAGTTATTGATTTATTTTATAATTACCAAAATGTGTGAATGTAGATATTATTATGTAGTCCCTCCGTAACTCTGCCAGTTTGGATAGGCCCTTTGCTTACAAAGGCTTGCTTTCGAATCCCTTCTTAGACACAAAGAACCTTCATCAGGGATTTGCAATGCGATTTGAGTTAGCCGGTCTTATATGGATGAGTTGCATCTAGCTATATGTCCCGAGATGAGTTTCCAGACCCTCTGGAGTTTCCATATAATTTCTCCGAGAACATCGGACTGTAACCACGTAAACCTTCTACGAGAACACATGCAATATTCATACAAAAATATATATTTAATATGTCTAACCACCATATCTTAAAATTATGATTAAGAAAGCCAATCTCGACAAACAAACAAATTAATATTAAAAAATATTAATAAATAAAAAATACTATGCAACAACGCTCAACCAGTAGCATTACTAGGCTGGCGCTTATACCAGCACAGTAAAGTCAGACTTGTGGTGATTTGGAATTATGACCGAAGCGTCTAAGATTTTGAGGCAAGTGTATTATGTCCAGTGGCGGATCGTGGCTTGAAATCGTGGGGGTGCTGCAACTTTCGAAATATACACTGTAAGTACAGTGTATACGTGTTTGGATAAAATATCAAAATTATGGTAAAAATTTTTTAAAAAAAATTATACATGAAAAAATATTATTTATTATCGATAAAATTATACAGTTTGATATAATTCAAGATTACTTAAAAATAAAATATATTCTGCTTGTTTTGTTTTACGAAAAAATATTGTTTATTATCGATAAAATTATACAGTTTAGTATAATTAAAATTACTTAAAAATAAAATCCATTCCTTTAATTGTAATTAAAGGAATGGATTTACAATTTTTGGACATTACAAGTAAATCCTTTAATTGTAATGTCAAAATATTTAAAGAGACGGAGTAAACACGATAAGCACTACGAACACTACTGCACAAACTGCATATAAACAACAGTGGAACTGCGCGACGGACAGTGCCTCATTACGCTAATAGCTGGCATCTTACTATGACGTGCATATGCTTGCGCGCGTAACAAATACTTGATATGACACCTTCGCCCCCCCCCCAAGTGCTACAAGATGGATTTTTAGTATTTTTTATACAAAATAAGAGAATTGTATAGAATTGTTGATGATAAAATTAAGTATTACACGCAAATATAAATAAATTAATAAATAGTAAATAAGATAAAAGCCCCAAGTTTCTCTCTCTCTCTCTTATTACTATCAATCGAAAACATTGTCAATGTTTTCGATTTAATCGAAATAGTTATAACTTATTCTTTTATCTGCAATCTTGCAGAACCACCAGGCATCCTGTAAGCACGCCCCAATCAATTGCCCAGACTGTAAAGTCGAAATGAAGAGGATGAACCTGGATCTACATGAGTTACTGGAGTGTTCTGCAAGCATGTGTCCGCACTGTGAAAACCACTTTTCAAGAGACGAGCTTTGGGTAAGTTAAGAGATTTTGCAAAGTAAATAATTCTGTCTCTGAACCTCATGTTATGATATAATTAGTTCTGAAATCAATTTTCAGCTCAAGATCTGTTTTTTTTTTTTGTTTTTTTTCTAATTTTCTAACAGAGCCATGAAAGATCCTGTGAGCATGCCATGGTCAACTGTTCAGACTGCCATATTCAAGTGAAAAGGATGAATGTCGATATGCACGAACGAATGGAATGTTCAGCAAATAGATGTTTGCACTGTAGAGATCAGTTCTCCAAGGACAAGATTCTGGTAAATATATGGATTAGAGATTATTGCATAAATAATCCTGAACATATAGGTAAACTCTTTTCATCCGTTTATTCGATTGCTGATTATATAAAATTCATGATAAAAATAAAAATTGTAATAAATGATTAATCTTTAAATGCTTATACCTCGAATAATCGAGTGAGTGCTGCTGTTCAAAATTGATTTCGAGCAATGTCCATTGCTGCATATTGAATCTGTTCCGAGTTAAGTCTCCTCAACGTCTAGACGTTCCATATAATCATAACACTATTGGACACGTTTTAGACAACGGTTTTAAACACACACACATTGAAATTTAATTTTTCACTGGTTTGTTGATGTCCTCAAGCTTGATGATGTTTAAACAGCCATATCTAGACAAAACCTTTGTCTAGATATGTCGGTATGCTTAATTGTCGGTATGCTCCTACAGTCAGCGCTATACATCTAAAATAAAAATAATAAAAACTGAAACCGCAGCTGAAACTTTTATTATTATTATTACTATTGAATCGACCTTCAAAGAAGAGACAGGTCTATCTAGATTGGCAACAGCATGAATTCCACGAAATACTCAAATTAATATTTATACCAACCTGGTTTTATATTTATGGGGAGAAAACGGGAGCACCAGGAGAAAATCCACTCCCATTATCACAGACCGCTTAACTCAATACTCAAAAATGAACAGAAATAGAGACAACAACTGAACCATAGACTACAAACAAACCAAACTAGTGCAAAAACCAAGTGACGCCACTAGTAGCCACCAAGGAGGCCAGTATGCACGCACTGCATTGGAAACATGCGCGATTCCGATAGGCGGTGCCTGTGAATAAGATTTGTTAAACTTGAGCTCCCGAATTTCATCGTAATTGCAAGTAATTTTTGTGCAAAATAACCATAAATGGAAAACTAACAGAGGGTACTAAGGAGCAATTACTTACACACAACTCGTAAGTACCCATATTCCTTCACATCAGTTGTTTTTACAATTAAAAAAAAAAACAGCCACTTGAAAGCGCCCGCTATGCCTACCGTGAGAAGTAAAGATGGCGGCAACAAAGGCCAAAAACCAAAGATTACTTCGAGTCCTGTCAGCGTAGCGCCGCCGATAGCCAACAAACCGAAGGACAATACGAAGTGCCACATCTATGAATGCGGAGTTACCGAAAGAAAAAAGTATATTGTGCAATTTCTCTTGCAACTGGCTATATACTTCCTACGCAAAAATAGATGAATTGGCGCATAAACTTTTTATCGAACTGAACCAGCCTTTCTTCTGTTCGATGTGCCTTCCCTCCGTTAAAGAGCTACTGAACCTAAGAAAACGAGTTGAAAATCTCGAACAACACTTTAATAATATGATCGACACTTTATCTTCCAAGATCTGAAAGTTGGAAACTAAGCTCGAGATACTCGACGACCAGCAGCGGATCGCAAGTGCATCCGTACCGCTAATGAACTCCACGATCTAATCGCATCAACGGTATACGCGTCGCGTATACCGTTGATGCGATTAGATGCGTATACGTGATGCGATTAGATCACGTACACGCGTATACGCGTGTACGTGATCGACCTGATTTAACCTTTGTACAAAGGGAACAAAGACGCCAACTCCGAAGACAGCTAGAATAACAACGCCAAAATGAAGACAACAGCTTGACCATAGACTACAAACATACCAAACTAGTGCAACAACCAAGTGACGCCACTAGTAGCCACCTAGTATGCAGGCACTGCATAGGAAACGTGCAAGACCCTTGCGGTCAAAGCCATGCCTCACAGAACCCTGCATATCCACTACACCATCATCCGTGGTCTTAACTCCAACCTTAATAGTGCCCACTATCATCTGCAGTCAACCAAACCCCACCTACTCTTCTTAACAGAAACTCAAATCTCACCTTCCCTCAGCACTATCCATCTCAACCATTCAAACTATACACTATTTACTTCCTTTCGACTCAAGGGTGGTGTCTGCACATATATCCATCCTGACATACCCTGCCAGAGAGCACCTAACTTAGAATCGCCCAACTTCGACCTTCTCTGGTTAAAAATATTCCTCCCCCACTCAGTCAAATTCATCTGCTCTCTCTATTGTTCTCCTAACACCACCAACCACTCCGAACTCTTTAATTTCCTCTCCTTAAAAGTTGATTTTCTCCAGTTCCACTCTCCTAATAGCAAAATCATCCTCCTAGGTGATTTTGATGTCCATAACACCAACTGGCATTCCTGTTCCAGTTATACAGATCCTGCAGGCAGAGATGCTGAAACATTTGCCGTCACCAACGACCTTACACAAATTGTTCAGAAGACAACCATTATACCAGATGACCCAAACCACTCCCGAAATACCCTAGATCTCTTCCTTACCAATGATCCTTCCAAATATATAGTGAATGTAGTGAGTCCCCCTGGGTAATTCTGACCACAACTTAGTGCTCATCTTCTACCCTATGCCACAACGCTTACAGTCACACACACACACACACACACACACACACACACACACACACACACACACACACACACACACACACACACACACACACACACACACACACACACACACACACACACACACACACACACAAAGACTAGTTTGGCATTATAACAGTGCCAAATGGGAGACAGCCTCCGAGACTACTATGCTTCATTTCCATGGTTGGAATATTATTTGCAATCTTCCAATCCAAACATATGCACCGAACGTATCACCAAAGTAATCCTCACTGGCATGAAAATATACATTCCCCACACTTCCCTGAACTGCCGTCCCCTATCCAAACCCTAGTTCTCCATAAGATGTGCAAAGGCTGCATAAATGAAAAATCAAGCATACCACAACTGGCGATCAAATTAAGAACTCCATCCTCCTTCAGTGGCTACTGAAGCCTGAAACAGATGCAAAAAAATATCAATGATTGCAAAACAGAATTTGAACGGTCAAAAAGCAGGAAACTTGCAGCCTGTCCTAGCGGCAGCCATGCTTTTTGGTCTCTCGACAAAGCAATGGATCGCAACTTTTGCCCTACACTATTCCCACCCTTATCATACCCAGATGGCTCGATCGAAACATCACCCACAGAAAAAGCTAATCTCCTGTCTTCATACTTTGCCTCCAATGCACGCATAACTAACAATGGCAAATGCCCCCCAGTCATTCCAACTGCTGAACATACAATGCCCCTGTATCCTTTTGCCAGAAAGAGATCATAAACCTGTTGTCAAAATTAGACACAAAAAAGCTCCTGGCCCTGATATTCCTCCAATTGTCCCGAAGGTCTATGCAGCAGAACTGACTCCAATCCTGTGCCGTCTGTACATACTCTCTTACTCCACTGGTAGATATCCCAAAGCCTGGAAATTGGCCTATATTCAACCCATTCCTAAAAAGGGTGAAATATCGCTGCCATCTAACTACCCCATCTCACTCACCTCAATCCTATATAAAGTGACGGAGAAAACCATCAATTCTCAACTCCCATTCTACCTTGAAGGTACCCAGCTATTAAACGACCATCAGTACGGATTCCGTCGATGCCGATCAACATGACACCTGCTCTCATATATCACCCATCTCTGGACATATCCCATGGAATAATTTGGCGAATCCTAAGTAGATGCACTTGATATCTCTAAAGCCTTTGACCAGGTCTGGCACAAAGGCTTACTAAGCAAACTTCCATCATTTGGATTGTCTCAGGACTTCTGCAGATGGATTGCCAGCTTTCTGTCTGGACGCACACTATGTGATGGTAAATGGCTCCCTATCTTCCACCATACAACTAATGCTGGGATACCACAAGGTTCAGCTCTCTCACCAACCCTCTTCCTTCCTTCTTTATATCAATAACCTACTCCAGTTGACCTCCAACTCAATACACAGTTTTTCAGATAACAGCGTATTGCACTCCTCCCTTTCATTTGATAAACCTCACTCTACACAACTCACTTCAACCCACAGAACATCAACCGCAACTTCCTTTACTTCGGACCTCTAAGCCATCCTCTAATGGTGCTCAGTTAACCTCGTCAACTTCAACGCGGTAAAACCCAGTTCTATCTTATTCCCCACAAAAAGGAACCATTTTCCCCCAGTATTATTTTTGATAACACTCAAATTCCCAGACAAGATGAAATTTCTCTTCTTAGAATTACCTTGATATAAGGCTTCTCCTGGCATAAACACATCACAACCATTGCATCCTCAGCTTCCAAAAAACTAGGCTCTCTCTTTCGCTCAAGACGTTACTTCACCTCAAAATAGAATTTAACCTTATACAAATCGCAAATCTGCCCAGGTATCGAACACTGTTTTCACATTTGGAGTGGAGCTCCTAAACGCTCCCTCAAAATGCTTTATTCAATACAGAAGAGAGAGCAATTATGGAAATTACGACGGATATTACTGGAAAAGTCACAAAAAATTCAAAATGGCTGAAAATTCGTTAAAAAAAGGTACACCGATGACATAGGTATGCATCCTGGTGATAATAGTGTTGTTGCTAATAACTATATAAGTAATTTTATATGCAGAATCCGCAAAACTTCTTAAGAGCTCTTATCGAATTTCTTGTAGCTGTCATATTACAGTTAAATAATCTCTATTTTTTTAATACTATTCAGCATCCATAATTATGAGTTTAAGCTTATTCGCATTAATTCGTATTAAAGACTTTCATTTTTCATAATTATAATCTTCTGCTTTGTTCGGTATCTTTTTTTTTAAATTTGTTATTATTAACGGGAGTTACATTGTCTTATTTTATAAGACAACATAACTCCCGTTTTGTTTCATTCATAGATTCACATGAAGTCGTGTGACTATGCTGAGGTTCCCTGTCCATATTGCGACGATAGCATCCTAAGAAGGAATCTTGATAAACACAAAACATCCCTATGTTTGATGAAGAGGGACGTTGGTGTTACCTGTGGTGACGAATTCAATACGAGAGAGATTTTGGTAAGTAAACACATGCCAAAGACTGCTACACATCAGATTTCAAGTATTTACGATGTACGTTTTATAAATAAAAAGTAATTAATGGACAACATTACTTATTATAGAATTGCAGTGATTTACCCGTATCGTTAGCAGAGTGGATAGCATACTTATTCCACAACCAACAGGCTACAGATACTTTTGGGCGCGAATGTCTTTACTTGTAGATGAATCACATCGTTTGTTGTGAGACCAACTACTCACTTATTGGAGGCTTGAAAAAGTTCCATTTTTGGTCTCGAATCTAGTTTCCCGACTATGTAAAATTCAATATATATATTATAAAAATAGAACAAAAAAATCGTGGTTTACTTATTGTACAAATGTACTATAAGATTAGTACCTTTCATAGATACAAATCACTTAAAAATATTCAGTTTAAGTGAATTACATATACAAAGGTCCCGGCTATAAGTCTTCATTAGCCTCGTCCCCGCACTTTCTGGGCTGTAAGCTGAAGACATACTCGTAAAAAGTCCCCACTTCATTTCCGTGCGCCAAATCATTTCCCCTACCTACCTGCAACACATCTCTACCCCTCCCCCAATCCACACAGACTCACTCGGGACACAAGGTCTCTTTTTTTTCTATTTTAAAGTTCATAACGATATCAACATTTCGTTTGAATTTACTTTGTTTTGCTTTATATTTTATTTTTCATTTTCCTTGTATTTGAAGATCTCGTATTAGAGTTTTAGCATATGAAAACTTTATACGTTTATGAAGATAAGCTATAATCAAACATTTCCCCTAATTTTTAATATTTCATTTCCTTTTTAGGCAAAAAACCAAGAAATTAACGAGCTGAAGAGCAAATTAAAGAGCGCCAAGTTGAACATTCAGGTTTGTTTAAAGAGTTTTTTTTTTTTTCTTTTATTGCTTAATCTCTATGGAAAATTTTGCATTTGCTCTTCATAGAAATTTTTTTGAAATTTGGCATCGATATGTGTTAAAAAGGAGCAACACAAACAAATATCAGTTTTAAATATGAACACATGAGAAGGAATGCAGTATGGAGCAGTTTTCGTTTGTTTGTTTGTTTGTTTGTTTGTTTGTTTGTTTGTTTTTTTGCTTTTTTTTAAGCAATCGAGAGTTCTTATCATAGCCACCATTATCGGAGTTAATGTCCTGGTGAAGGCTGAAATAAAAATAACAATAAATGTAATACAATACTAGTATTAAACAAGACATCTGTATTACATAATAATGATGAATATTGATATATATTCATAATATAAGTAGGAGGAATTCGTGTGATAATGGATATGAAGATTTATTTCTAAACAAAAAACAGACCTTTCATGAAAATAATATCGTTATGATTGTAATATACACTTTAAAGTGTATGCCAGTTCGCTCTCTGATATCTGTTTATGTGCATATACATCACATACTACCTCTTATAATTTGATTTTGCATTAGAAAAAAAAAATCATTCGCCATTTTCGACGCAAAAGTATCACACAACCAACTGCCGAATAGATAATCATCATGATTATCGTCAGTTTCTGTTTAGGTTTAATGATTTCACCAATTCACAGACATTTTGGTCTTACTCCAGCCATGTACGTGTTTTTTTTAAACTGTCCTTTCTCCATGGTACTTAAGTGACCATACCATCTTAGATTAGCACTTCACATACATCCTTGAATGCTAAAAATGTCATCCTTTTGTTTTTCATATGATACTGCCTATTAATACCATCCACTTGACTCATTTTTCTGAGCTCTTACCACCTCCGATTTTCATAGTTGTGGTTGCACACGCCGGTAAGAGGCGTTTACCAGGCGTCCTTCAAACCAACATCACACCAGTTCATGTGCTCGGTAGAGGAAGTAGCGTAATTCTTCGCTCCATAACAATTTCCAAGTTTCTGCGTCTCATTGTACACGCTCTTTGCACCACTGAAGACCACGCTACACGTTGGTTCAGGTAATATGAGGCTTGCAGATTGTGGTCCTACCATGGAAATCCATATTGTGAGCCTCGGTTCTGAGAGCTTTTGTGCAGATTAGTGTTCCAGTCCATGTCGGGAACTCAGCATTCAACGTGTCGGCCGAAGAATGAGTATTTTTACATATTATCCTTCGTGGCACCCTATGGTCACGTTCGGTAAGTGTAGTGAGTCTTCTACTGCAGGTAGCAGTTGTACTTGACTCCCTACGCTTTCATCTCAGTATGATATTACTGATTGTCGACCTCGAATGGCCCAATTTGTCAACAATTTGCCGAGGAGATAGGCCTGCAACTTGGCTTAGTATCACAATGCTGTTTTCAAACTCCATTACTTCTCTTCTCGTATCCATTTTACTCGGACACAGTCGCAATGACTTGGGAGCATGTTCCTCCAGTTTATAGCAGCAAAAAACACGTGGCACCTTACATGGCATGATGTACCTTGCCCTTACAGGTGTACGTTGATTTCTTTCCCATATATATATATATATATACTAGGAGGATCTCCCCCCTCCTCTTGGCGCCTACGGCGCCCAACCCCACGAGTTCCGTGCTGATAGGCCGGTTCTCCTTGAATTCTAATGACTCGACACTCAGGGGGCTACCTCCGCTACCTACGACTTCCGTGTTATTTTTTAGTTTATAATTTTAAAAAGATATAAGAATTTGAAATTCTAACACTATCACATTAAATTTGGATAAATTCAGAAAAGAATGATACCAAACATATATATATATATATGTAGGATTTAAAATAGGACCGGTTTAAAACGTGACAATAAATGACATAAAAACGTTTGAAATTTCGGCTTATGTTTTTATATATATAGAATGGATATATATGATCCGCGCGGTTAGCCTAGTGGCTGTGCGCTTCGCAACCATATGCCTGAGTAAGGAATGTCCTTAGTTCGATTCCCGTCCATGACGTGAGGAGCTGAAGTATCTTCCTCAGTTAGAGCCAAGTTAGCCGGTCTTGGGCGTGGATAGTATGGTTTTTCCCCAGTTTATCCTGAGGTTTTTCATCCCGCAAAGCAGGCAAACTGGCCTTGAGAACTCAACACTAAAGGACATAGGTTACACATGAGCGTAGGACTGACCAACTTATCCTGTGAACGGCTTGAGGTCCGATAATTAATAAACCCTTGACACCGCAAGGTAAAAGAGGGTATAAAGAAGATGAGATGATATATATATATATATATATATATATATATATATATATACACACACACACACACACACACACACACACAATTGCCTAACACGCGAAGCAAAGAAGAAGATGATATATATACGTATATTCTCGCGATGCATAAGCTTAATTATTCTTTTTTCAGGACTGCCTTATCTTCTCGAAGTCAACATGAAATTTTGATTTTTAAAATGTTTTTTTATTTACAGACAAAAATACTGTTTGTGTTGGTGATGGACAATGGATGGCACTGATGATAGTTGTGTGTAGTGGGAGAATTAATTAGTAGACGGAGATGATACGATATTTGAAGCGAAGTTGGAGTAGAGTTCCCTCCGGCGATGAGTTCTTGGACTCCTTGGAGGTATCACGTAATGATGTTTGAATCTACAAATCACCTAGAAAAGCATTATGATTTTGATTCTTTTTAAAGAGTTTAGGTTCTCACATATTTTCAGTATGATACGTATTTTTTATCCTGTTCAGAATAAAATGGTAATCAATGATTGTTTTAAATTTTCTGTATGCTCACCAATTAGATGAGGCAGTACGAAGAAAAACACAATCGAGAAGACTTTTCTTGGTTTATGTATTCTCTCCATGTGAATTTATGCACATTTTTACGTTTTAACAATGTGTTCGTAATAACGACTATACAATGTTCTGAACAAAATTCTAGTAGGCACCCACCGGTTTTATTAGGTTTTTCCCCAAAATGTTCCCAAAACATTTTTATATGTCCAGTAATTATTACCCTTTTTTGCTTGTTAGATTTCCCTTTAAGAACAAGCTCCACCTTTTTCCTTATGTACTCTTTCCCTCATGATTTGAACAACTTCTCATTCTCCCTAATGGAACTTTGTAAGTTCACAGGCACAAATACGTTTTATTGTTAAATTTCCCAATTTGAAAAATTTCACATCCTTATACTGGAAACTTTATTCCATTCCAAAAAAATATCTAGTTTTGAATAGAGTTTCCTTTCTCTGCTGAATATTGCGTGGATAAAGTACTAGCTATCACTTATTAGTATCTCTTGTTTCTGTCTTCGATAACAATTAAGTCGAAATGGTATTTTTGCAGTTGCTCTGACAATTTTATTTCTTTTCCATTGATGCTTCTTACTATGATGCTTATCTTGACTTCCGTTGAGTTGAACATTATTCCAGCAGCTGACTTCTCCTTAACCAAATAAAACTGGAAAGGAGGGAAGGAAATTTGTTTTACGACTACGTCCCAACAGGAATGAAGCATCATCATCATCATGTGGTACAATCCTATTTGTCCGCGGTTTAAACCAGCATAGCATACAGTTTGTTATTTCTCAGCTGTTGTGGGTGTAATGACCAAAACATCAACGACTACGAGGCCCCTGGATTAAGTCTTTAAGCTGCATGTTTTCTAGCCTGTTGTTGCACGCTGTGCATCAGGAAGAACCTTACCACCTCAACTGGCTAACTCTTCTTTATTTAAGAAGCAGTTATGAATTTTCTTCTCTTTGTGTGAAGTAAACTGAACCCAGATCTTCAGACAAGATGGCGTTATCACTGCAGCAAAATGAAGCATTTTGCTGGGGATATTTTCTTCGGATTTTGAAATATTTTTGAACGTTTTAAAAATCGTATTTTTACGTGAAAATATTGTTTCCCCAATTTCTCACATTTCTCAGTGTCATTTTATAACTTGGAAATTCCAAGAGACAAGAGACAAGTGCAGTTCATCAAATTAGCTTAATTTATTCATAGATTAACGAAGCATTTGTTTCGTT
Source organism: Typopeltis vanoorti (assembly GCF_054136105.1). Taxonomy (NCBI): domain Eukaryota; kingdom Metazoa; phylum Arthropoda; class Arachnida; order Uropygi; family Thelyphonidae; genus Typopeltis; species Typopeltis vanoorti. Next base: position 155,198,013 of record NC_143554.1, read on the forward strand.
CTCAATCTTTTCGATAGAATACGTTTCATTATTCAAAAATTTTGAAAAAATGCACAAATATTGAAACGGCCTTCAAATTTTACTGATCTATAAACAGACGACCGCCCCCCCCAAAAAAAAATAGATTAAATCACCATAATGAAACCATTATGGTGCCTTAATCCGTATGATGGAACCAGCTGAGACGTTTGTGATGATGATTTCATTCACAGAATTCAGGTAAAATAAACACTTAAATTGGTGTCCTGCATAAATTGTGTTTGTACTTTGTATCTATCTCTTGACTTGAGAACTTCTCCTCTCGCTTAGGAGCTACAAAAAGAAAATAGAGAAGCGAAGTCACAAATGGAAGAAGCTGTAAAAAATCTCCAGTTGGACGAAGTGGCAGTTTTTCTTTGGGTGAGTTACTTGATAACATTATAGTTCTTTCACTTAATCGAAAACAACTTTCATAGAAGCTATTTGAATTTCAAACCGCAAAACTTGCGAATTCAGATAGTTTCAGCAAGTCGTTAAGTTGCAGGAACTCCGTGAGACCTTGACCTAATTGGTCCAGTTAACGTGCACCGAGCCTTGATGTTTGAGACAATCCTGAAACAATTTGGGTTATCAAACATGAACTTGGATGAAATAACCGAAATATTTGGGTTTTGGTCGCCTTACTAACTTCCAAAGCCTTCACAAACAACATTACTCCTACCTCAAACGGTACTGCGATATATGTGCAGTGCCACTTTCAAAATAAGATGATATTTGTTGACGTGTGGCCTGTGCTTCACGCGGCAACAACAGTTGACGAGTTATACTTGTGAAATTCAAGGAGGAAAGAGGCGTAAACAAAAACAGAACAGAAAGAAAGAGGTTATATATTAAGGAATTAAATTAGAATTTTTAGTAGTTGTTTATTATTAATGGTGTAATTAATGCAAGCTTCGCTGGTCGAGTGGATAACGCTTTCTCTCTCTCTAGTCAATGAGTCATGGATTCGAATCCTGCTGTGGGCGCGCTTGTGAATATTTTTAAGTGAGAGATGAATTTGTGCCTGTAATAAGCAGAAACTACCGCTCTGCTTATTACAGGCATAAAGTGGATTGAAAAAGTCCGATGTTTGATCTGTAGAGCAGAGTTTCCGGATTGTCAACTTTTATCCCACAGATGATACTAATGTGTGACAGATCTACAACCTTTCGTAAATGGAATTCACATTAAAAAGATAGAAAGAAAGAAAGGATTAGTGCTAACATTGATGTAATGTGACTAATGTTACAGGTTTTAAACATTCTATCGTTGTAAAAATGTAACTAACTATCGTAAAATTTCAATCAAAAGTGGTTTGAGATGTTTTATAACACATACACACACACACACACACGCACGCACCACGACAGTTTGCCAAAATCTATGCATTAGTACAGTATGGCAGTGTACGGTATGCACTCTCTATTGCAGTGGCGCACTCAGGATTTAATCTTGGAGGGGGGGGGGCGAGCGCTCAGGATTTAACCTTGGGGGGATCCGAGTTCAGTAGACGATTGGCAAATACACACTACGCATCGCAGACGACCTATGACTGAGCATCTGCAGTGACCGTTAATTCATAAGTAGTATAGAAATAGAAGACACGACACAACATAAATTTAAAAAAAAAAAGAATTTAAAAATTTTCAAGTGTTTTTTCCTTTTCTTTGAGGGGTGCCCGGACCCCTTTGCCCCCCCCCCGCCTCTGGGTGCGGCACTTCTCTATAGTGTATATTACATGTGCTGTACAAGCAAATTCTGTACATTAGGTATTGCATTGGAGGTTTCACTTCTTGTTGATCATAAATAAAAATCCATCATAAAGTAAGAAAAAACTGGTTTGTGTATACGAAGTCCTCTCACAAACCAACCATGAATATTTGGTTCAATTCTTTATCCAAGTGTAAGCAAACACAGTTTGCGCCGGAAGTATTTTCAGGACTGGGGCAACTCGTGGTAAAGGTGGAGTAAGTTCTGATCACTTGCCTTAGTATCTCCCATAATGCAAAGCAACTTGGATAAAGGATTTCACTTAGATAAAGGATTAAACCAAATATATAATATGTAGCATAGCCAAGTGAAAAAACTTCCATCAACTATCTCTAATCCAGAGAATTTTAATAATAAGGTGTTGACACCTTTTGGCAACTGGTATATGGTGATATGACTTCTGCATTACTTCCACCTTAGTATCACCACCTCAGGGCCTGAGCCCACTGATGTACGCTTACGCAGAAGTGGTTGTTTTCCTGGTGGGATATGCGCTTTGCTCTCTTAGGTTTCTTCCGAAACCAGTTCCCGGTGAGGGGAGCTTGCATTTCTGCTGGTTTTCCCTGAGAGAGCATTTTGAGTCTCCGGGTAAGGTGTTTTCCGGCGTGGCCCGTGAGGGACCTTGTCGGTGGATGCTTTCCCTGGAATATGAGCGCTTCTGCTCGGTGGTGGGGTGAGCCTGTCACTGGGTGGAGCCAACGCTGAGTTGGATGATCTCTCAGTCACTTGTAGGGGGTTCGCCGTGATCACTCCCTACAGACCGCTTTACTTATGCATTGCGCAAAAGTGGTCACTTTCCTTGAGGATAAGTTCTCTGAGTGAGGCCACTGCTGAGATTATGGTTGCTCTGTCTGGTGGTGGTGGAGTGAGCCTGCCACTGGGTAGAGCCAACGCTGAAAAGTTCTTCTCAGTGACAGGGTGAGCCTATTACTGAGGGGAACAACGCTGAGTTTTTGATCCTGCGGGTTGCTCATTATTGGGTGTTCTGGGGGATCTCATGAGTTTTTGGAGATGCAACCCCGCACTTAAACAGGGAAACCGGTCTGGGTAGTGGCCCTTCCCTTAATTCATAGCATCATACATGTCCACAAGAAGATGTGCTTTGCATTATGGAAGATACTAAGGCAAGTGATCAGAACTTACTCCACCTTTATCACGAGTTGCCCCAGTCCTGAAAATACTTCAGGCACAAACGTTATTTCCTTATAAAGGATTGAACTAAATATATTATTGGTATAATAGCCAAGTGAAAAATCTTCCATCAACCATGAATATATTCGTTTATAGGCTGTCTCTAGATTTCCGAAGTTATTCTACTTCAAGGTAGATAGACTCGAATCCTTATCGAAATCCGAATAGATTTGCTTCTGATCGGATTTCAAGATTTCTTATATATCTCTCAATGAGATTTCGATAAAAAAAATTTCCGTAAGTGTGTCTCTCGAATTCGTTTAATGCAGTGACTCCTTAAATCTATCGCTTTTTGTTATTTTTATCCTTGGGAAAATGAAGATAAAAGTCTCATGTAGCCAGATATGGCGATATGATGGCGGCTGTACTTTTATGTTCCTTTTTAGTACAAAAACAAATACTGTTTCTCTATTAGTGTACGCGGCATGACTAAAATCACTTCATGCTGAGATCTTCACCTAAAACCAAGTCCTATTAGCATATCAAAATTCCAACCTCTTCTGGTATATCGCATGCAGTAAGTGGAATTTTTGAATTATTATTTCTTGACCAGTTAACAGAGTTCACGGTCAAAAGTAAAAAATCATCTAACAAGACAGACTGTTCCAAATTTTAAAATCCCATATCTTGGACTTTATTTTTAATAACTTTTTCCAAGTGTTTGTTCCAAAGGAGTGGTGTAAGTTCGAAATTCATATTTCCTACACAAGTTCCTGTAGACAGTGTGGCAACCCAATCATGCCTTTGTTTATAGGCGCCTCTTTGAATAATCTTGTTGCAAAAACTGATCGCAAAGTCCTCTGTTTTTTTCTTATCTTTACACAGTAGACATTTGCTCTCATTGCTATCTTTTTAATTATCACCTTTATTGCAGTTCGTGTGCTCTTATTCTTGAAAAGGTATGATTCAGATCTTCTGTCTCTTTCTTAATAATGTCCTACAAGATAAGCCATTTTCAACTTCCCCTTCCATGTACTTCGAAGAATGATAAAAGGAAAAAAAAAAAAGAGCATGTTTTCTTTGCTTACATAACCATTCAACGCTCTATTTTTGCTTCTAGTATTATACGTATCTTAAAAAATGCATTGCACACATTTTTAACATACGTATAATAAATTTACATCACTGCGTAGAAGCAAACCATGGTACATTGTCATTAATTTTGTATTTACGATAAATAAATAAATAAAGGAATGCACACAGCAGCCATTTTTCTTGATATATCTAATGCGTTCGCATGTTCATCATGACCTACTACTACTTAAAATGTTTAGGTACATCAGAGGAGTTAATGTCTGGTTCTGATCCTATCCGAATAATGGAAAACAATATACCAGCAACGGCACATTCAATAGCGCAACAAAAATAATAAAATACGGAGTCCCTCAAGGTTCGTTGCTAGGACCCATCCTATTTTTGATATATGTTAATGATCTGGGTAAATACAAACTTTTTGGAAAAATGATGTCGTTCGCTGACGATACGGCATTAATACATATCGAAACGACCCTTGAGGATCTAGAAAATCGGATTAACCGTGATATGCTGAAACTAAATATGTAGTTTACCAATAATGGACTTAAAATTAATACCGATAAAACGAGATATATGTACTTCACGTTACCAGATAATCTAGATCACAATATAATCATAAAATGGCATGAAACGAAAGCTAGTGATATCCAAACTAGTAACTGTAGCTTAGTCAAAAAACAAAATCAATCGAGTATTTGGGCCTCCACATCGATAACAATCTGAAATGGAATTCCCACATCACATTTTTAACAAATAAGTTGAGGTTCGTAATTAATAGAATGTAAATGCAGCATTCTTAAGGGGCTTATTGGTTGAATGTGCATAATCAGAACGTTGTAAGTTTTTCGGTATATAATGTAGACTATGGTTTACACTGTGGCCGAAACTTACTGGTAGTACCCAAGAAAAACAAAGAAATTTTTCATAAATCCTTCGAATACCTAGCAACAAGCAGCTACAATAAAATCAAAATGAAATCAAATCAGTAACCTCAGAATGTGCTTTCAGAAAAACATTGAGAGACTACCTAATGGGACTAAATAATGTTGACATTTATTTTAAACGTACGACAAGTATATGCAATGTTATATGCGCCTTCACAGATACGGTCACTGGATTTTGCATGACTCTATCGAACTAACTTAATTTTATAGTAACCAGCATGGCTATTTCAGAGCTTGTGTAGCTCAATGGATAGTTTGTTTGCATACCACGGCGCTTAACTGTACGAAGGAAGACTTGGTTTCGAATCTAGTCGTCGACTAGAAGAAATTTTTCTAAGCTTTTTTTTAGACCGGTTCCCGAGTTAGTCGATCTCTGGCACGGGCAAGCGGGTTTTTTCTCCCGGAAACTCGGCTTTTTCGTCCCGTAAGCTCAAGAAAATCGACCGTAGAACCCACATTATTTCAGACATTAAATATATTGTGTTAGGCTTAGGAACCACGAGATGGTGGCACTTGTTAAGCCATCTCTCATCACCGTGTGCCACTTAATTAGTGATAGCTATCTCTGATTGGCTGCCAGTGGAGATTGAACTGCCCACTTAGTCCCCAAAAGTTAGATAAAGCTAAACGGCCACGCCTACTCCCTATACAGAATAAAAAGGCGTTAACTGATTTTTTTTATTTACTTATTTTATTTATTTTATTATTATTATTATTTTTTTTTTTGTCGTACGTTTAAAATAAATGTCAACATTATTTAGTCCCATTAGGTAGACTCTCAATCTTGGTTACGGATATTAAAATTTTTTTTAAAAATCACTAACTTATTTTAAACATTTTGTAGATTATGAAAACTATCTGATAATGTATTTTACTCTATTTGTATATACAGTACAAGGAAAATATTTTTATTTCTCGATAACAAAATAATCAGTCCAAAATCAACGTTAAAACGAACAGAAAATATAATAGTAATACTTGAAATGTATATTTATAAATTTTCTGTATATATATGATGAGAAGAATTAACTTTGTCATTGTCAATACCTAGTTCAAAACGATCCCCAGGTAAGAATTAGCGGTCAAGATGTGCTCATTAGGGATGAGATGACCCATGAGAACATAATGCTACCAGAACAGCCCCTTCCTCCTATACCAAGATGCGGCAACCACTGTCCTGTTTTCAGTCAATCGTGTAATCTAGGTGCATCTCTTCATAAGGCTCGGCGACTCTCTTCTATTCATTAGCATCCAGCCACAGTGCCAATTGTAGGATGAGATGTTGATGACAATCTGTCAGTATAGGCACATGTAGGTTTCCTACTTTTGAAATCCATCCGCAACGGCCTTCGTCCTACAGTGTGCTCGGACATGCTTCTTTCTTCGTCCTGATTGTAGTCTGTTGTTAACTAAACTATCATCAGCCGTGGGTAGGCTCAAGCGCGTGCTTAGCGACATTGATCTCGACTGCCAGTGATGGTCTCTCTCTTTTCTAGCACGTTAAGTGGACGTCTGGCCGTTTTCGGATCATTCTCGCCACACTTTCACTTCGACGACCAACAGTGCTGGAAGTTGCTAAGATGCTGGCGAGTACCTTTCTCACGCTGACAAACAATTCTCTGTTCAAACGCCAATAAGTCCTTCCCTTTTCTCAGTTTATTGGCTTAGTACTTGCGAACTGATACACGTGTCCGTGCAGTCTGTACACATGCCTGTATCATTGTGTTACATAATCTTTTGTGATTTGGGATGCATTTATTCGCGGCGACAGGGGTGGCTTTGATTTTATATTTTGTTTTTTACCCGCATCGAAACCGCAGGCTGCGGATTCGATATATATATATATATATATATATATATATATATATATATATATATTTTTTTTTTTTTTCTTTCCAGTATACACCCTCTGTCCAAAAAGAAACCGAACTTTTCGAAAATATAAGAACTAGTGGCGCCAGCTGTTGTATCTTTTTGTTGTCGAAAGCAGCATCTTTCATTAGTGTTGTGTCAACTGTTTATGACATTAGGTTTTCGTTAGAAGCCGAGTTATAGTGCCAAGAGTGACAGAGTGTTTTGACGAACAATCGGAAAATGAGTTTCAAACAGAGAGCTGCGATTGGCTTTTGGGTAAACGTTTTACCGAAACGCATCAAAGGCTTCAAAAAGCATACCGTGATGAATGCTTATCCCGTACTCACGTTTACGAGTGGTTTAAATGATTTCAAAGTGGTCATGAGATGCTTGAGGACGACGAAAAGCCCAGCCGCCCAAAAACTGGACTGAGCGAAGTTAACATCCAAAGAGTGCGTGATTTCATCTAAGAAAACCCGAGATGGTCCTTGAGATTGATTGAAGATGAATTGGGGATTCCAAAATCAACTGTGCACAACATTTTGACCGAGAGTTTGTGCCATCGTAAATTGAATTCGCGATTTGTTCCTCATAAGTTGACCGATGACCAAAAAATGTTTCGAATTGAACACTGCAAGGACTTCATTAAAACCGCTCGTAAGGACTCAAACTTCCTTGAAATGATCGTTACTGGTGACGAAACCTGGTTTCGTCACCAGTAACGAAACAGAGTGCTGAGTGGAGACCACCAGAATAGGGGCATCTGAAAAAAAGCCGCTTGGAGAGAAGTCAAAATTAAAGACAATATTGATTTATTTCTACAGTTCCAGGGGCATTATCCACAAAGAATTCGTTCCGCCTGGCCAAACGGTCAATGGTGAGTTTTATCTCGAAGTTTTGAAGCGATTGATAGCGAGAATTCGTTACGTACGGCATGGATATCGTGACTGCCGACAGTGCGTCAAAACTCACTGTCACTTTTGGCACTATAACTCGGCTTCTAATGAAACAAATGTCATAAACAGTTGACACACAAGACTAATGAAGGTTGCCACATTCGACAACAACAAAAAAAAAAGATACAATAGGTGGCGGCACTAGGGTCTTGAATTTTCGGTTTCTTTTTGGACAGAGGGTTGTGTGTATATATATATATATATATACAGTATATATATATATATATATATATATATATATATATATATATATATATATATATATATATATATATATATATATATATATATTTAAAAGGGTATTTAATGACTAACAAACCGAGAATAAGTGAGAAAACTTTAATGATACAATTAGTTTCGGCTCATTATGGCCTTCATCAGGTATCTTTGTAGGTAGAAGAAACAATAATAAAAGACTGAAGATATTAAGAAAACTGAGAAGCACAGGTTAATTGTATTAGATAATTAAAAATAAAAAAACTTTGTATTAAAATTCCAGTTGTTCTATTTACGTGCCATTGTTTATTGCGTGGTAGTAGACTCTCAAGAACGCCAGTATTGAACAACAGCAGTATGGCTCTCAGGGATGTTATAGCTCAAATTACTGTTCAAATATTCAGGATTAAGGACGATCTCCCTGGATTCCACTATCTTTCTTTCAAATTCATCCTTGCAACTGAAAATGTTTCCAGATCTCTCACAGGAAACTGAGTGACCTTGAAAATTATCACGAGGATTGTTAGAGAAGAGAACATGGCTGGATAAGACACTAGCATTTGATCTTTTATAGGAGATGTCTCTTTTATGCCCCTCCATGCGAAGTTCAACCGATTTATTAGTTTGACCGTAATAAGGAACATTACAGTCACCATAGTTTATATACGCCAGGATATTTTAGATTATGATGCTTAGGTTTAGGATGGCTTATAAGAGATATGATTTTTGGAAAAGTGGTGAATAACTTCTTGATGTTTTACTTTTGAAGGACTTTTGCCAATTTTTGGGAGACCCAACTGATGTATGGGATTGAGATGTTACCTTTAAAATTGGTAGTTTCTGTATTGTGGTGCCTAGGAGGATCTATAAGAAATTTCTTAATTGTTCTTTTATGATATCCATTTTGTTCAAAAATATGTGAGAGGGGATTAATTTCTTTTTTGAAGCTCATCTGGATCGTTTAAAATAGAGCGAGCTCTGTGTCCTAAAGTGGAAATAGTACCGAGTTTCTGTGGTGGAAAATGATGAGAAAGACTGAAGTTATCTATTAGTATGAGATGATATGAATATATATATATATATATATATATATATATATATATATATAAACGAAATTAAATGACTCTATACCGAGAATAACAAGTTTAATGTTAAGATACAACTAGTTTCGTTGAATACATCAACTTCTTCAGGTATCACAGGCAAAGAATTAAATAAAAAAATAACAGAGACATGATAAAATACATTAACAGATCTAGTATAAAACACACAAGTACATTTACAAGAGAGGAAAAGAGTTGATAGAGAAGAGAAGGTGGCTAGAGAGGGCGCTGGCTCTGGTTCTGTTGTAAGAAATGTCTCTTTGTTGTTCCATGCGTAAAAGGATGGATACTACGGCCAGACAGCTAAATCCATCCTTTTACGCCTGGAAGAACACCAAAGAGACATTTGCTACAACAGAACCAGAGCCAGCGCTCTCTCTAGCCGTTGATAGAGAAGCGTTCTCTTCTCTATCAACTCGGATGAGGGCCGCCAACCCCTCGTAGACTGGCCACTAACTTCTAATATCCATGTGTGCTATGATGAACTTGAAAGAAAAATAATTGAATCTAGAGAAATATCGCTTGATTCATCTCATATTAACAATAGCCTTAGCTACGATATCTCTGACGCACACGTTGCCACTATCCAATACTGGCGCACTCACGCCAGCTCTCGCTCGCAGTCAACTTCAGTTGGAACTGAAGCACGCATTCCTCTCTTTTAAATGTAAATGTACTTGTGTGTTTTATACTAGATCTGTTAATGTACTTTATCATGTCTCTGTTATTTTTTATTTAATTCTTTGCCTGTGATACCTGAAGAAGTTGATGTATTCAACGAAACTAGTTGTATCTTAACATTAAACTTGTCATTCTCGGTATAGTAGAGTCATTTAATTTCCTTTTTTATATACAGTTCTACCGAACTTCGCAATATAACTTCGCAAATAAATATTTTGAATGAAATTTAGAAAGAAAAATATGTTTAAAATGACATTAGACAGTCATTATTATTATAAAATATTAAGAAATCAAATATTTCCTGCGTAACCGAGAACTGTACAAGTACGACATCTTCTTAGAACTCAATAAATAAATAAACGGAAAAAAAAGTTTCACATATGTGAGTGATTTTTGCACATCCGGTGTTCTGGTGGTGCACGGAACAGATAGACAGATAGTGGGATTTGTTTGGTAGCCGCTTCTTATCAGAAACACACACACACACACACACTGGAATTGGCACAATCAAAATAAAGTAATTAAAACTGGCTCCGCAGTCCTAGTTAATGTTTAATTGCTTTCTAAAAAACGTAAACGTGAAGCTAGTTAGAAAAGGAAACTAATATTTTTGTGTTTGGATTATTATAACAATCAAGTAAAAACTTTAAGAAGTGATAAATGCGATTTGTGAATAATAATAGCTTGTGATTTAGCTGATGGAGAAAGTATGATAAAAGGATGGAAGTAAAATCTCGGAAAAACAGATTTTTGACGTTAAATTAAAAAATAATTCGAAATGCCGCAGGCATTTCGAATTATTTTTTATCCATACAAAATGTAACTCTGGATTAACCGACCTGACCTATCCCTTCCCCATTGTCCTGTTTACACACATTTGACGAAACCCCCAAAGGATTTTATATCGCTAAATAGATTTTTCTCCTAAGCTTTCTGTCTTTTCAGGAACAAAGAAAGGAAAATGAAGAACTTAAGAGCGAGTTGAAAGCAACTACCGAAAGACTTAATGGGCTGTTGCGTGACCTTTCAGGATATGTAGAGGTAAGTTGAATGAAAATCTTTAAGCGAACATTCTTTTATTTTTATTTTAGTCTGTGGTGTTAGTAGAACTTTATTATTATGTATTTGTTTATTTTTTAATAGAATGGTTGTCTCTCATTACGATCTGTCATTAATTCCATTGGAGAGAGCATAAGCTATACTTTGTACTATTATTCTACTATAGCAAAATTACCTTCATTATATCTGGATTCATGGATACGCTGGTTGTTAAAAGATTTTAATATTTTTCATTAAAAAAAATAAATATCATATCATCAGCAGAACTAAGATAATGCAATCTAAACGGTAGCTGTACGAGATAGGAAGTATTCCTCTCTACTCCCCCACCATTCTCATCATCATCACACGACTTCAACCTCCATGTTACCGTCTTCTGATCGTGTTCAAGTGTCATTAAAAACTTAAGAAATATTCATAAAATTTTCCACTGGATAGTTAGATGACGTGTGGAAACAAAATTTTGCGTATGAGGGATTCTTGCCTGCCTCTTTATAGAGAGTAGTTGACGTCGCATGAGATTTCTATTTGTATTCCATAATGCTCTGCACATCCTCTACACAGGGTGAGCGTAATACTCCGCATTATGGCGACAGTCAACTCTAAGAACAATTTTGACTCCGCAGGCAAATAATTTATTCAAAGCACTTCCAAACTTATTAGAGTTCAGTAGAACACTCTCGGTGTTCCAACAACCTCATATGTAAGACGAAAAATTTATCATTGTTTTATCTGGATTACTCCTGGTTACTGAGTTGCTAAAACGTCATTGTGGACACTTTGTGACATCCTCTCATAATGATTTTCGATTTACTGACTGAAAATTAGTCATTAATGTTTCCTTTCATTAGTTACTCTGCATCTTCCAGTTAATTAATTTGCATCAAATTGTTTGTTTTGTTTTCTTTTATCTATTTATAGACAGAGAAACTCAATCATGGAAATGGCAGCTCAACACCACCATCTCCATCCATTAGCGATGCAAGATCGCAAAAACAGCTCAACCTTCAGACTGCTCAGCTTCGTATTTTACTGCATGCACACAAATGTCAGTTGGAAAATCCAACAGATTCGAAGGGACGTTGCTGTTCTGTACCTCTGTGTCGAAGAATGAGAAATGTAATCAAGCACATGAGTTCTTGCAATGCTAGAAAGTCTTGTCCAGTTCCCCACTGCGTTTCTTCTAAAGAAGTTATTGACCACTGGAAAAGATGCATAGTTGCTGACTGCCCAGTGTGTGTCATCAGAGACGATTCAACGCACCAATTAGAAGTCAGGTAGTTGGAAATAATTGAATGCTAAGACAAAATAGACCAATAATTTTAATGTAAAATACAAATGTAAATGGAAAAGTAAACGTCAAATAAAATAATTAAAAATAAAGGAATATTTTAGTTAAAATAATGTGTAATATTCCATCGGGTATGTGTGGTTCATTTCTTTACATGTACGTTTTGAAATGCATGTTTAGCTCCCTCAATGCAGTCAAGTCAGTTTAATAGCACTGAGGACAAACTCCGTTTATTGTACAAGGATTGAAGACACTGTTCAGCTTCTCTCTCTCTCTCTCTCTCTCTCTCTCTCTCTCTCTCCAATATCTGAAATAGTGGATTGGTCTGCAGCAGTCACATGCAAGAACTAAATGTGATGGATGGGTTATTTTAATTGAAGTTACAGTAGGAAACAGACTTTTTGAAAATGTAGTCATCAGATTCATTTGAATCCAGATTGCTCTTCTTCACTATTATTTTATATATACTGTGCGACCACAGATGTGAGATCCCACTACACTTCTGCTCATGGCAGAAGGCGAATCCATTCCGAATAGGGTAATGAATGCATTTCGTGGAATGAGTGTTTATTATTATACGTCAGAAAATTAGCTTTTCTTTCAGGAAAATTCTAGTTTTTGAAGTGGTAACTTTTTGCTTGTACAACAGTTGGAAATTTTTACGTATAAAGCACGTGACGTGATTTCGTGTGTTGGTAACGAATTTGTACATCCGCTTATTCCCTTTCCCCCTTCAACATGAATTGACTCTTCTTGGCACATTGCCAGCCGAAGGTCTCGTATCTGTGGTCGAACAGATATCTGCCATTACTCTGGTTGCGCGTGCATGCGCATGTTCAGCAAATACTGTTATATGCATAACTATTCTTTTTAGACGAGTTTTGAATTAGGAAAAACGACTTCGCCTACTCCCTATATATCGGAATAAAAAAGGCGTTAGCTGATTTTTTTATTTATTTTTTTTTATTTTAGTAAATTTACTTTAATAAAATTAAGAAATCCAGTGAAATTTCTTGGAACATCATAATTTTGCCTGAAATCGTAATATCAATCATATTAAAAATAATTGATATTAATAAAGCACTAGATTAATAAATACCAAGAGTATTGTTGGTAAATATGTCAATTCTCAATAGTCATTTTAAGTGACGAAAATAGTTGAAATTGTAAGAAATAAGGAATGCTCTGTTTAAGTTATTACAACATCTGAGGGGAAAAAATAGTTGTTCCAAAATTCACTATCAGGGACGTTGTAAGCACCAAATGCATGGAATTTACATATCACTCATCTCGGCAGGTGCCAGGAGGGTTTAAAAACATGGACACGGGATTTTCCCCTCATTCTGATTGTTAATACCGTCCACAGTAATGGCATTAACCTTGTCCCAAAGTGCTTTGATCGTGAAGATCTACCTAAACAATTGCAATGCTGTTGCTGCACTCCGCAAATTTCTTAGCCTGAACAAATGTCGAAGAGGTCCACTATCGCCATAGGCTCTACGACGAATGATTAGTCGCTTTGAAGAAACGGGAACATTCCTTGCTCGAGTGAAATTGGATGCTGTGTGACCTTGGGATGGCGAGACAAGGCTCACTTTCAGCTGAACAGGGCTGTGAATACCCACAATTGCGGTATAGGCTACTCGAAAACCGATTGAAATCTTACAAATTTGTTTGCATTCACCTAAAGTTACTGTCTGTGCGAGTTTACAGCTTCGGTTATCATTGGACCATTCTTCTTTGAGAACAAAGGAGAATAGTCCAATTCACCAGTCGGGTTCTGTAACCTGCTCAGTTAATGCTGAGGGGTATTGTTTTGCCACAACTTCAGGAGAGCCCGTGCACGGATTCGATAATTTTCATGCAGAACTGAGATTCCTCCACACATCAGTCGATCCGTACAGGAGGTTGTTCGAGAACATTTCACGGAAGCCAAAGTGCAAAGTGAAAAATCCCACTGCATGGCCAACTCGTTCACCTGATCTGACCCCCTGTAACTTCTGGCTCTGGGGATTTCTCAAAGACTGGATTTATCGGGATCATCCTGATAACTTGACAGTGCTGAAAGACACCACAACGTAGCATCAGTCTCAACCAAGCTGCGTTCTGCCGTTGAACAAACTGTGCAAAGGATGCAGTTTGTGGCATACCGGGAAGCACATTGAACAGTACAGCCCTTGAATGCAAAATGAAAGTGAATAAAAATGTTATTTATGCTTGCATCGCTTTTCTCCTTCTTACAGCCACAGAAAAATTAGTATATCTACATTTGGTACATCATATCTCTTGCATTTTGGAACTACTTTATTTTTCAGATATCACCTTCACATGACTCACAAGGTATTCCTGCAAAGTTTCGTAGGTAGCTCTCCACAAAGCCTTAAACAGGAATATTTTCATTTAACCTACACCTGATTAGCCTATGTTTTGCAGAAAATTTTCCTTGAACACAAAATATTTTGCATATTACAAAATAAGCTTGTTCTCTGTGTTAAGATGAATACCTGAAATATTATAGAGAGGATGTAATATAGATATTAATTCTGAAGGAGAAGTTTTGACCATAATTGGAGTAATATCACCCAGATCAGAGAAGGTAAGTGTCGATAGTTTCCAGGACCCAGAATTCGAGGGATTCTAATATCTGTCTGACGAAAGATCAAAGGAGCCATGTAGCAAGCTTTTATTTCTATAATACTAGCTAATGTGCCTTGGTCATATTAGCAGGAACTTGAGGAGAAGAAAAATGCCAGGAGCTTTGGGTGAGGTTTCGGATATATGCGAGCTGGGAAGCATGGTAAAGCAAGTTACTCCTAAATGCATTGGAGAGACCAGAAAGAGCTATTGCCTTAACAGGAGGTAAGGCTTCTGCACTTTGTCCTTTGAAAGTCGGATTGATGCTATGATTAATATTTGTATAACTTGCGTGAGCTTCAATGTAAACGAGTGCTACTTGAAGCTTTTGTTTCCAGTCAGTTGTGATGTTCTCAGTTCCTTTCTTGGACTGCATTGACCTACTTGAAGTAAAACCAAAGCTCTGGGCAGTGGCCTTCATTTCCCTAACAGTGATTTCCGATATTCGGTTAGATCAAGTGCTGACAATAGAAGAATGGTAACACTAACTAGACTATGGAGAGGAGTAAAACGCACGAAGGACATCCAGTGTGTTGAAAGAATTAGGTATTGGCGATTATTTTGTAATGATTTTGATTATAAATCAAATTATTATTTAACAGCAAATATTTCCAAAGATTTCGAACAGTATCTTTTGTGCATAAAAGTACTTGTCCCTGTAAAATTTCAATAGTGCAATATTAAATGTGTAATTTATCAACGTTTACTACGAACCTCAGAATTTTTTTCGTAAAGCCAGAGGGGAAGACCTACACTTTATGAACCTCTAGCAAGGTTTCCAGATTATCTAACCTTTAGTCCATCCAAAGTACTAATATTAATGTATTATAAGTTCAACATATTTCACAATATTTTGGAAATTCAAATCGTAACAGAAAAATAACTTATCCTCTTAAAGGCGACGCCTAGAGTGGAATAAGAAAGCCTATTGACAGCTGATAAGATATTAGAGATGGCTTTAAAATGCATGCTCCTCAAATTTTCAAAATGATTCAATGTGTCGGATGCAGAAATTGTGGGCGATATGGTATTTTGACTGTTATATAAAGGTTGTGGCCATTGGCTAAAAAGTGTAACGAAGATTCAGTTCTGTGGCAAGAGCTGTATCATCAAACAAATAGTCCCGGTTCCATTGTTAGAAGGATGATGCACTATTGGGCTGGATATTGGTGTGTGGGGAGAGTGTCTATAAACCTGAAAAGATAATGAGCACTTTGAAACATAATTAATGTATGGAATGTTACATATTTTTATATCGTGAAATTTATTTGGGGATGTTAAACTGATAAAATGTCCTAAAAGCATCCAGTGTGTTTGAGCCTTGGAGCCTAATCGCCAACATATAATCTAAATGGCGCTGTCAGATTAGTGGTTTCGGGAATAGTATTATACTGTACAATTCTATATTTCGTATCAGTCACTGAGAGATCGTCAGGGAAACAATATTGAAATTACACAATGTGTTAAATATTAGACTGAAAGCCTGAAGTCCTACGAGGGGCGTTCTCTATTTTTGTTGTTGGCTTGCCATAGCTGTTAGGTCGCCTGAGTTAAAAGGCTAAAGGTGGCATAAGATTTAAAGTTTACCTAATGTTGAGAAGTTTAACACGACCATATTTATTAAGATTATGTTGGATTTTTAAAACATTTTCTGCTAATTCTAAAAAAAGTCTTTGAAGTTTGTGTTAGTTTGTGCAGTGCACAGTTTGTACGGAATTATAGCTATTTTTTCTGAGGATCCCAGATGTAAGATCCATGAAGCATGGTAGTTTTTTCTATACTGTAGTGAGCTAGACCTGACTAACCATACTTATGGCGGCAGATGTATTTTTTATGTTCTTCTAGTCGAGGGATGGGCAAACCTTTTACATCATTGATCTCTTCATGGATTCCTCGATCTCTCATCGACCCCTATCATGTTAAATAAATTAATAAATGTATCAATAATAAATTTCTCAATTTAAAAATAATAATTCCTTCACCCTTTTATTTCATTACTGCTTCTCGATAAGAAAAATTTAAAGAAAATCATTTTATTGATTTACTTGGAATGGCTAATTAGAAGGATGCGTTTGATGAACAGTTGCATGTTTAATAGGTGTTACTCAAAATCGCTTTAGGTGTTTATTGATCCCTAGACTTTTATCGTCCTGTTGGATAGCCACATGGACCCCCCAGGAGTCGATATCGACCACTTTGCCGACCCCTATTCTAGGCGGATGTTTGCAGGTATCCCAGTTTGACCATGGTATGATAAGCTGCAAGAACAAGGAACCCTATAAACACCTGGAACAGAGCGAGAGGAGGCAGAGAATCCTTTGGAGAGGATGAGGGCAGTCCGCTTCTAATGAGGTTTGAATGAAGTGCTTTTATTGTACTTTTTTATAGTTCTGACAATTTTTTTCTGAGGTTAACAAGTGATTTTTTATTTTTGGCATTGTAATCATTAGACCAAAGGTCTGATGAATAAAGGAGATTTCAGTAGTAATTTAAGCTTGGGCAGAACTAAGCTGGAGGCGCTGCTGCCAAAAGTTTGATAACACCATATCGCCGAGGGAAAAACAGATGATGGGAAAGTGTGTTTGTATATACACCTGTGTGGATGGGTTTCTGTAAACTGAGAAAGAAAGTTATGGGGAAGACTTGTGAGTAGAGTATCTAGAAAAGGCATGCTATTATTATTTTCTTTTTCTACAGTGAAATAGATTCTGGCTGTTGAGATGGAAGAGGACAGAGTCTAACATGTCTGAGTCATGTGACCAAATAGAGAATATTTCATCAATGTACCTTAGAATAGAAGTTTGAGAACAGCAGTATTATATGGATCATTTCTCAAAATGATACATATAATAATTGGCTAGAGGGGAGAGAGCTTATTGCTCTATCCTCACTCCGTATGTAAATAGTATCTTCCTCAGTGAATTAGCCAGAATGGTTGGATGGTAAAATTGAAAAGATCAACAATGTCATGGAAGTGACATCAGATAGACACATAGCAACGGACTTATCACGAGAAGCTATGGATTGCGTCAGAAATCCAAATGGTCCTTGGTCTATGATTTAAGCTTTGCGAAGTTCTTCTGCAAACTGTCAAGCTTTAAACAACCTCAGTGAAGCTAATTTCCGAAATTCTGGTTATACGAGTATCAATAAAAAGCAATAAGAAGCTTTTTCTATTTATTTAAATAATTTATAATTAAATAAATCAAAATATTAATAATATCTGATTTATTGGGACCGACATCGAAATTGTAGACTTTATATTCACAATATTCGTTTACATTTTTATCAGAATTATGAAATTGCCATCAACCACAATGAATGTATTGTGTTTTTTCCCCATAATTATTAAAGAACAGTATGACAACGGCCATTTTAGATTTTTTTTTTTTTTTTTTTTTTTTTTTTTTTTTTTTTTTTTTTGCTGTTAAAGAATGGAATTTTTTTTTTCTCAAGTAAAATTGAGCCTTCTGGCTCAATAGAGATATTTCATTTCATCTGAATCTGAATGAAAATAGAATATAACAAGAAGTTTTATCCTAATGGTAAATGCAAATAATAAAATAAATATTTCTGGAGAATATTTATGCATTACGATCCGAAAGAAGAGAGATAAAATAGATTACAAAATCTGAAATTTCCCGTCTTATATCGCTCATAAGATAAGGGAGAGAAAGTACAGGCTAATATTGACATTTGGAGCTGATAAATTAGTTTATTGTGTTGTTGTAAATAGTGCACATGACAATAGAATGGGACTAAATGAGATATTATTTATAATTATTTATAATTTTAAGTCAAATAATAGAAAGACCAAATCCACGTAAGTAATGCTCATAAAATAAAATAAAACTTCATTATTTCGTTTTACTCCATTCCATAAAATAAAACTTCATTATAAAGGCAAATAGGTACAATTACACAAGTTTATAGACAAAAAGAAAAACCCACCTTTGCAACGAGTCGTCGGGTATTGTACTACGTACTAGGGTCACTTGCATTGGCTAACGCTAATGTCGCCGATACTTTATAGTTTTACTATATTCGGCAAGGAACTCTCTGATTCCAATCTTTGAGTTTCTTATTCGGTTTTAAAACTATGTGGGATTTAATATCCCCTTAATTTAAGTAATGTTTTCATTGCCGAAATGAAGCTTATTAGCTCTTTATACTTAAGTAAAAAAAAAAGAAGAAAAAAAATACTTTTAGTGGCGGTAGATGACGCTGTGCGTATATGATGGATTATGGTTGTGTGTGAATCCTTATGGAAGTGTCACGTAGCAATAATAATACGAACCAATTGAAGCATAAAATTTGACAATATGCGTATAAACATATTGGAAGAGGAACCATATCTGATATGTGCGTAATACATTATTTATTTTTAAATATTAATATTTCTAGAAAGAGGTTCAAATAAAGGCATCGGTCTAGACAGAGAATTGATTTCTATTAAGATAAGTTATAAGAATAAATAACTATTCATAACTATAAATAACTATAAATAAATAAATATAAATAACCAGAAATAGATATAAAAGCAAGGATTGAAGTTGCACGGCAGTCCTTCATGAAAATGAGAACACTATTCTGCAATAAAGACCTAAACATGGAAGTCAGATGCCGAATGCTGAAATGCTACGTGTGGTCTATTCTGCTCTATGGAGTTGAAACATGGACATTGAAGGCGACAACCAACAAGAAAATCGAAGCCTTTGAGATGTGACTATACAGAAGAATGCTAAAGATATCATGGACAGAAAAAATTACCAATGAAGATGTCTTAAAATCCATTGGCAAAGCTAAACATCTTGTACAAATAATCAAGAAACGAAAAACATCATATCTTAGCCACATCATGAGAAACAGCAAATACCAACTTCTACAAACTATTTTGGTAGGAAGAATTGATGGCAAAGGAACTAGAGGAAGAAAAAGAATATCGTGGTTTGACAACATCAAGACGTGGACAGGAAAGAGCAGTGCACAGCTGCCCAGATTAGCACAAGAGCGCAGTATGTTCGCCAAGATGGTCGCTGACCTTCGATAGAAGATAGCACAATAAGAAGAAGATAAGAATAAACAGTTTCTTAAATCGTTTACTCTTTACAGATATATATATATAAAAAAAAAAGAAAACTTTTGCAGGGGAAGTTATTCCCCACCCCCCCAAATATCCGATTGGAATTTCTGAGAGGATCATAAACCATAAGGATAAAAAAAATTCAACTTTGGTAGAAATCGGTTAAAATGAAAAGAAAAAACTCTCTTCTGGGGAGCAATTTTTGCTCTCCCCCCCCCCCCCCCATACACAATTCTCCGCGACAATTACTGCCCTTATTATTCCAGGTCTTTATCTCGCTGTCTTATTATGTTGTGATTCTTCAACTGAATGAGAAAAAGTTGTACCAAATTACACACATCCCTTAGCTTAATACAATTAAATATTCTGACATGTCATCTCTCTCTTTTTTTTTTTCTTTTATATTTTTAGCCCTCTAAATCGAATCTAAATTCCCTTATCCTATTTCCTGCATAATTTTATTTTATTACATCCGTTACCATGCTCAGTTTACAATTGATTAGCACAGCAAGCTAACTGCTTGTAACATAACTTACGAAAATGCTTTCCGTTTCAGTCGAGTTGCGTGTTTTTGAAAATTTAATTTATTAAACAAAAGGCGAAAAAGCTAAATGGCAAAAATATTTGGTATTCTATTCAGAATCTTGTATTAAGATCGCTATTTCAAAAAAGTAAAGAACACACATTATAGTGCACATAAAAATCAAGGGGGCGCCCGGGATTGAACCGGGGACCTCTCGATCTGCAGTCGAATGCTCTACCACTGAGCTACACCCCCCATGTAGTTTAAAGTTTCGTTATCTCTCTATAAAAATTTATGAAAATTTTATTATCATGAAAGTTTTATTATGAATGATTTTACACTAATGTAACCAAATTATAATATATTAAAAAAATTACGATATTGCTTTCGATAAATACATCACGACCTAATTCGAATCTTGTGAAGACACACATTTATGATAAGGAGTTTTAACCCAAAATAAGACTAATACAGAAGTGAACATACACTTAGTTGATAAATACATAAATCACTTCCTCATTATCCTCCTTTCGTCTGCGTACCACACGTCAATCATTTTTATGTGCAATACCAGATCGAGTCTTCGTACTGGTAGAAATATCAGCACACAACTTTTCATATGTAATATTATTTATTTGTTTCCAGACATTTGTTTTTATTATGCATGAGCTTGTATCCCATCAAAGTTTTTATTACTATGGGCAATTTATTGTAACTTCAAACAAAAACTCACTTCATCCAAAGTGCACTGTCTAGCCAAGAAATTTAGCATTTAGCATGGGGGGGGGATGAGGAAAGAAGAACCAAAAAAGAATAATAATTTATGCAATTCCGTTCAGATAAAAATAAAATAAACATATATTTTATTATTACAACTATAATATATTAATTACGTCATATTATTTAATGCATTTTTTCTATTTTGTATATGTTAAAAAACAAATGAATACATAAAATGAAATATTTTTATTAAATTTTGATAAATAAAATCACCATTATTAAAAAAAAATCGGGACAGCCTAGCAACTCTCGCACCAGTGTGCAGATACATGTGACAGTATATATATTCCAAAATTCATATAAAATTTATTTGTTTACATAATGATATATTAATAAATTTATAGCACCAATGAAGACATTTTCCCCCATTTATTGAAGAATAAAGCACAAAAATTCAAAGAACTTTGATACGTTGTATGTAAAGTAATTATGTTTATTGTGGTATACATATAAGAACAAGCAAACTGAAAAACGATTAATGTACCCTGTAATGTACCATGAAACTTGCGGTGAATGAAATCGCTGGGTACTTGAAAAATAAAAAAAATATATACTTCAGATTTTCAGGAAACTTAATATTTGATAGTAAACTAGAAAAGACAAACTATTTTGTCAATAGAACTGCTCCCTCTATCCAATTTACGCTAGAAATAAATTTTAAACTGAAGAGATTTATTATATTAAAAATTATTATTATTATGACTTTCCAGTGTATATATTTCTTGAAGGTAAGGATAACATAGTACTTGGTACAGGACTTGACTGAGCTGAGAAATTACATTATTTGGAAAAAGTGTAGAAAATAAAGAACTAATAACAGAGCATAGAATTATTCATCAAATAGCATAAAAGAAAATCATAAATAAAACGGATGAAGAAAATGAATTAAACGACCTATGAATTTAAAATTTGTAATTAATTTAAAAATATGAAAAATATGAATATTAAATTTTAAATTCATTTAAAAAATTAAACATCCACATTGCTAACATCGACGAAAGCCTGGCACAAATCAGACCTGACTAAGAAAAAGCTTTTGACAGAGATGAACAAGTATGTTTTTGAAGTTTTGAGATCAAATGGATATGACCAAGAGCGCGCCAAGGGTATTTGCCGCACCGGTGCAAACTTTTATCGGTCGCCCGTCTGACAACTAAAAGTAAGGGTTATTAATATTATATTAGTTAATGTCGTGTTAAAGTCAGTGTTGCCGCCCGGGTGCAGTGCACCCTTAGCTAACCTTAGGGCCTGAAGATATGGCTCTTACTACCAGTAGCGAACCCAGGATTTAATCTGGGGGGGGGGGGGAGGAGGGGCTCGGGTTGTGTAGACGATTTGAGAATACACACTACGCCTCGCATACGACCTATAACTGAGCATCTGCGATGAACGGTAATTCATAAGAGTAGTATAGACATAGAAGACACGATACAACATTAATTAAAAAAAGAAATTTAATTAGGAAAAGATTTTTGGAAAATTTTCCAGTGATTTTTTCCTTTTTTCTTTGGAGGGGGAGCCAGGTATCCCTTCCCCCCCTCTGGGTGCGCCACTGCTTACTTCACGCAGACAGTCAAGTTACTATCCAGCGAAAATAAATAAACAACTCACCGCACACTTTCTTACTCTCTAGGGATAAAACAAGGCTGTCCCAGCTTAGCAATATTCTACACACGGGCTTAGAATTCTTCGTGGAAATCATACAGCCTAGTTGCCATGCAAAGTCAAGTTCTGGAACTACATTGGTTTAGGTTAAATGAGGTGCAAAAATACCCAAGCAACATCCCAGCCTACCAGTGCCGTAACGAGGGCATGGCAAAAGAGGCGCCCGCCACGGGCGCAACTAGGTTTGGGGCGCAAAACGTAAAAAATAAAAATAAATAAATATATATAAAAGTCCGTTATTGTATATTGTATTTTTAAATTTCGGCAATACGTCGCTTTAGATAAATTCTGCAACACACTGCAACTCATTTTGACGGGGTTAATAGTAAGTATTCACGCATTGTAGTTAGTAAAATTTAACTTGGTACATTTAAATGTTTCACCATTTTTGTCAGTTTTGGGTTAGGGGGCGCAAATTAGACACTTGCCACTGCCGCTTCATACCCTCGTTACTGTACTGCAGCCTACTATACTGAACTGGACAGAATTACACAACTGCCTCTGAATCTTTTCTACCACTTCCTCATCTCCAAGGAATGCAGGCGACCAGACCTGAGCACAGTAATCTAGATGTGGAAATGTAAAAAAGTACTAGGGCGCCAGGGCCACGCCCTAGTACTTTTTTAAAACTATCAAAAGTTTTCAATTCATTATAATAAATTACAAGAATTATAATGCATTTCCAGCGTTGGTCAAAAAATAGCAGCTTGCTGCTCTTGTCATTTTCGTTTCAGAAAACAAGGCAATTTCTCTACCATATGGCCTTCGCAATAATTTTTCTTTTTATTATTATTATTTCTCAGATAAATTACATACATTATAGGAACACAATTATGCATAACAAATACTTTCTCGTACATAAAGTTTTTTTTTTAAAATAATAATAATAACAATAACTGTTTACAACGTATATTATTATAATATTCATAATGATGATTATTACAGATGTTTCTTTGCAATTTTACACTCTATATGTACAATATCAATGGATATAATCACTCTATATTGCATACTTTTGTTACAGTTATTACATACATTACATACATTTGATTAGATATTATACATCTTGGATGAGAACTAATTTCTCTGCTTTCATCCTCGAAGCTTATATGTAAGCTTATCTGAGGATGACACTAGTTGGTTATTATTTATTGGTTTTTTTTTTTTTTTTTGCTGTGTTGGGAAGCTACGAAATCTATGAATGAGAAATTCGCGGGCGCGCGCGCACGCACACGCACGCGCGCGCGCGCACACACACACACACACACACACACACACACACACACACACACACACACACACACACATACACACACACACAATAATTTGGAATGTATTGATGCGTCGCTGAACTGGAAGCCAGAACGAATATATTGTGTTTCATTCAGTTTGCATGGTATTTTGGGTGCGTAGTTTGCAAGGTTTCTGTGTTCAAAAGGTAATTTGTTTATCATGTCTGGGTTATAGAAGTTTCGCGTGGCCTTTCCGTAGTGATTATTGTATTTATTATATGTGATATAATTAGTAGTCTGAGGTCTTGTTATACGGCATGTATTTCTGACTGTCCTGTAGTTGGCATCGAAATAATGTTTTAGCAAAGCTGCATAGTGACATAAATGTTTTGCTGTCAGTATTTTGTATTCTGACATTGTAATGTATATAAAGTCATTATTTTCTCTTTGTTCCTAAAAGATCAGTTTTATCATTTTGTACTGTAGAGACATTAATCTATTTAGTTTGAAGGGGGCACAGAAAGCATACGTTGTTATAGCGTATCTTAGTATATTTTGGCATAGTGCTTTGTATATTAGTGTTTTTAAGCTTATGGGAACTATGTCTTTTAACCTGCAGAGTTTGCCACTTATTGTTCGGAGTTTGTTGTGTAGATAGTTTATGGTTAATAATAATAATAATAATAATAATAATAATAATAATAATAATAATAATAATAATAATAATAATAATAATAATAATAATAATGCCGCACTTCGTGCTCTGGATTTTTGTTTCCTTGGCACTATTTCTTTTAGGACTACACCCTTGGCAATATGTCTTCTGAACTTCAACTCTCTATCCACCAATACCCCCCCCCCCCCAAGTCTCTAGCCTCATCAATCTCCTGGAGTACATTTTCATCAGTGTGGTACACAACTTGCAATCGTTTAATCCCAAAATGCATAACTTTACACTCTTCCACATTAAACTAATATCTATTATACGTGTATTTCGCCTGTACTGCCAGCTTATTTATGAGTAAATCATTCTGCACGTTCTCTACATCAGCTTGATGTAGAGAGCATGAAGCATGCAGCGTGAATATCTCCCTTCAAGTCATTTCCTATATAATTTATGTACAAATTAAACAATAATGATCCAAGCACAGAGCTTTGTGGCACACCACTACTCACCTGCTTCTCCATACGCTACTTTTTGGTATCTGTCCATACGCCATTCTCGTATCCAGATCACCACTCTAATACTCATCCCCATTTGTTCTAATTTGCGTAGCAGTATTCCATGAGGTATCGTGTCAAAGCCTTAGCAAAAATCCAGTAGTTTCACTGTGTAACCATTTCACTGATCCAACTGAGCTGTCTCTATTATAAATAGTTAATAAATTACTAAGGCAAGACCGACCTGTAACAAGACCATGTTGCCCCCGCCTGCTTTGATTGCCATGTGCAGTGGCAATAGCAAATGATAAATAATGGGTGCATCCAGTCACAGTGATACGAGCTAACTTTTCATTCTTGTTTTAGTTTTGGTTTCTTTTTTAGATGTTATCTGATAATTTATAGCGTGATCCTAATTCGTTTATTTAAAAGGGATGTGACGATACAAAAAAGTGCTTCCGGTCAGTCAACTTGAGTCAATCAGTTAGTTGCTATAAACAGAAGATGTTATTAGCAAGTGTAACACGTGCTTTAATTGCCATCTGCTGTGGCAACAGCAAATGACTGGGTCCAAATATCACAGGATCTTAGCTAACTTTTTTTTAATCTAACATTTGATAACATTCTTGTTTTACAGTTTTAGTTTCTTTTTAAGATAGCATCTGATAAAAAGCTGATTTCCTCCCCTTTCTACATATACTTTTGGTAAGCGACAGTTTCAGTTTTCTACTATAAATCTCAAACCATCTTACATTTAGCCTATTTGCTGAAGCGAACAGTTGGTTTTTCGATAGCAAGATATTTTTGATATTTTTGATATTTTGATATTTTTACTAACAACTTTGTCGGAAATTGCAAACTTCTTTTTGGTTTAATATTAGGTGAATCAAAGTTCAAGAGGAAAATATATCGTGCTGTATATGTAAGTTCCTATATGTTGCTTTGTGCTGTTATTATTAGAGTGTAGCCAGTCATGAAATGACAACGAAAATACCATTTAAAATTAAAATGAAAAAGAACTATAACTGAATTAGTTAGAAACTGTATTTTTGGCAATGTCTTTTTTTTCTTTCTTTCTTTTTTTTTTTTTTAAACTAAGAGTATAATAACTAACCTGTCATACGAATTTCTTTAAACTCGTATAATAAGTTAGTATTAGTACCATGATTAGGCTTAGGATAATATAAATGGAAAATGAAGTAACTCTCAGCGCACAAAACTCGTAAGGACTAACATATAGTTTGAGGATAATTTGCATAGTGATTTTTTGTTTGTATTGCTAAGAAAATAGCATATCATTGCACATGGAACTGTGGTTTTGATCAGGGGCGACTCGTGCATAGGCAGTACGGAACTGCAGCATCCCCAATTTTTCTCGATATATAAATATATTTATTAATTCATTTATATTTGCTTGTAATATTTAATTTGATCATCAACAATCCTATACAATTCTCTTATTTTGTATAAAAAATAATAAAAATCCATCTTGTAGCACTTAGGAGGGCGAAGGACTCTAGCAGCACAGTGTCATATGCACGTCATAGTGAGATGCGAGCTATTAGCGTAATACGGCACTGTCCGTCGCGCAGTTCCACTGTTGTTTATATGCAGTTTGCGCCAGTAATAGAGTGTTTGTAGTGCTTATCGTGTTTACACCGTCTCTTTAAATATTTGGACATTAAATTAAAGACATAACATTTGTTATAGTTTTTATTTTAGAACATTATTGGGGTTATGGAAATGGATTTTATTTTTAAGTAATTTTGAATTACAAAAAACTGTATAATTTTATCGACAATAAACAATATTTTTTCATGTGTACATTTTTTTAAAATTTTTACCATAATTTTGATATTTTATCCAAACACGTGTACACTGTACTTACAGTGTGTATGTATATTTCGAAAGTTGCAGCACCCCCACGATTTCAAGCCACAAGCCCCACTGAGTAGTAGTATTTTCATGCCTAGTCACATATACTCCAT
Source organism: Typopeltis vanoorti (assembly GCF_054136105.1). NCBI lineage: Eukaryota > Metazoa > Arthropoda > Arachnida > Uropygi > Thelyphonidae > Typopeltis > Typopeltis vanoorti. The sequence goes on from NC_143554.1 coordinate 155,225,197, forward strand.
TGTGCATATCATAATAATACTTTTGTCTTAGTCCACATCTATCACAGTATTCTTTATAATTTTATAATTATTTATCAAAAAATAAATTTTGCACTGTATCATATAGTACATTCTGTAACACCCTATACTAATTAATAAAATTAATTATTAAAAATAAAAAATATGATTATTATACTGTATTTAAAGCAATTCTTCAGAATACTGTTTATATTTTGTTGTAGCAAAATGATGGACGAAGAGGGTGCTAAACATGTGAACGATGGTGATTATATAGAGTATATCAATGACACAGCACCAGTGATTGAATCCCAGTGTGAAGGTGGATTTCTGCACCAAACATTTCAGGTAAGTTAATTATTCGGAAGGACGGTTATCATGTTCATAAGAAGTAGTAACACAATTATATTTCTGTCATACTTGATTCTCGACCTTTTGAATTATTAGTGTAGTCGTTGTGGTGCAGAATAAGTGAAGTACAGTGGCCATAAAATAACTTTCCCTCTTTGGAGGCATCTGTAGCTAAAACCAATAAACGGAATGAGACCAAATTTTATATTGAGACTTTTGGAGGCATGGGGAGATGATTTCCACGAAAAAAAAAAAAATTAGTATCAAAGTCTCTGACAGGGGAAATTTTGGCGCTGGCGGAGGAGAAAAAAAACGGATAATTACATTAAAGGCAGATAAAATGGAATAATAACATTTCGACAGTGTAAGCGACAGCGGCGTCATTCATTCCAGCTTGATATGTGGCGTGTTACAATAATAATAATATTTATTATTAAACTAAAATAACAACTTGTGAGAGACACAGAAATTAATGCAATGATTGAACTCGCAGGAAATAATGTTTTATTCATCAGAATCAGGGTCCCCTGGACCAATACACGATTTTCAATGTGCTGACCTTTAACGTCTGTTGAACTGCTGACCAGTAACGTCTGTTACTGTCTCTTCTTGCACTGCTTCCGTCCTCTGCCAGGTCTTAATCATAGCTCTTAGTCCTACAGCTGACATAGGACCTGTACGCAGGTTATGAAGCCTTCTGAATTCCCGAAGGGCCGCTACGGCATTGCACTGTTTAAGGTAAAACAACTTAACAAGTAAAGCACGCTGAGGCAAGGTAGGACGCATATTGAGCACAATTCATTAGTCCATTGGAATAACTGCCTGAACATTCCCAATCCCTTTTTAAGTTAAATTGGTGGCGCTGCTGTCACGTACGCACAGTAAAATTTGCATAATGCTTTTTACATCGTTTACTGCAAATATTTGACTGCTTTCGGCTCCGCCAGCGCCAAAATTTCCCCTATCCGCGACTTTTGCTACTAAATCTTTTTTTCGCTGAAATCATCTCCCCATGCCTTCAAAAGTCTCAATATAAAATTTGGTCTCATTCCGTTTATTGGTTTTAGCTATAGATGCCTCCAAAGAGGGAAAGTTATTTTATGGCCGCCCTGTACTTGGAAAATCAAAATGCTTCAGAAATTTTTGGAACCCATAGAACAATAATTATTTCAGCTATTTGGGCATAGTTTTTAGTCAGATTGACAATTTAAATTTGGGAATAGACTACAGAATAAGCAAAGTGGTTTGGTGTGGAGCCAGTTGAATAAATGTATAATTTATATGGAATAAGAAAGAAATTATCCACATTATCTAACTAGCAGTATACAAGACAGTGTTCAAGCCAGTTTAAAATTATAGATCTGAGAGCTAGGTTAGAAACAAAGCACTTGATCGATGAGTAGGGACCACAGATATGAGAGGTGTAAGAAAATTTAGAGAAGTGATCACGTGACGTCAATAGCAGAATACTTTGAAAATGAAGATATTAGAAAGGAACTTGACATTGTTAGCATTCAGGAATGTGTCAGCAGAGCTAATCTAAGGTGATATGGCCACTTTAACAGCATGGGGGAGAATAGGTTAGCAATACAGGTGTTTGATGGCGGGAAAGTGACCTAGAAGAGGACCGAAGTCTTGGTGGATTGATTTAGTCAGTGGTGCACAGAAGCATGAGATGTTACGTACGACAATATCAAACTAACGGGGAGGAAAATTAATAATAACAAGAGATTATTAAAAAGGTAAACCTAATCATGTAGTGCTCTCATAGTAGGCTAAACACACCTTGAAGGTACATATCAAGAAATTGATGGTGTGATGATGACAAATCAGAATGCATTCTAATCACCTACCACTCTCCATTCCATGCAAAAAACCTGATCCTCAACCCCCTTGGTCACACGCTCCTTATAAAGCTTTCATGGATGGCCTCTTGTTCTCTCCCTATTTTCATCCATTCTATGCAAAACCTCTTCAACATCAGTCGGTAATAACCTCTTAATAGCTTATATGACGCAAGCAAATCCACTCTCCTCCTTCTATCCACCAATTTCTGCAAATTGCATTTTCTCCATCTGTTTTCATATTCAACATTCGAGAGACCAAAAACCACTTTACTCAATCGTCTCTTGACCTTTTCTAATGCATCTTTGTGAAAACCATGTGACCAAATCTCTGCAAAGTAATCTATATGTGGCGTGATTAAAGGCCTTATACAAGGGAACCATAATATCCTTACTTCTAAAGTCAGCGCCCTCTGCATCATTGTGCTGTCCCCACAATTTTAGCAATATCTCCAGAAATGTTAGGTACTTGTCTGCAATCACTCCCAGATCTTTCATCTCCTGTACCTCTTCCAAGATATTTCCACCGATTGTGTACTCTATATCCCATCTCTGTTTCCCAAATTTCAAACCGTACACTTGGCAACATTGAATTGAAATACCTACTCATTCACCCATTCAGCCAGTGTATTCAAGTCCTCTTGCAAAGCTACAGCATCCGCTCTAGTCCTGATAATCCTCCCTAACTTTGCGTCATCTGCAAACAACTGCATATCACCATTCAAACCTCTCCAAATATAATTTACATACAAAATAAACAGGCATGGACCCAGAACAGATCATTCGTGTGCACCACTAGTAACTTTCTTCTTCTGGGATATCGCTCCTCCATAGGTAACTCGTTGATACCTATCAGACAGCCAATCTCCAATCAAATGAATCAATGTACTGTTCGGTACCATCTGTTCCAATTTAATTACCAGTTTGTCATGTGGCAATTTATCAAATACATCTGCAAAATCTAAATATACCACTGTGAATGCATCGCCCTTATCCAATACAACTGTCACTTTATTATAATAGGTAAGCAGATTGCTAAAGCACGACCTTCCTTTAACAAACCCATGCAGATCCAAAGAGTATATTCTGTTGTCAACCAAATTTTGAATCTTGGTCCTAACTAACCTCTTTAACACTTTACCTAACCTCTCTGCACAAAACAATAGAAAATATTGTTAGGTAGTATTAATAAAGAAGCCCTTTGGTCAGAAAGACCTGGGTTCGATTCTCGTCCAAGACTTGAGGAACCTTTATCTGGTCTCTTTTGACTAAAGTTGAGTTAGCCAGTCTCATACAGAGGTGTGTGTGTGTGTGTCTGGGGGACGAAAAACTCGGCTTTGTCGTCCCACAGAATAGGCACCCTGTCAACACACGCATCTACAGACATAGGACACATCGGGAGGCATAGGGCTAACCACCTTGTCCTCGAAGCGGTCGCGGTTTCGAATCGTAATAGGCCTTGCCTAATACGAACGTAATAGACCACTAAGCCTAATATACATGAAAAGAGAAGTATTAAGAAAATGGTGGCGATATTTAACCATAACTCCAAAAAGAGACTGGTCTAGAATTCAAAGTCCTAGTTTTATCAACTTCCTCATGAATGAACAATTATTATTTAGATAAACAAAAGTTTAAAGGTCTGTGGAGGCTTATTGTTTCACAATCGAGAAATTGAAAAAATATTTTCTTTCCAATTGCAATTAGTTGAAAACCTGCATATTTTTGTGATCGGAAGATTTGAAATATTCAATTCAAGACATTCATTGTCAACGTAGTATGATGAAAGTCTGCAAGTCAAAGATGGTTTTTAAACCTAAGGTATCAAGAAATCACTATTGTGTCAAAAAGTTTAATTAATGGCAATAAATGAAACAATAGAAAATATTGTTTGGTAGTATTTTGTTCGGAAGTATTAAGAAAAAGGCCTGTGTAGCTCAGTGGAAGTGGCGCTTGGCCGCTCGAAGTTAGACTTAGGTTCTAGTTTAGTCACTGACTGGAGGAGCTTTTTCTAAGCCTATCTTCGACCGGTTCCAAAGTTAGTCGATCTCTGGCACAGCCAACTGGTTTTTCTCCTGGAAACTCGGGTTTTTTAGTCCTGTAAACTCAAGAAAATCGACCGTAGTACCCACATTATTTCCGACAGTAACATATCTTGTTAAGGTTAGTTACCAAGAGATGGCAGCACTTGTTTGGCAGCCTCTTCATCGGTGGCTGCTATAATTAGTGATACACATGGGCCAGTTATCTCTGATTGTCTACCGATGGAGATTGAACTGCCCACTCATTCTCCAAAAGCTAGATAGGGTATAAAGTCCTCGCCTACTCCCTATAAGGGAATAAAAGGCATTAGCTGATTTATTTCTTTATTTTTTATTTTTAGTATTAAGAAAATTATGGCGAGATTTATTGAGTGTTTGGAAAATTAAGGGAAATCCATTGAAAAATAATATTAAATGATCCTCTGTAGCTCAGTCGGTATCGACAATGCCTTTTTGTTGGAGAGACTGTGTCGTTTTTCTTTCTTTCTTAGATTACTGATGGGTAAGTATCAAGCAAGCGATAATTTCAAGTTTAAGATTTGTTATATCAAGAAAGATAAAATCTCACATGTATGAAAGAATACTTCGTTCCACAAGGTTGACCCAGCTGAAAAGAATTATTATTATTATTATTATTGTTGTTCCGAGCAACTCCAAGGAGTCGACAGACTCATCGAGGGAGGCCCTAACATCATGTCAAAAACAACTATTCGAGATTCACACAGTATCTATCATACCTTGCCTTGAACTCATTCACGGTCGTAGCACCCACAACAGACTCTGGAAGTTTATTGCACTCATTCACCACTCTCCAAGTAAAAAACCTAGCTCTAACACCCTTGTCAACCACACTCTTGCCCAGCTTCCATGCATGGCCCCTAGTCCTCCCAGCACTAGTCATATTTTCAAAAATATCTTCTGGATCAATCTTGTAAAAACCCTTCAGTAATTTCAATATCTCAATCATATCACCCCTCCTTCGCCTATCGTCCAATTTCTGCAACCCACAAATCTTCAACCTATTCTCATAAGGTTCATTCCACAGACCTGCTATCATTTTGGTCACTCGTCTCTGGACCCTCTCCACTTCCTCCCCATCACGAAGAAACCCTGGTGCCCATAACTGGGCACAGTAGTCCAGATGGGGTCTTATCAAGACTCGATACAGAGGAACAACAACTTGTTTGTCTCTGCATGTTAAAGTATTTTTCAGAAGCCAAGTGATTTGGTGAGCTGTTTTAGTCACTTTTGCAATGTGCCCCCTAAACTTCAATTCCCTATCCACCAACACTCCCAAATCCCTGGCCTCATCAATCTCCTGGAGTACGGTTCCACCAATGCGATATACTGCTCTATTCTTTTCACCCCAAAGTGCATAACCTTACACTTTGCCACATTAAATTGACATCCATCTTTCTTAGCCCAGTCCTCCAAACTATCCAAATCATCTTGCAAAATTTTGACATCCTGTGCACTCACAATTGCTCTACCCAACTTTGCATCATCAGCAAACAAGTGAACACTTCCTCTCAAATCCTTTCCTATATCATTGATGAACAAATTGAAAAGCAGTGGTCCAAGAACAGAGCCCTGCGGCACTCCGCTAGTCACAAGCCGTCTTTTAGACTCCACTCCTTTTAGAATGTCATGCTCTTTGATCAGTTATTCTCCACACACCAAGATATGGACAATCTCAGTGAGGCATGCTTCCACCCTCCGAAAATCTCCCCATGCATTAATAAAAGCAACATGAATATCACATCACCACTAAGATATCTTTTTTGTTCTTTTTTGTCTGCAGGACATGAATGATGATGATGCTAATTTTTTTGCCGAAGACCAGCCTGGCATAAGTGACACTGAAACCAGTTTAAGGGTGAGATGCTCCTTTTGTTCACAGAAGATTTCGAAGAGTGAAATTACCGTAAGTGCAAGAAACGAATTCTAAAGATTCATGCTAGGTTTTATTGCTCGTTCTTGTACTTCATTTTGTGGAATACTGTAGTTATTTAGTTCTATTCCTTAATATTTCTTACTAACTTGTTCAATTCTTTTCCATTTGATTTCTAATTTATCAGTATATTACAACAGTTTTCCGAAGCTCATAAAACTAAGAGCTGTAAGTAACCATGTGATTATAGTTTAAATAAATACAGAAATTTACTTGAAATTGAGCAATGTTCTCAATGAACTAATATTTGTATCTTCTATAATAACATATATTTATTACAAGTACAAATCTAAAATAAAGTAATTTAGACCTGTCGAATTTCATTGATATGTCTTAGGTAGATATGTAAACATGACTGGCAAATGTATGCATATAGCGCTTGTGGTAATGTCGGTGAAGCTAGATTAGCAGACGACAAGCCTTATAGATCACCCCCCCCACACACACACACTAAGAGGAACTTTTACGAGGTACTTTTCTTAAGTTAGTGGGTCTTCGGAGCAGGTTTTCACTCTTTTGGAAACTCTGGCTTTTAATTCTTCGACTCGGGGAACTCTACTGTAGAATTCAGACGATCTCACACAATAAAAGTTGTTACGATTGAGCCTATTTTGTCTGTACTAGAAGAAGGTAGAATATAACTGATTTAAAAAAAAAAAAAAAATAGGGCTCGAGGGTGTCGTCTACATCCGTTCGGGTATAACAACATGGAGATTTTATATATTTTCTTTACGGTTATAAATGCACAGTTTTGTCTTATGATGAATAAGCATTACACCTGTGCATTACCCTTTCCAAGATTCATCCCCGCATTTACAGTAGACCCATTTTCTAATTTGCAAAAATCAGTAAGTTTATTTATGAATGATTGTCAAATATATTTGAGTTACTTCTAGTCAAGAGTCAGACTACTAAAATTACGTTTCCTTTTTTAGAACCACGAAGACTTGTGTGGTTGGAACGAATTGCCATGTGACAAATGCGGTACCAAAATTCAGCATGAGAATATCGAGTGTCACGTAAACCATGGATGCCCAAAGATTCGGATGCATTGCTCCTTCTGTAATAAAACGTTTGGAAAACGAGAAATTGCGGTAAGAGAGATTTTGTTTGTTATATTTACACACACACACACACACACACACACACACACACACACACACACACACACACACACACACACACACACACACACACACACACACACACACACACACATATATATATATACATACATTATTAAAAAAATCTAAACTCGCCTTTTTTATTCCCCTGACGAAGTACAAAAGGTTATTTACCCCTTTCTCACTTTTGAATACGATACAGATTAACCTTCACCCTTACACATCATACATATTTGACTCAAGACTATCGATGATTTTAATAGGCATCAGGGGAGTATGGTAAACAACTACCGCCATCTCGCAGACACTAACCCTAACATCAGATATTATTGTATAAAATAGTGCGTGTTCTACCGCAGGTTTCCTTGAGTTACGGAATTAAAATCTGCATTTTCCACAAGGGGAACAAACCTACTTTCCCATGCCAGAGATCGACCTAAGAAGTGAGTCGAAGAAAGGCTTAGAAAGTTCCAAGTAGGAGACTTAGAATAGAACTTATAACAATGTTTCTTCAGAACGCCTAGTGCTATAGGTGTGTCATTTCCACAAAGCTACTCATGCTTTTTTGCTTATTTATTTATTTATTTTAAAATGAATTTTGGCATCTGGTAAAAAATGTGGGTTTATAACAATACTACACTCTTCTACCAAAACTTGTGGGTCACGTGAAAAAAAAAAAAAAAAAACTCTTGGCAGAAGAAATTGCTCCAATGCATCCTTTGTATGAGTTGTGAAAAATCATGCATTTAAATCGCCTTGTGGCACAGAGTAAGGTTTGCACCATAAAATTTTCATATTGTGGACAAAATATTTACTTCTCCATGCACTTCGACTAGTAGACCTCATCCATACTGAAACCATCTCCGCATAAGTGCACTGCCGAAGTACAGCACAACCAACACAACCCAACAGGACCAATTTCCATTGGTGTACAAAATAAGCAGCATCAGCGGAGAAAAACTAGCAGCTATCATTCCGTATTTATTTCAGGGCCTTTATTTTCGTGTTTTGGTCTAAGTGTCACCTGTGGATTTGGTTTCTTTAGATTGTTGCTAACTGAAATCATTCCCCATCAAAATGGTTTTAAATATTTTCGTAAGCTCCGCATACAGTATTAAAACAAATCAGTGAAGGTTAATTTCCGTTATAGGCGAAAAATTTGCATATTGTTTCGGTGCATTCATTTATCCTAAAATTGTAAATATGTTGGAAACTTTTCATATGACTAGCATGCATTTAGTGCTAGTCATATGAAAAGTTTTTCATATGACTAGCATTAAATAACATGCCGTAAGTTAAAACATGATTTTTGACATGAGTTATAGGAATTAGGGTTAGGTATACCTGAGAGTCCAAAGCATATTCAATAGAACAATTGTCCTGAAAATTTGTAAATATTAATAAATGCATACTTGGAATGTACACATATCGTTCGGCAACTTTTATTTAACACCATGTTGGCCTTCGATTAGTCGAATTAGAGCACATATGCGGATTGGTATATATTCCGCTTGGTGCTCGATTGCATCTGCGTCTACAACATATCATCGTTTTCACCGGACAGTCCTTTAACTAGCTCATATTTCACAGAAGAGAGCTCAGGGATCTGCTTGTCTAACATGTTCCATACATTCACAATTGAGTTCAGATCAAGGCTTTATGTTGGCCAGACAACATGGTGGAAGTCGCCGTCATGCTCACATGACAGCGACTTCTTAAAAAGTCTTGGTCGATAGTCAGTAGCATTGTCTTCAATGAAACAACCATCACCTAACGGATAAAATGTCAACATTACAGAAAAGACTTGATCAGGAACAATGATTATAGGTTCCTTGGAGAACAACCGACCTTTTACCAATATCAGGACCCTTTCCATACTAATAGAACATTCCCCACACCAGGAAGGACACCACGTCCAGAACTTTGACTTGCGTTTAAAAGGTAACCTAGTTTGATTGCCTCATGGGGCTTCTGCCAACCTCTCTGCCTATAGTCGGTGCAGAACAAAGTGTACAGTTACGGGTCTGACCTAACGAGTTTTCCAGTGTCCAGTCACAGTAATTCTGGCACCATTTTAGACGATCTTTCTAATTCTTCACAGAAATGAGCGTTTTTTGTATAGGCATGCGACTAATAATACTGATCCCCTTCAATTCTATATGCATAGTTCAGTGAGGTATGGATTGAGAACAGCTTGCATAAAATGCTTCAGTCAATTTGTGCACACAGGAAGTTCTGTTTCTCTATAAACCGGACCACAGTTTCAGCTATTAAATAAGCAGGTGGGTTATTTTTTTCACTGATTAAATGGCCAGGAGATATCATCTTTTGAGAAACCAGTCGACTCTGTAGTTTTCAAAATCGTAGCTTCAGCCGGAAGGGCGCTCACAACAAGCCCTTTATTCCAAAAAATGCATTGTTTTTCTCATTGCGACTAACTGGTTTCTGAAAGGATCTCTTTTGAGATATCTCCCGGGTATTTAATCAGTGGGAAAAAACCCACTTGATTATCTAATAGGCGTAACTCTGGTCCTAAAAGAGTGTCAAGAACGGGACAAGAAATGAAGATGATGAAGAAGATGAGATGAGAAATCAACACTGTTAACGATTACTAACCATCATCATTCTTATATAGTCGCGTAGAACAAGTGTTGACGCTCGTAACGAAGTATTCTGCATAAATGCTGCATAATTGTATATCTGCAGAAAGTTGCTAATGCAATGGCCCATATGTACATCCAGTCATGTGACAGCACAAACAAGTCATGCATGGTAAGAAATATATATTATGTAACAAATATTGCAAATCATTTGGTAGTGAGGGTTCAAAAGTTAAGTTAGCCAAGAATTTTGTTTTATTCTTGGAAATATAGCCTTGACCAAAGCAACTTCTGCTATAGTCCAGTGCCTGCTTTGTGAGATAAAAAAAAAAACTTGCATTTCTAGAAGGGAAAACCCTCTTCCACCTCCTTTTTGAGAATTGGAAGAGGGTTTTAAACAGGCTTGTTTACCTCCAGTTGAACATCCCTTATAAAGGTTCTTCCTGTCCTACACTGGACTCGAACCTTGGCCTTTCCATTCAATGGGCATTGACGATATCGACGGAAGGAAATATTGCAGTGTTTCCGGATGGTGCATATTTTTCTAATTTTCAATACAGTTTTCTTTATTATGGAAGTCGTCATCATTATCGTCATTCTCATCCGTTCAGGACAGGTTGGGTGTTCCATGGATTCATTTTCAGCATTGGGTTCTGTTCTCTGCTATCCTTGCCATCTGTTGGAAAGAGGTCAAGCCTTAGAAGGTGAAAGCAAGAGAGAAAGGCAGATAATTCATTTCAAGCAGAGAGCCTGTAGAGTGAAGGGCATTTTCTAATGGAGGAATCATGTTCGGTCATAGGGACGCTCTTTGTTCTTCCATTGGTAACTGAGTAAGGGTCATACAGAGTGGGAAGAAAGGAAGAAGGAGTACAGTGTAATGGATGTACTTGTGTATCTGAAACCATTGAGCATTCAATTGCAATATAGCAATAATAAATAAATTGTTGCTAAGTTATGAGAAAGAACATTAAAATCGGATTCCCTAAGATGGAGGAACAAACAACATTATGTACAGAAAGATAAGAATGTAGCGACACCAATATGAAGCCAAGAACTTACCATGATTGTATACAGTAATAACGGAGGTGGAATGAGCATGATGCTTTTCTTAAGAGGTTTTATCAGCAAAGCAACATCTGAATGTTGTGATTTACAAGAACATCGTGGACACCAAAGTCAATCCACTCCCCATACAAACAATAAGTTATTTATCGTATAATAACGTTCCACGTTCTAGTTTCAAACAGCTGTATCTCCACATCCATTGGCAATTGTACGCATGTTCATATGAACATTTTTATTCAGAATAATCGAAGCTACCACCTACCAAAATATTTACTATTCCTCCTGAAACACCCTGTATATGTATAAAAAGCAAAACTAAAATACTACTTGTATATTTCTAAATTCGACATCACCAAATCACAAAGTTAAGTGATGCATCGAAATCAGAGCAGTGTGTAGAACAACTTAAAAATATCGTAAGCCTAAATTTTTAAGTCTTACTATAGGACAATGTAAGTTGAAAACTATCTGTGTTTTTCTTTCCTGTGTGTGTGTGTGTGTGTGTGTGTGTGTGTGTGTGTGTGTGTGTGTGTGTGTGTGTGTGTGTGTGTGTGTGTGTGTGTGTGTGTGTGTGTGTGTGTGTGTGTGTGTGTGTGTGTGTGTGTGTGTGTGTTGTGCTTTTATTTCTGACAAATTATAAAATGGTGAATTATTCTTAATGCGATACTTCTTTCGAAAAAAGAATTCCATTTTAGAATTCTGATAATTATTTTGTAATAAACAACGATGTGTGCATTTATTCTTTCTTCCTTTCCACAGGACCATGAACGTATATGTGCATTATCAGTCAGCAAATGTCCACGATGTAATACCCAAATGAAACGTAATTGTTGTGAGGATCACAAAAAATACTATTGTTCGTCAGAGAGGGTTATCACCAGTTCTACATACGGAATTCAACAAAATGGGACTGAAGTAAGTTTTAGAAGATACCGAAGAAATTAAATATTTTATGTTTTATATAAATCCTTCAAGTCTCACTGGATATCATCAATTACCTGTGCAGTTCCTTAATAAAGTTTAAAAAATGATGGCATTTTTGAGGCTCATGGGCTCACTTTAGTGAGTATGGGCATGGCAAACCCGAGGTGCCTGATGCTGGACCATGCCTTACTTCATGTGATATACATCTGTTATATTATCTGTAGACTGGTCCTCTTCCCATCTTCCTTTGCTTCTTTCTTCTCTTCTTGCTCCTTACCCCCAATGCTATTAGAGTATTCGAGGGCTAGGGTGAATCTTTCCTATCTTGTTATGTCATTTCGCCTATTGCAGTCACTGAATGGGGCAAACTAGCCCCAATAGGTGCCGCTCCCAAGCCCGGGTAAATCGCGAGGGTTGACGTCAGGAAGGGCATTCATAAAACTTCACTGCCAGCTCTAGATATGATTAAATGAGTCGAAACGAAAATGATACAAGGGCCTCGTCCACTTCTCGCAGCCCTACAGCTGCGAGAAGTGGATGAGGGCTACCGCATCAAGAGCGGTTGCGGTTAAAGTGAGCCCAGCAAGTGGAGAGAATGTTGCGAGTGGGAACGTTGAATGTTGGAAGCATGACTGGAAGGTGAAAAGGTGAAGAGAGTTGGCAGAATGAAGAAGAGGAAGTTGGACTTCCTCCTCCTCATTTTATGCATGCAGGACATTTTACGCGTGCAGGAGACAAGGTGGAAGGGGGGAAAGGCGAAGGAACTAGGAGACAGGTATAAATTGTTCTACTCTGGAGCGAATAAAGAGGGAAGAAATGATATCGGAATTGTGGTGTGTGGCAGAATGAAGGGCAAAGTGCTGGAAATGGGTAGGAGGAACGACAGGATCATGAGAATGAAACTGGGTCTTGGAGAAGAAGAACTGGTCATCTTATGTGTATACGCCCCACGAGTTGGCTGTACAGCAGAAGAGAAAGATGAATTCTGGAACGAGCTAGATAAAGAAATGAGGAACTGGAAGAAAACGAGATGTGATTGTCGGAGGAGACTTGAACGGACACGTAGGGAGACAGAACAGGGACTGTGAAAAGGTACTTGGTGGCCATGGGGTGAAATGATGAACCGGGAAGGAGAGAGGATTTTGGACTTTGCAGTAGCTTTTGATCTGGCAATTGTGAATTCCTTTTTCTGTAAGAGGGAAGAGCATCTGATAACATTTAGAAGTGGCAACAATAGTTCACAGATTGACTACATTTTCACTAGAAGAAAACATCTTAAGGCAGTAACAAATTGTAAAGTAATTCCAACAGATCAAGTGGCGCAGCAACACTGGCTGCTGTGTGCAGACTTTAAAATAAAGTCGAAGATAAGAACCTTTGGAAGCCATGGAAGGAAAAAAATTAAGCGGTTTCGCTTAAAAGAAGAGTGTGAGGAACCGTTTTAGGGAGAAAGTGTTAGAGAGGATTTCGGATGGATTAGAAAGTGTACAAGACTGGTGGAGACATAATTCAAAATTAATTCTAAGCTGTGCAATTGAGGTGTTTAGTGAAACATCCGGAAAGATTAGAGAGCAGAAGGAGGGTTGGTGATGGAATAATGATGTACAAGAAGCAGTGACGGCTAAGAGGAAGACAAAGCAGAAGTGGGATGAGTCAAGAGTGGATGAGGACAGAGAGAAAAAGCGAGAAGCCAAGAGAGTTGTTCTACAGGTGAAGGCCATGGCATATCAAGATCTTTATGATCAATTAGAAACAAAGGCACAGAGAAAGATTTATCATTTGGAAAAATGTAGAAATAAGACATCAAAGGACATCGTACATGTGAGGTAGATCAAAGACTCTGGAGGAAAGGTATTAAGGAGGGATGTGGATATAAGAAACAGATGGAGAATATACTTTGAAGGGCTTTTGAATGAAGAAGATGCAAGGACTCACAGAGAAGATAGGGTGCAGAACATTAGTAGAGTGGAAGTGAAGGAAGCCATAAAAAGCATGAAGAATGGAAAATCACTGGGCCCTGACAGGATCCCAATGGGGGCATGGAAGGCACTGGGGGAAGAAAGAATTGACCTGCTGTGTGGACCTGTTAATAAAGCTTGTCAACAGGAAAATATACCCGAGGAATGGAGGGAAAGTACTCTTGCCCCATATACAAGAGTAAAGGGGATGCACAAGACTGTAAGAATTGCAGAGGAATAAAGTTGATGTCCCACACAATGAAAATCCTAGAGAGGGTTCTTAATGGAAGAATGAGGGAGGAAGTGGAAATCGCAAAAGACAATTTGGCTTCATGCCTGGTCGATCGACGACAGATGCTATCTTTGGGGTACGACAGATAATGGAAAAGTTTCGATAGAAGCAACGGGAGCTACATCTGGTATTTATTGATCTGGAGAAAGCATAGGATAGAATGCCAAGGCAAGAAGTCTGGAGGTGTCTGAGAGAGAAGAAGGTACCGTAGAAATATATCAGGTTGCTGCAGGAGATGTACAGAAATGTGAAGACAAGAGTTTAAACCTGCCTGTGAGAGACAGAATCTTTTCCAGTGTCAGTTGGCTTGCATCAAGGGTCAGCATTAAGTCCGTTCCTGTTTAATATTGTGATGGAGGTGTTGACTGAGCAAGTGAGAGAAGACGCGCCTTGGACTATGTTGTATGCAGATGACATCGTGCTGTGTGCAGAATCAAGAGAAGAAGTGGCAGCCAAACTGGATAGTTGGAGGAAAGTACTGAGAGAGGTATGAAACTGAGCAAAAGTAAGACCGAGTATATGTGTTACAAAGTGGATGGCAGCCAGGAGACAGCTCTTGAGCTGGAAGGAAATGTCATCAGGAAGGTCAGTGACTGTAGATACTTAGGTTCAACAATGAAAGAGGATGGTGACGCTGAAGGAAGTGGGATGCAGGATACAAGCAGGATGGAGGAACTGGAGAGAGATGGCTGGAGTGCGATGTGATAAGAGGGTGCCGATCAAACTAAAAGGTAAAATCTACAGGACAGTAGTGAGACCAGCTATGACGTATGCTTTGGAAACTGTGGCCCTGAGGAAAAATAACATCAGCAGGATGGAGGTAGCGGGGATGAGAATGCTTAGGTGGATGTGCGGTGTGACCAGAAAGGATCGTCTGAGAAATGACTATGTGAGGGGAACGGTGAAAGTTACGAACTTGGGAACAAAGATACAGAAGGCAAGGTTGAGATGGTTTGGTCATGTGATGAGGAGGGAGGAAGAGTATGTGGGAAGAAAAGTCATGCAGATGGATCTGCAGCGGAAGAGGAAGCGGGGAAGACCAAAGACGAGATGGTGGAGAAGGACTTGAGGATGAAGAACTTGGATGTTACAAGTTCTTCATCCTCAGCCCAAGATAAGAAGTTGTGGAGGAGACACCACAAACAACGACCGTACTTAAGTGGGAAAAGCTGCAGAAGAAGAAGAAGAAGATGGCATTTTTGAGGTAACAGGAAACGAATTTGTGTAGAACTCTAGGACAATCATGTCATAAATCAGAAGTTTACTGGGAAAACTTCTGACATTACATATACTATAGCAGTAATTATACATTTTCTTAGTAAAAAAAATAAAAAACATTATAGGCAATGACTGCAGATTGCCACACCTCAGGTATAGCAAAGCCCTCTACCATTTGTTTAACATGACCTTTCCTTTTCCTTTATCATTATTATTATTATTATTCATTATATATTTGTTTTTATTTATTTTATTCTTTTTTTTTGCCTAAACTCCTGTTTCAAGTAAGGGATCTATGGTTCTTTACTAATTTGTTAAACCGTTTAAGTTTCACCTGATCCCAAATGCAGTGAAGAATTTAATAAATTAATTAAATATATTATATTTAATAAAAGAAATAACTCAATGAAAACGGAAAGACTAATATATTTATTTCTTATCACTGAGTTAGAAGCGAACTAACTGAAACAAACAAACAAAAAAGAAAAAATGAAAGAGTTGGTTTGATTCTTATGATGATGTAAGGAATCACTACATAGACGTTTCGAACTGAAGGTGAGTTAGTTGATCTAGTGTCGAGCTTTTTTCACCAGAAATTCGGGTTTTTCCTTGTGTAAAACAGGCATATCGCCTAGGACACACACACACACACACACACACACACACACACACACACACACACACACACACACACACACACACATTTTTCAAAAGTACATTTCATGTACTTTTGAAAAATCCTCTAATACAATTCTCAGGTACAGGAATTTAATAATGCAGTTGATATAAAAACAAAAGTTTATGAGTGAACAGTATCCTGCGCATTTACAAACCGTGTTCCCTTGTCTGTCAGAAAACATCTAGATTTCTTACAACAAATTACAGAATCGATATGTTTTTTTTGTGTTTCGAATTTTTCTTAGCATATATTTACAAACAAAAAATAGTATCATTGGGCAGTAGATGGCGCTGTATGTAGAAGAAGAATTAAGTAGTGTACACAGTGTATTGCGTAGAGTGCCATCTCGCGAAGAGTCTGACTGCTTGGATGTATCACGTAATAATAATAATAATAATAATATACGTCAAGAACCATTCTCTAAATAGATTTCTACTCAGTATTAATGTGACTTTTCTCAGAGGAATTAATACAGAGATTAATAATAGAGAGAGAGACCTTTTTTTTTTGGATAATTCTGCCAGCAAAGGTTGGGCGATTGGTAGAGCCTCTGCTACTGATGGCTCATGCAAAAAAAGTTAACCACGTTTGAGCGCGGTTAATAGTTGGAAGAGGATCAATCGATCGATGCTGTTGGCACACTCTCTCCCTTGATAAGTCTTTGGACTCCCTGGAGGTGTCACATAATAATATTCACTATAATTTTCAAAGGAATAATTTATTGCATCAAATATTATTTTAACGAACTGTTTCTATCTTCATTTAAACCTGAACATAATTCCTTTTTTCTTCTTTTAGGACCAAGAATGTAATGATTCTAATGAATTTTCATGTGAAAAATGCGGCGCTAAAATACGTCACAATTTGGAGTACCACGTGAACTATGCATGTCCAATGCTGTTCCAACACTGTTCTTTCTGTATGAGGCCTCTCAGAAAAAGATTTATTCCGGTAAGTTTTTTTTACTGGATTCATTTACAATGAGAAGGTTTTTAGAATAAGAATGTTTCTACTTTTTGATCCTAGATTATAGTTCAGGTTGCAACAAATAGAAATAATCCTGGGGTGACCTCACGAATTATGAATATGAGGAACTAACAATCCTTCCTCATAGCATATTTGTCCATGCTTCTATTTTCTATATTCCACATTGTTTGCATTCCAAACACTCAGAGAGAAAGACCATGTGGGCTTATACTTTTCATTTTAGGATTATTCTTAAAATAAGGTTTATTTGTGTATTTGCATGACAATTATTTTTATAGAAAAAGGACAGCTGAATATAATTGATAAATATATTTTATCCAAATGAAACACAGTGCTGTGTAACTAAAGACAGATCATTATAGGTTGGATCGTCTAGATCAGGTGTGTCGCCAAACTTCTTTGACCGTCGACCCTTTCAAGAGTTTCTTACTTTTTATCGACCCCCTCTATTTTACTATTACGTAATTATAATAGGACAAGCAAAAAAGACGCCCATGTAATTTTTAGATTGGCACACTCTCTCCCTTATATATAACTTATTTTATAGTTACAGTGTTTATTTTATGTATAATATAGTATATATTATTATATTGGCTTAACGTCAAAAGGATACGTTTTTGTTTTTGACGTCCTTCTTAACATTACATATTTGATAGGAGGGATAAATAATATATAAAATATAAAATTTAATTTAGATAATAAAATAACAATAATACAATCTTCCTTATATATATGAAAATAAGACTTTAATAAAAGAGCCAATGAGCTGCACTTCGGCGATGTAACATTATTTAATGAAGGGGGATATTAAATCCCAGATTCGGTATGAAACTCTTTGAGTTTCATGCCGAATCTGGGATTTAATGATGGTACAATGATGCTTATCTGGGATTTAATGGTACAAAGCATCATTGTACCATTATGCTTTGTACCATTATGCTTTGTAACCATGATGCTTGTTTTTTCTATCGACCCCTGAGCCCGAATCGACCCCTAACAATGTTTTATCGACCCCTGGGGGTCGATATCGACCACTTTGGCGACCGCTGGTCTAGATAGAGCTAATTTCAGTCATATGCTGAGTTAAGCACTCTTTATTATTACAGGCAAATAAGGTTTATCCCTTGGAAACTCTTATTTTTAATCTAGAAACTTACAATAGTTAACTGTAGGATTCGCAATATTTTACAACTGCTGTACTCTCTTCATTCCGAAGTTGTACTGATCGTCGGTAGAAATGAACAGAAATGGTGATAATCATGAAGGATGAACACCAACTACCTACCGATTTCCAAAACTTTGGGCTAAACGAGTTCTGCATGCTTCCTTTTATTATATTCATATATATTTTACACTTACGAGTACACCCAAACTGTACTATGCAGACTTCGAAACCAGATTTGAGGGAATAGGGCAGTTAATCTTTTCCTGTAGTTTCTTATATCTGTATATTGCGCATATTCTTCTGAGTTTGTCTGTTTTGCTGCATAAAAACCCCGAGATTCCGGGAGGAAATAGCCCTGCCACCCTCGTATGAGATGAGACCAGGGAACTTATTTCAGATGAAAAATCCTTATAAAGTTTCTCCTTCGCGTCTTAGATATGATTCGAACCCAAGACTTTCCAAAAAACAGTCTTGTTAAAACTGACTGAGCTAACAAAAGGTCCAATATATATACTGTATATATATCTGTCTGATAGTAGGTATCTATATAAGGGAAGAAGTTATATATATAACTTCTTCCCTTTTCTATATATATATATATATATATATAGAAAAGAGAAGAAGTTAGCAGTTGCTTTACCCCTAGGGTATCTTGCATTTGTTGTATGATGTTCTTAACTCCGATCTCAAAGCTTAACTCAGTTAATTTTCATTACTCGTTTTAGAGTTTGAGAAAGAAATTAAAAACATTAAGTGAAAATGTACACATAAACCAAATATTTTTGATGCACAAAGTACTAAGATGACTGCATACGCTTTATAATAAACTTTATTAATTTTATGTCATTGCACCCAAGACAAGTTGTAGTTATTACACATGCTGGTCACTCAATGAGAAACCCTTATGCAGATGTATGTAAACGTTACTTACAGGGCGTATATGCAAAATATTTGATCACATGCATCATCACGTGATCTAGGCAACTATTTAAAAATTCTGATACCAGTAATCGTCAATAGTGTTGATCACAATGGGAAAAACAAAAGATCCTTTGGAGTTCAATAAACGACTTATTGTTGGTGCCCGTCTAGCTGGAGCCACGATTATGAAAACAGCAGAGCTGACTGGTTTCTCAAAAGGAGAGATATCACAGGTTTTTAATCAGTGAAAAAATAACTCACTTTGCTTCCCCTGTGTGGTAATTGACCGAAGCATTTAATGAAGTCTGTTGCTGATCCATATCTCCCTGAACTGTGCACAGGGAACTGAAAGATTGGTATTGGCAATCGCATGCCTATACGGAAACCACTGATTTCTGCGAAGTGGTGTGTGGAGCACCGTGACTGGACACTGGAAGACTGGAAAGAAGTCATGAGGTACGACGAATCACTTTATGCCTTGTACTGTACCGATGATAGACAGAGAGTTTAGAGGGAGCCCGTTGAAGCAAGGAATCCAGCTCACCTTGTAAACATAACTCAATGTTTTGAAGGCGATGTTTTGAATGTGTGAGGTATGTTCTGTTGGTATGGAACGTGTCCTCGAAAGAATATCTGAACACTGTTTCCGATCTATCCTGAATCTTGATAATTTACGCAGCAGGTGATGGTGTTTCATGGACGATAATGCTACTGTCCATCGCACAAGAACTGAGCAGCAGTAGTTCAGCGGCGAGGCACCACAAAGCCCGAACGAGACACGTTAGAAAGACACTTCCGACAACAAAGTTCTCTTCCGTCAAATCTGAGCCAGTTGAAGAACTGTGGGACAAACGACTGGTATGCTGTGGACGTAGATTTAATCCAATAACTTGTGAAATCTATGCCAAACTGCACATGTGCTGTAATTCGGGTTAAAGAAGGTCCGACATAGTATTCAATAAAATTTCTAAATTAGTGTCCGCATGTGTACCATGGCTCACTTAAGAGAAATCATCCGGTAATTTAGCTCTAGCGACCAAAGATGCAAGTTTTTCAAACTACTTCAGACCGACCTCCGATAATTCTAATCCATATTCTTCGCTATGTGATTTCATGGAATTCAAAGATATTAATTATACCAATCTATGCGTTTTGTTACTTGCTTTCTATAATTAGTGAATTTTCGTCTCTCTCTCTCTCTCTCTCTCTCTCTCTTGGCCTACATCGCAACCTTTCTACTATACTTATGCAAGACTTGTATATTCTTCCTCTAATACCCAAAATACAATTTTAAGGTAACAGCGGAAGACTGGAAAAATGTTATGTGGTACGGTGAGTCACTGTACACTTTCTTCTGTACCGATTGTAGAGAACAAGGTATGCGGCGAATGTGTAATAAGGATATTATAAATATTACAAGACGAATTTGTATTATGGACTTATTCATTTTTCTTTCATAGACAAATATTTAAAAACTTTCCAAAGTGAACAGAGAACTTATGAGAATATAATATTTGATATAGGGGGTCGCCTTGGTATTATCACTGTCTAAAATACACGAATTCTTATGTTTAGGCGCCTCTTATGTTCGTCTTTAATTTATTAATGTTCGATAAAGGTTTCACGGACCTGACAGCTGTTTCACAACTGTTGGTTCTTCATATCTCCTTCATAACCAGACTCTTCCTTCAACTATTAGGATTCATGTAATTGACGCTGAAAGAATAATGAATTTTTAATGTTCTTTCATTCCATTTCAAGATATGATGTGCTGTGACATACCCATACATCGTAATTGGTGCGTGTATCAGATGACGTTAAACGAATTGGAAATATTATAAATTGAAGTGATTTCTAACGAAATATTAGGCATTTTTAGACAGGCTTTTTTTATATAAATATCATTCTACATAAATATATTGAAAAAAAAAAATTAAAAAATTCCTCTAGTCTTAGTGGTGTGTAAGTGTGTGGTTAGCCTGACCAGAGCAATTGCCACCGCTGCTTCATATCATATCTGTTCAATGAAGTTCTTTGATTTAAACGTATATTTTTCGACTAGCATTATATCCAAAGTGAAATATTCGACACCAAATACGTTAAGAGAAAATAAATGAACCGTAATGTACCGAACTATAATGCCTTTGACGATTTTTATAATACATTTACGAACAGAGGTAACATTGTTACCTTTCATAAATGTATTAAATTAACCACAATGTATTATAACCACAATCACATCCCAGTGTTGGTTTAGACGATAAAATATCATGTATTAATTATTAATATTATGTATTAGGTAAAATATTATGCTTAGCACCCGAGAGATTTTATTTTGATCTGACGGAAGATTAAATAGATTTTATGTTATATTCTGTTATTGAGTTATGGTATTAAGTTATTAAGGATTATGTTATTAAAAAATAACAAACACACACACACACACACACAGAGGGAAGTGCATACGCTAAAGATAAAATGGATTATATAAGTTCTGAGTATGTAGTATTGAATTTCATCAAGTATTTCATCACACACTCCTACACATCAAAATCAATAAAAATTCTTATATTTTGTGTAATTAGTTCTTGACATCAATAATGAGACGTTCATTACTCTGTATATTTTTTCTCCGTTCAGCGTCATAGGCGTATATGTGGTTTAGTTGCGGTCAAGTGTCAAAGGTGTAGCATGAAAATGTGCCGAAAGTATATGGAGGAGCATATCAATTATGATTGTCCCGAACAAGGTGTTTAAAGCAGCGAAAAAACAAGTAAGTTTCGAAATGAAACTGGTTAGGAGATATTGTAAAAAAAGACTTTTTGTATTCTATGGAATATAACGTTTGAAGTATATAATACCTGATTTCTCACTAACTGTCAAAGTCTGGTAGAGGGCATGCGCCACATATAATCTCTTTAATAATCTCTTTCTTCGCATGCGCCACAGCGAAGTAAGAGATTATATAAGTTTCGAATAAGTACTGTTGTATTTCATCAACTTATTATTATTATCGTTATTGTTTGATACATAATTGATACACAGTCAAAACAAGATATCATATAAATAAAAATTTGACTGGTGATTCAGAACAATTCAGATTCTACCCAAGAATCTAAGAATAGTCCGTCAGGTAGCGTCGTAAAATATGGATTGTTCCAAGTAATGCTGTTTTTTGTAGGTCATATGGGATCACTTCATTGATTTTTAATTGCCGTAAATAGTTGGATAGCTTCTTTGAAGTTGCACCAAGTGCACCGATAACTATTGGGATGACTTTAGTGTGTTTAAACCACAGTCGGCCAACTTTGATTGCCAGATCTCGATATTTAGTAATTTTTTCCAGTTCTTTGTTGTTATCACTGGGTACTGCAATATCGATAATCCAAAATTGTCGATGTTCGATAATTGTGATGTCAGGTCTATTGTGTTCCAAAAGCCGATCAGTTTGTATTCTAAACTTCCAGAGAATTTTTGCTGTTTCCTTTTCCAAAATTGTCTCTATTTTATTCTGCCACCAGTTATCACAAGTAGGAAAGCCTTATTTGTTTGCATACATGCCAATGAATTATTTTGGCCGCTTGATCATGGCGGTATTTATAGTCAGTTTGAGCTATTTTGCTGCAGGCACTGATTAGATGTCCTACAGTCTCATGTTTCTGATCGCATAATCTGCATTTCCTGTTGTTATTATTGATGTTGAAAATTTTTGCTTTGATTGCATTAGTTCGTAATGTCTGTTCTTGAGCTGTTAAAATAAATCCTTCTGTTTCTTTTTTAATGTATCCGTGTTGAAGCCATTGCCATGTCTTGTTCACGTCAATTTTGTCCTCAGTATCTCGAAGAAATTGGCCATGCAAGGGTTTATTTTTCCAGAGCACATATCGGATATTTTGTTGTTCCTTTTTATAACCGGATATGTGTCCTGTTGCTTTTAGAAGGCCCTCTTGTGTAATTGCTTGAAGCATTTGCTCAGAGCTATTGTCGATATAATTTCTTAAACCAATTTCTTCTTCTTCCACACTCTGTCTCACTTGCAGCAGACCCCCGTCCACCTGTTCTCCTCGGTAGGTACAACCGGTCAGAATCACTTCGTGGATGTAATGCATGATGCATAGTCATTAGTTTTCTAGTTTTGCGGTCTAGTTTGTTCAGGTCTTCTTTTGTCCAATCTATTATGCTAGCTGTGTATCGGATCACTGGTATAGCCCAACAATTCATTACTCTAATTGTGTTTAATCCATTTAGTTTTGTTTTCAGAATATTTCTAACTCTTTTAATGTATTCTGATGCTGCCTGTTGTTTAACTTTCGAGTGGAGAATATCATTGGCTTCTAATATTCCTAGGTATTTATAGTGTTCGTCAGCTGAAATTGCTTTTATATATTTTTCTTGATCAAAATTAAAATTGCTAGTATCATTAATTTTTCCTCGTTTAATAGATAAAATTGCACATTTATCTAAACCAAATTCCATTTTGATGTCCTGACTGAAAATACGAACTGTGTTCAATAAAGAATCTATTTGATGGGCCGATTTTCCATATAGCTTCAATTCATCATATACAACAGATGGGAAATTTTAATGTTACATTTAGGAATTTCATATCCAAGTTTTGTTTTCTTTAGAATCACAGACAAAGGTATCAAAGAAACGTTGAAGAGTAATGGTGACAAGGAATCACCTTGGAAAATTCCACGTTTAATGCTGACATCTCCGAATCGTTCATTATTCGCTATTAATGTTGTTTTCCATGATTTCATAGCAGTAGCCAGAAACGAACATATGTTTTTGCTAATTCCAAATAATTTTAGTGATTATAGGATCTAGGAGTGTGGGAGGGAATCGAATGCTTTCTTGTAGTCTACCCATGCTATGTTTAAAATAGTTTTTCGTCTTTTTGAGTTTCTGAGAATCATTTTATTAATAAAGATCTAGTCTTTTGTTCCTCTAGATTTTTGCCTTTTTTTTCAATCGGATAAATCTGATTATCTGATAGTAGTGGTATATGGAATTTGCTATGATTGCAGTGAACAGCTTAAGCATAGTTGGTAGGCATGTTATTGGACGATAGTTACTTGAGTCTGTACCCTTATCCTTATCTTTCATGAAGAGAAAAGTGCGCCCAGATATCATCCAGTCTTCCACTGAGCCTGACTGCAACAAATAATTAAATTGTTCTGCCATTCGATCATGTAGACTGGTTAGATGTTTTAACCCAAATCCATGTAGTTCGTCTTTGCCAGGTGCACTCCAGTTTTTTAATTTTACAGCTTGAGCACCGACCATTCCTTTAGTGACAATAATATTTTGCATTTGTTTTTGTTTCATTTCTGATTCTATTTCCTTAATCCATGAAGCATCTTTATTGTGTTCAATAGGATTATCCCAGATTGACTTCCAAAAGTTGAGTGTTTCTTCTTTTCCGAGTGAATGATGGTTTGCATTTGTTTTTCTCTGGAGAGACTGGAAGAACTGACGTTGGTTCTGTCGAAATTGAATATTTTGTACATGTTAGTTTATTCTTGCTTCATATCTTTTCATTTTTTGTGTAGGCGCTGTAATTCTTTGTTTTAGCTCTTCGGTAACTTCAGCAATTGTTTTGTTGGCCAAATTATATGTGTTAATCAGTTTGTTTTTGAAGTTATTCTTTTTCAACCGTCCTTCTTTAAAACTCTTTAAGTTGCTTAGATCAGCTCGAAGCCTGTTGACTTTTCGTTCTAACCGGATTTTCCATGGTGCAGATTGTTTCATCCTCGGCTTTTGCTCTTTCGGTTTGCAACCAAGCTTCACTGAAATGATATAGGCTGTGCTGTATAGGAGATGATTTGTTTCCTTTATGTTGTTGATTGTGATGGTTTTAATCACAGCATTTGCATCTAAGAAGAGCTGTTTTAGCTTAGATTGTTGTAAAGCTTTTAATTGTGGTAGTCTTATACGGTCATTTATGGAGTTCATATGTTCCAATATCTCTGACTTCATTTTACACTGTCCTTCTGTCAAAACATTCTGATGTATGTCGTCAGCTTAATGTTTACTGAGTTGAATTCCAAAGTTTGATATAGCTACCGCCTGATGATTTTCTGTTATTGGAGTTGTTGGTTTATTACGTAACTCTTGTAACTCAAGTTCAGTAAATATTTTGTTACGGAAAATGAAATTCTTTTGGTACATAAGTCTTTGTTCTATTATTGAAGATTCTGGGAATTTTTGTTTCCAAATTAAATGCATACGCTTTCTGAAACCTCTTTTTTGTTGATCTGTAAAAACATTTCATAATTTCTCTGTTTTCTTCTACAGTCCATTTTTTACGTTTGGTTTCTTCCAGTCGCTTTTCTGCTTCCTGCCCTGATTGCCCAGCAAGAAGAGCTGGGTCCTGTAGCCCACTTGTCACATGATGATCAGAATCCCCAACATCTGACGTAGTCCTTGATGACCCGGGCGTCGACTGATCCGGTTCTTTCTTTTCACCATTAAGATGGGGGGATTGAATTCTGTTAGTCTGGCTCCTCAGTTGTGACCTGTCTGATACGGGTGGCCCTGCTGACAGCTATGCAACCGCCAGAATAGCTCTCAACATCACTGAAGCACAATTATTATTATTATTATTATTATTATTATTATTATTATTATTATTATTATTATTATTATTATTATTATTATTATTATTATTATTATTATTATTATTATTATATAAATCCAATATAATATAAATCCAATGTAACACGCGAGGAATGGAAGTGCGTACTCTGTAGGAAGAATAAAGAAACGCACCTAAAGCAGCCACCTACTAGGCAGCCGATTAAACCGGAGGCAAAATCAGATGACGAACTGAACAGACAAAAAAATGCAGGTGAGTCCTGTAATTTCAACTCTTTAAATATACTAATAGGAAACGGTCTAGAGACCATAAAAGCCAGCTTAGTAGACCTTGTGCAAGAACTCTTTAATAAACAGAACGAACAAATAACAAAAAAATCTAGCGAATATGAAAATTTGGTAACTGCTAAAACATAATAATTTAGCAGTTATAGAAGTGTTGCAAACGGTAAAAGACATTAAAATGAGCATTAAGGCACTAAATGACAGGCAACACGATTTGATGAAAGAGACATCCGAACTCCGCCAAGAACTTCATTCTCTAAAACTACAATACGAACGTTTAAATCAGCAACAACATAAAGAAGATCTTGTCATAAACGGTCTTCCTGAAACTGCACCTACAGAAAACCTCAGAGACGTGGTTTTAAAATTAGGCCATGTAATTGATATCCCCCTACAGCTTAACGCTATTCAGACCGTAAATCGGATTCCTAGGAAGAGCAAAAACCAAGGCTTGTCACGACCTGCACCAGTCATAATTCTTCTTAAGAGCAAGTCCACAAGAGACAATCTCATAAAAGCCAGCAGGCAGAAAAAACCAGTTGCCAAGGATTTGAACGCACAGCAAGACAATACACCAATCTTCCTATCCGAATATTTAACACCATTCAACCAGAATCTGTTGTACCAAACAAGAAAAGTAAAAATGGAAAAAAATTACCAATTTTTGTGGACCAGAGATGCCAAGATATTCATAAGGAAGTCACAAACTTCAAAGCTGATATAAATTAAAAGCACAGAAGACATAGAAAGGCTGCCACTGTGAAAAAAAGCCTCCTAAATAGTTCAAAAAGAAGCCCACAATAAAAAAGAATGTGAACCATCAAGACAGATGCAATAACACAGGATATCGGCAATTTCACTTTGATCAGACCTTTCAGATCATTCATTTGACCTCAAAAACTTCTGCCTACTTCCAACACAGCGACCAAATCAATAACAAATATATATATATATATATATATATATATATATATATATATATATATATATAACCAGTACCATCCTCAGAGATAAGCTAATTACAAAGCTTCAAGGGTGCAGTTGAGTTACATCCCAGTAGTAGTATTTATCAAACATTATTTACTTAACATTCTGTAATGAATACTAGTGGTAAATAGAAAATGTGATAGTATAACTTCAGTTATATATTTAAATTTAAAATTATATATTTAATTTACATATTTAAAATTAAAAAAATTATTATTATGTAAACTGCAAGATAAGTAATATTGTTTAGCTTGTGAGTTATTAAGTGTAAAGTATTACTATGATTATTACTAATGGTAATAATACACGCTTTTGACTCTTGTGTCAATGAGAAATTCTGCAAACGATAATGATATTACGAGTAATTATAATTTTTACTGAACCATTTTGCAAGAAAAAGTTGCATTGTTGCCTAAATTTTAGTATATTCATGTAATTATTTAAGAGATAATAAACTATTATTATTAAAAGAAAAAAATATTATTATTATTCGAACTATATAATTGTAAATTATTGTTATTTAGAAGATAGCAAAAAAGCTATATTATCATTATTATTGAAATTTCATTATATGCAGCACTTCGTGCTAAACCTTGTAAAATAATATACTGAATGTTACTCAAGATGATAATTGTATATATGCAAATATTTGAGAGATCAATAAAAAAAAAAATAATAATATTATTATTATTATTATTATTATTATTATTATTATTATTATTATTATTATTATTATTATTATTATTATTATTATTATTATATTGTTTAGCTTGTGAGGAATTAAGTGTAAAGTATTACTATGATTATTATTAATGGTAATAATACACGCTTTTGACTCTTGTGTCAATGAGAAATTCTGCAAACGATAATGATATTACGAGTAATTATAATTTTTACTGAACCATTTCTGAACCATTTACTGAACCATTTTACTGAACCTGGAAGATTTCACAGATCTAATAAACGCTGCATTGGATAAAAACAGAATAACATTAGTGGTATTCATTGACCTAACAAAAGCATTTGACACACTAACACATAAAACCTTGTTAACGAAACTTACCCATATCGGAATTGGTGGTCGTCTACTCCGGTGGTTTAAAGCATACACGAAAAACAGAAAGCACATCACACGTATAGGATCAGCACACAGCAAAGCGGTACATGTAACCTGTGGAGTACCGCAAGGAGCTGTCCTATCTCCCATTCTATTTAACATATACACACACGACATAAGCCAACTCCCCCTAAAAAGTAAAATCTTCCAGTATGCAGACGACACGGCCATAGTATCCATTCACAAAACTGCAAAAATCGCTTACAAAAATATGCAACACGACATCAATCAAATCACTAACTGGTTAACCGAAAACGGCATATATATAAACCCTGGAAAAACAAAGCTAATGATATTCAAAAACCCCCAAACCCTGCCCATAGAAACTAAATATCTCACTATCAAACATTCATCCTCCTATACACAAAGTGCAGAACCTAAAATCACAACCATCACACAGGTGAAAACAATACGCTACCTTGGACTTCACTTCGATGCAGATCAAAGTTGGAATAGCCATACAAACTACCTACATACCAAGCTTAGGATAATAGCAAGCAAACTATACAGATTAAAAGACATTGCCCCAACCCACATAAAAATACTAATCTATAAAGCATTATGTGAAAACATTTTAAGATATGCAATCACATCATACGCATTCTGCGCAGACTACAGACTTATCAGGCTACAATGGTTGCAAGATAAAATGATAAAACTGATAAACACAAAATATTTAAGGTGAAACACTTACGCCACTACACAGTCATGTTAAAACACTACTACAGCCCAACATATAGAGTAACCAGAACAACATATCAAATAACAAGACCACAGTCAACAAACTACATAACATATAAGTACAACAATCACCACGGCAAAGCCACCCGAAACTTCTATGTACCTGACATGATAAACAAACTGCCGTTCGACAACAGAAACCTAGGAACATACAAAAAGCTGAAACAGGCACTATATAAATATTATAGCGAGAATGAAAATTAGAGCAATTCCTGTTTCTCTCTCCCCCACCACACATACACACACACACAAACCACGACAACCCCCTCTCAAAAAACTACCACTACAAGAACACAAAGAAACAAACACACCATCTCTAAATCCAACCCTATTTACACAAAAAAAAAAAAAAAGTTAAACTGTAATAATAGTCGAAGTCTTTCAAGCACGTACCAACAAACAGTAAAAGGTTGTGTTCCTATAGTGGTCACCTGGCTTGTGATCACTATAGGAACACAACCATGAAACTACCACCCTCTGTCATCTATTATCTTCCTCAGATAAGCTCTGCTAAGCTTCGAGGAAGAAAATTACTAACTTGCAAGTATCTGTTATACACACTTGTAATGCGTTATAAATATTATATACATATAATTACTACAGCAACTATGTATGCAATTTATCTGAGACATAAAAAAAAAAAATTATTATTATTATTATTATTATTTGTTTATTTATTTATTTATTTTATTATCATTCCTAGGTAATATATGAAAACAGAATGTAACAAAATATTTATGTGCTTCCATAGCGTAATTGGAATAACAGTGGAACATTGCTCCCTTCGATTGGAAAACACCTGGGTTCTACCCTCGTCGCGACGAGGGGAAATCCTTATATGAACTCTTTCAACTAAAGGTGAGTTAGCCGATTTCATACGGAGTTGCATCCCGATTACAGACAAATCCTCAGAACATACACAATTTACAGGCAAAAATACTGTTGTTGGTGATGATGGGCAGTAGATGGCGTTGATGGTAGTAGTAGTGGACAGGGTGAGATGTATTTAGCAAAGTAGAGTGGAGTACCCTCCCATGATGAGTCCTTGGACTCTTTGGAGGTGTCACGTAATAATAATAACATTAATATTACAAAAATGTTTGTAAATAATGAATTTACTTTGTGCTGTATGATTGTACGAAATAGCAGGAAATATAATATTTTAATTGTAAATGTAAATGCAGTGTATAATCATACTTTCTCAAATTTGGAAGAAAAAATTGTAAACGGCAACTTATATTATTAATTAACTTATGCAACTGTGAATTATATATGGTAAATTATTATTAATAATAGCAATACATGAATGATTATACTCATTGGACGTTATGCAAATTAAAGGATATTATTTAAACTTTATACTGAACTGCAAGTAGTAAAGTGTAGTAGTGTCTAAAAAATGTATTTATTCTACTTACTGTAACAGAAAATAACTCAGCAATGAAACTTTTTATCTAGGTATTAAAAAAGTGTAAGTACTCTGAAGACCAATAAGATTATTATTGATATTGTTATTAAAAATTGTTACTGTTATTCTTTTGCATGTATCAATTATACTTATTGTCAAAATCAAAAATGTTTGTATTGCAGTGTTAATTTTGTTTATATGTTTTTGTGTACATGTAATTTCTTTGAAGGAGAATAAAAATTTATTATTATTATTATTATTGTGAACATGATATTCGACACTGGGGATATTCCCAAACAACTAAAAACCACGACAATTACACCTATCTACGAACACGGAAAAAAGAAATGACGTTCACAACTACAGACCTATAGATAAAATGCCTGTCATCTCTAAACGTCTTGAAAACGTAATACATACAAGATTACAAAACTACTTAGAGAAATATAACAGATTTCACAAAATCAATACAGTTTACAGAAAACAAAGAGCGCAACCATGTTATTATAGGACATTCCAAACGAACTATTTAAAGATCTTGATAAAATCAAATTTGCTATTCTCCTAGTTCTCGATCTTACCAAAGCTTTTGCCTTACTTGAGCATGAAATACTGCTAACCCAAGTATACTCAGTCGGGATAAGAGAACCATTGTATACCTGGTTTAGAAATTATCTCACAGACAGAACGAAAGTAACAAAAAACAGGCATATATCACAGCTCGTGAATTCAAATAATACAGCCCAGAGTCCCTCAAGGAGCTATATGATCATCCACACTGTTCAACATGTATGTTGAACAGTGTGGATGATAATCATTTATGGTATAACTGTTTAGACAAACAATCACTTATTAAATTTAGAAAAACTTCACTAAAGAATTGTTTCAACGGTGATTTGGGCATCCAATACCCACCAGGAAATAACCGAACCCCTAATGGCAAAAAACAAAATCCTGAGTATAAAGAATCTAAGACACCATGTAATATTACTAAAACACTATTTCCCCAACACGTACAGCAATAACAGAGAAACGAATCGCATAACAAGATGAAACGCAACCAGGCGTTATAACAAGTGGTATGGAGCTGCCGTGAGGGAGCATCTCAAATTACTCAAAAACTTGCCATATAAGGTAAAGCATCTGAACAGTTACAGAACATTAAAAGCCGAACTATGGAAATTCTGTCAGCACACTTAGGACTGCAGCATACGTTCCAACGTATGTTGCAGTCCTACGTTACGCTAACACAAATATAAAAAAAAGTATAGTTAATTGTTAATTCCACTGGCTTCAGAAAAATCGAACACTAGCTTCGAACTCAGTGGATTACTTCACCTCATCATCCTTTACTGCTACTATTATCACCGAACTCATTTTCATGAATACATCATTTCTTTTCCTTACATCACATTACCTTATTAGGCATGTAATCTATGTCCATTTATGTACACATGGACGACGTAAATAATATGCATGTATTAACATTAAAAAGTTTGATTGATAAAATTATTATTATTATCATCATCATCATCATCATCATCATCATCATCAAACTCCATGGAGTCAAAACGTCCATCATATTATTTATCAAAAATGAATGTACTAAAGTAATTTGTATACCGAGTTTTCGTAGTAAGTAAAAAATGGAATAATGTCCTTAATTGTAAATATGTAAATACGGTGTATAATAATAATGAATTATGACACAGTACTTTGAAATGCGTTAATAATAAATATCAGAATCAGTTTGTCACGTAGATATCGCAGTTACTTACAGAAAAAAAGGTGACGAAACAAATATCGATAAGTTTTATCTCGACCTACAACAAGTTTTATCTCGACCAACAACCATAGTCGAGATAAGTTTTATCTCAACTTGTTGTCATGGTACATGACAAGCCGTGTGAGATTAAAACGAAAAGGAGAGGTGAGATTGTAATGTAAAACGGATTATACTGCATATTTTGTAACCAACAATAAATTGAAAGCTTTGAATACATTACCTCACACAACGTTAGTCATAAATATAATTGGGCGGTACAAATTTATCGATCAGTAATAGATTGTAAATTAAGAAGATGAAGACTATATTGTTACAAATGAGAAATTAGTAAAACATATTCTTGATATAGGAACTTTAGGGAGTTTAAAAGGAGATTGGATATTTTTTATTAGTAATATCAATGCCATTTACTTATTGCGGTTGGCTTCCGGTGGAGATTAAACTGCCCACTCAGTCTCCAAAAGGTAGACAGGGTTAAAAGGGCCTCGTCTACCTTTTTATGTACTTATTGCTGGATAAAATTAACCAACACGGAAAGTGTTTGTGGCTAAACTTAACTTCATCATTCATCATTATCATTGGTAAATCCTTTACTCTACCAATCATGGCAGGTGCAATATGATCT
This sequence comes from Typopeltis vanoorti, assembly GCF_054136105.1. Lineage (NCBI taxonomy): Eukaryota > Metazoa > Arthropoda > Arachnida > Uropygi > Thelyphonidae > Typopeltis > Typopeltis vanoorti. The sequence goes on from NC_143554.1 coordinate 155,257,864, forward strand.
TATGATTTTCCTACCTTAAAAGCCATCAATGCCCACAATATACCAAATGGCTTGGCTTCTATAATTTTAATTTATTATGATCCTTTATAAAGGATGTATTTTGGGTGTAAAACACTTGCGTTCTTCTGGGTTATTTGCCTTATTTTTTGATGAAAAATCCCAGTTTATCTCGTTTAGGGCCTCCCTCGATGAGTCTAAGGAGAGACATTCTGTCTTATTGTTCTTACTGTTACCGACATTGAAACAAAGTAGGTAACAGTAAGAAAAGAAAAAAAAATGAAAAACTAATTAAAAGTTAATTTAAATTAAATTCGTCTTCTAACTAAGGCAGAAATTCTGTGGTGACACTTTCCATGATGCCCTAAGCACGTGCTTATTTTGCTTAATGGTTAATCCAACCTTGTGTGGAATGTTAAAAGGAACATGCTGTCTTTTCAAACGTTCAGAAATGTTTTTAAAATGTTGGATCATAAGTTATAAGTAAAGTATGTTGCATTATATTTTCCGAGAAAAATAAAAGAAATTAAAACGTGTAATAAAAGTAGTATTTGTCTCAAACTACACACATACACATACATTATTTATTTAGTATTACCTTATGTGGTCTAACTTGGTTTTTGCTAATAGTTCATGTAAAATAATTACAAAATTAAGTAATCAGCGCACTCATATATCACTTTGCATCTGAGAACAATGCCAATGGGAAGGACAGTTTGCATAACCTGCTTTCCAAATAAGATTAATCATGAAAAACAGTCAGATATGAGATCTGTACAGTGGCGATTATTCTTGCATTTCAGTATTCTGATGTGAGAGATCAAACATGTTCGTCCAAAACCAATATCTCCATCAGTGCATTCGAAAAGATGACTCTTCACGAATGAATGCAGTAGATTTGAACAATGAAGCAAACAAATAACTAATAACCAAAGTAATGTCATTACTTGATTAGTTATTAGTTTATTTCATTAAGTTTTGACTATCAATCGAACGTCGATTGTGAACTACAGTAAAGTAAATTGAGCTTCTTGAGTGACATTAATGAAGTGCCAATCTTTCTTAGTTCCAACACACTAGTGAATCAATCTTTCTAGCCTACTGGTGAATTAAATAAGAATAACGAACTATCCCGATTTCTGTTCCAATTGTACCGTTTAAACAGGAAAAGGGTATGATTGGATAAAATGAAGGCAACAGTCCTTCTCTAGTTCTGGCTACATGGATCCTCCATAACTTACGAAAATGACGTTCTTTGGTTGGAAATACCAGGATGCTCTTGTTCAGTTTAAACTAAATAAGAGCATCGACTAACAAGACTTTTATGCTCTGCCAAGAATCAACATTAGTCCATCAACATAGTTACAAAATACCAGATTATCCTTGATAGAAAAAAAAAAATAAAGATGCATTTTTGACGAATTTCTCAATATTTGCATCTTCGTCATTTGAAACCTTTGTTCCTAATCCTTCTCTATACGGTATCTTGGCTCCAACATTCTTATAAAACTTTCCTATAAATGAAATAGGCCCTTTTATCTCATACATTTCATTGTCTTGGCCATTCCTAATGACGTTTATCTAATGACCACATTCATTTTCTCATCCTTTTGTAAAGGTAGAGCTATGTACTTAAAAATTGATTTTACCAACAACAGCAGTGCAGTTATTTTTTTTTTAATCTTACTACACGTACATATCTTGTCTTGCCTTGTTTCAGATCAACTACTTCTAATATTCCAAATTTTTCCTCACTAGTTCAAACTTATCATTTAAATTTTTCATTAACTGGTCCGTCAGTAGCAGACTGTCTGCAAACTTCGAATACTATAATACTTCATCTTGTGTTTTACCAATGAACTCATCCAAATACTATTGCGAACAACAGTTCATTGTCAATCCCTGATTTAGAAGTTGAATAAGACACACCTTTTTTCTCAACAAGGGCTCCTTTTTACATTATACTTGATAGAGTCAGTATATTTACATTGAGTTATTTTGCTGTCCAAATCACGTCAAATGATTTGCCTAGGAATTCATATATGGCTTATCTATCAAAACTGCGCGATATAATATTTATATTCATCAAGTGAATAAAGGTCAACACATGTGAAAAGAATGTGCAAAAATAGATTTATTACCTTCATCCTTATTAGAAGGACAACACCAGGGAGAAAAAAAAAAGGGAACGGTAAACAGAATCCATCCTCACATCATCATCATCCATCGTAGGCGTTATCAAAACTTATGCGCCCAGCTCGTTCCATCTATTCTGTTGAAACTCCTTCGTTGAAATAACTAAACAGAACAAATGGAGGGCGATTTCTTTAGATTCTACAATTCTTCTTTCCAGTTCATCACAGCATCGAAAGATATTTTCCGATTTGTCCCAGATGACTAGATAAATGATAGAGTTTTTATCCTTAGTGCCATCAGAATTCAGGACGTGGTTAGACAGAGCACTTGCTCAGGTTCTGCATAGGTGATGTCTCTCTTATGTTCCTCTAGACGTAATTCGATGGATTTTTCAGTCTGGCCAAAATAAGGCATGTTTCAGTTGCTCAAATACAGTAAACCCCGGGATATTTCAAGTTGTTATGTTTTTGCTTAGGCGTACTGAGCAAGGAACGAAATTTAAGTAGGGTAGCAAGAGAAGCCCGGATATTATATTTTTTGAGAACTTTGGCTAATTTTGCAAAACGGAATTGATATATGGTAGGGATATGTAACCTTTTTCACTATTTCTATTTTCAGTATGGCGAAGAGGTGAATTGAATAGTAGCTTATTAACTGTTTGTTTTGAATAAATTTTACTGAAAGGTTGTTATGAGAAATTGAAGTTCTTTGTAGAGATAATGCTACGTTTTTGAGGCGGATAGTGATGGGAGTGTGCATGGAGATATCAGTTGGTGTGAGTGGGTTTTCTGTAAATAGAGATTTTTAATTTCTGAGATACACGAGTGAGTTTGACATCTAGGAACGGAAGAGAACCATCAATCTCTAATTCTGCAGTAGATTGGATTTTCGGGTGTTGACTGTTGAGATGGTTTCTAGGAAATTATTTCAGGAATCAGTCCATGACTCCAATTATGAAGATGTCATCTATATATCTTTTCCATAACCTAGATTTCAATGGAAATGAAAGATTGCTTTTGCCTCAAAAGATTTCAAATATAAATTCGCCGGTATGGGAGATAAATGATTGCCCATGACTAAGCCAAAGTTCTATTTGTAAATAGTGTCCTTAAACTGGAAATAACCAGAATTAATACAATGGGTTAATAAAAGTAATGGGTTAATAAATAAAAGTGATCCAAAGCAGTATTTTTTTAATTAACCTATTTTACATATAATGTAAATTTTAAGCGAAAATATTACAGTTTCTTTCATGTGACTAAAGAACAGATTCTTATTCATATCATAATAATATGCATAATATGCAAGTGATATAACAGCATATTTCGTGTATTATTAGTAATTATAATACTACCATAATAATTTACTATTGTAGTTCACAGTAATACAAGGAAATATGAATACATATTAAAGTTTACATTTTTTTTTCTTCCAGAATTGACAAAATATGATCATACTGAGTATGCACAATATATACAACCTAACACATCATATTTTCTGTTTAGTACAACCATATAGTAAATCATAATAATAATAATAATCACAATGACAATGATAAAGTTTATTGTCATACAGAGAATACACACACACACACACGCGCGCGCACGCGCAGGCACAATGAAAGATATTTTCTGTACAGTACAAAGATTCAGTACAAAATGCAGAATATTTAATTTTTTATAAATACAGTGGTATCTCGCTAATCCGAACTAATAAAAACCATGCTCGTTCGGATTAGCAAATTTTCACCGAAGAGACAACAACAACTAGCGTTTAAGACAAAAAAATCAGATTCTAATGGTACATCAATTTAATTCTGTAAATAAATGAAGTATCTGATAGAAAAAAAAGCTAGTATACTGTAATGTAAAACTTAAAAAATAATACAGTACACAGTTTAGTTTAGTAAAAAAATTACTTTGTATGTACCTGGATTGTTGAGGATTCTGATTTAATAAAATTGCTTAGTACATAACTTAATTTGCGTAAAATATATCAATTTCTTGTACACAACACGCAAAAAAAAAAAATGTTTACACAAAATAACAAAAAAAAAAGTTTTTTTTTATTTCTTTGTCAAAAAGTCACTGATTTTCTTTTGCTTCTTGGAAGCTAAACTTTTTTCGAATGCTTCTCGGAGCTGCATTAGCAATAAAATTTTGTGGAATGGCGTATCATTCTGCTTAGCTCATTCTATACATATATTAAAACTGTCAACTGCTTCTTCATGTTTTACTTTTTTTTCCTTCGAGTTCTTTATTGTCATCATCGTCTGCTAATTCATTCTGTAGCGTCATATTTATAATTTAAGCATCTGATTTGATTTCGAACTCACTTTCGGTTCTACCTGTAACCCACTCAGTAACATCTGTTTGTGAAATTTGAACATCTGGACTTATATTTTTATCCAAATTATGCACGTTTTGAATTTCCTCTTTTTGCGTATCACCGTAGTTATCTTGGTAAATTTTAGAACGCCACAGTTTTTTCCATGACGCTCGAATTGCTTCAGGTTCGACGACTTCCCAGGCAAACGTGAACACACAATCAAAATAGACCTACAGTATAACCGTGCAATCGACAGTATGAAAAAATACCGTACTGTAATAATAATAAAATAAATAATAATAGTTAAAATAATAATTATTAAATAAAAATAATAGTACACAATATAATAATACGTAATAAATAAGACTTTTTTTTCTTTCAAACCGCAGTTCGTATTACTGGAGGGTTCTGACTAAAGAGGTTCGGATTATCGAGATACCACTGTATAAATATACATTTTTAATTAGCTAAATATTTATCCATAGCATTTGGTGGGTAACTTGGATATGTCGTATTTGTGTCCTCGTATTGGTTTTGAAAGGAATTCGTTTTTTTTTTTTTTTTTTGAATGTGTTTGTATATGTATATGTATGGATGGATTAGCGCGAATGTGCATACAATTCGCTATACTGTACTATACAGTAATACAACACACTATTCAATAATTATCATTAATAATAATAATAATAATAACTGGAAAAGTGTATATAAATATACATAATTTTTCTGCTTTTTGATTTCAATATTTTTATACATTCTGCATTTAATACAGATATTTTACAACATATAATTTAATGATAATGATAGTAATAACAAGTCGATATCAATATCAAACTTTGTTTGATATTGATATCGACGTGGAATCGCCATCGAGTCGTTCCCGACTCCTGGCGACTCCACGAACATACACTCTCCATTCCGATCTGTCCCTGACCATGTCTTTCAGAACCTCCAAGCGCACCCCAGTTGCTTCTTTAACTCCATCCACCCATCTAATTCTTGGTCTTCCTCTTCTCCTGCTTCCATCAACTTTAGCAAGCATCATCATCATCTTCTCCAGACTGTCATTTGCTCGTATAATATGTCCGAAGTATGACAATTTTTCTTGATGATCATAGCTTCGAGGGAGCAATCTGGCTTTATTCTGTCTATCACTGATTTATTGGTTTGCTTTGCATTCTATGGTATTCTTAATAAGCGTCTCCAAACCCATAATTCAAATGCATCTATCTTCCTTCTTTCACTCTTTCTCAGGGTCCAATTTTCACATCCATATAGCATCACAGGAAATACCATTGCTTTCACGATTCTGATTTTTGTTGTGAGGCTAATATCTTGATCTTTAAAGATCTTGCTTAAATTTGTCATTGCTTTTTTCCGAGTAACAATCTTCTTCTAACTTTTTCAGTACAATAACCATCTTTATCAATTCGGGATCCTAGGGACACAAAATTCTTAACTGCTTCCATTTTCTCCCCATCTACTTCAAAATCATTAAGTTCACATGTTGCCATAACTTTTGTCTTTTTGAGGTTTAGTTTAAGCCCATATTTAGCACTTTCTTCTTTAACTTTCATAATAAGTTCCTTCAAATCTTCTTTGCATTCTGCTAGTAAGGTGGTATCATCTGCATAACTCAAATTATTAATATTTTTCCACCAATTTTAATTCCAACTGAAGATTCTTCCAGCCCTGCCATTCTTAAAATGTATTCGCTGTACAAGTTAAACAGGTACGGAGATCAAATACATCCTTGTCGCACCCCTTTACCTATTGTGAAATACTCAGTTTCTCCAAGATCTGTTCGGACAGTAGCTTCTTGTTCCTAATAAAGATTTCTCAGAAGGATAATGAAAGGCTCTGGACTCCCATTGTTCTTAACACATTCCACAGTTTCACGTGAGTTACAGAGTTAAAAGCTTTGCTATACTCAAGGAAACAAAGGCAGACATTCTAGTGATGTTCCTGTGCCCTTTCTATTATCCATTTTACATTTGCGATTTGATCTCTTGTTCTTCTTCCTTTTCAAAATCCTGCCTATTCCTCCGGTATTTCTCTCTTCATGAATGGTTCCAGTCTTTTCTGAATGATCTTAAATGAGACTTTACTTGCATGAAATCAATGCTATAGTTCTGTAATTTTCGCACTCTCTTGCATCGCCTTTCTTCAATAAAGGTATATAAACTGATTTTTTCCATTCCCTAGGCCATGTAGTTATGATCCAAATTTGCTGACATGGAGCTATTAAAATTTTAACTGCCTCTTCTCCCAGGGCTTTGAGCAGCTCAATGAGTATTCCATCTCCTCCTGGTGCCTTCTTACTAGATAGCTGTTGCAGTGCCCACCTCACTTCACTCTCCACAGGTACTGGTTCCAGTGTATAATTCTGCTTTTCAAATTTCTCAGTAATTTTGGAGTCCTTTCTGTAAAGGTCTTCTATATACTCTTTCCATCTTTCTTTGATGTCTGCAGCTTCTATAAGATATCCTTTTTGTTTACTTTTTCAATATTGTCACCTTGGCACTAAACTTCTCTGTCAGTTCTTTGTTTTTTTTGAAAAGATCTCTTGTTTTTTTCCTTTCTTGTTTTGGTCTTCTATTTGTTGGCATTCCAGGTTAAATTATTTTCCCTTGTCTCTTCTGGCTTGTCGTTGAAACTCTGCATTCAAATGCCGTACTTCCTGCAAATTTCCTGTGGGGTTCATTTTCCTCCTTTCCTGAGCTGTTTTGATGGCATCTTCTGACATCCATTTGGACTTCTTCTTCTTACAAACTGTTGGAATATTCTTCTTTGCTTCTGTTTTAATTATATCTTTAATGTCTTCCCATAGTTCATCTGGTTCTCTTTCGCACAAGTTAAGTGTGTTGAATCTGTTGTATTCAGCAACTATTGTATTCAGCTGGTATGCTTCCAAGATCATATCTGATAGACCTTTGTTGTGTTGTATTCAGTTTCCGTAGTTTCACATGTATCGTAGCCACTAATAACTCATGGTCTGTTCCACAGTCTGGACCTGGAAAGGTCTTGACAGACAGAATTGCACTTTTTCACCATCTTTGTCAAAGTATATGGTCAATTTGATTTCTGTGTTGTCCATCAGGTGATATCCATGTGTACAATCTTCTTTTGTGCTGTTTAAAGCAGGTTTAGCAACAAACAAAGAATTCTCTGCACAAAACTCAACTAGTCTCGTCCCTGCAGTGTTACGAATATATTTTTATTCGTATAAATATAAATTTAAATTTAAATTTAAATTTTAAATTTAAAATATAAATATTTATATTTTAAATTTATATTTATATTTAAAATTTTAAATATAAATATAAAATTTTCTGGCCGTACGCAACGGTACGCAGTACCGCACCTTTTTTCTTAAGTTTTTAAAAAATTTACGATTTATTGACAGCAAAATGTATTATAAATATTCCGGTAGATGGTGCTGTGTTCACGAATTGAATTTTCAGTTTTCATTACTCGTAAGTTGGTACCCTGCTTTCCTGTTTCATAGGTTGCTACGCAACCGAAAACTTTGGTACGTTCACTTTCGATTGCTTCCAATATCAGTTTATCAGTTCTTATTCACTCTGCAACAGGCAGGTGTTCACGTGAGTTTTGAATTAATCTAAGTTAAATCAGTGCAATCATTGTTCAAAGTGAGTAAAATAAGCAGTGACTTTATTGCCAATGAGTTAAAAAAGGAAGGCTGAAGAAGCAGAAATTGTTGAATCTACCTGTCATCCTGTAAAACAGAAAACTAGCACCGAAAATACACTTGGTGAAGAGAAAAAAGATTTACGATCATAAGGAGAGGGCAGCTCACAAAGCGTGCGAAAAAATAAAACCTGAAGCAAAAAACGAAACGTTAGAGAAAGTTTTCATAAATACTTTGTCTCATAATAAAGTCGTAACAGGAAAAGTGTTTCGAACCGCTTACAAAGTTGGGAGGAGAAATCAATCATTTAACATAACAACTTTGAAGACAAAATAAATTTACAGGAACTTAATGGCCTAGACATTGGATTTATTCTTCATTCTGCAAATGTTTGCATTAACATTGTGAGCCATATCGCAAATGAAATGAGAAAAACATTAATAGACGATATAGTGAACTCCAGGAACAAAATATCGTTACTTATTGATGAATCAACAATTGTGAGTAACACAACAACATTGATTGTGATTGTTCGTATAGTTCTTCCTGAACTTTCGGCTCCTGTGTCTTTTCCCTTATTTGATCAAACTATCACATGTAACTGCTAGAGGAATTCTAAACTCTTTATTTAGTATCTTGAGTGTTTAGGATTATCTGAAAATTACTTAAAGGAGTATTTATTGTCTGTACTTGTGATGGTACAGTCGTGTTGTTTGGTGAGCGTAATGGTGTAAGGAGGCTAATGCAGGAGACGTTTCCTAGTGTTATTTTCTGGGATTGTGCTAGCCAATCCCTTGAATTGTCTATTAGTGACACAGTGAACAATGTGCCAGGAGTGAATCGCTTTAAGATTTCATGGACAAACTTTATTTGACTCTTCATGCTTCACCTAAGAATGCTACAGAACTACAGGAATGTGCAGCGACTCTAGAACTTCAACTTCTTAAAATTGGCAGACTTTTACGCACTCACTGGGTTGCATCTAGTTTTCTTTTTCTGAAGTCCGGCAAGACATTGAAGCTCTCGTTCATCACTTTCTGGAGGCAGAAAAAGACAGCAGAAGAAGCAAAATAGATCGCTTTCTTTATGAGGGCCTTTTAAGAAAAATAACATCATGCAAATTTGTTCTTGATTTGGGCCTTATGTGTGATGCTCTCCAAGAACTTAGTGAACTAAGTCTAGATTTACAAGAGAGAAATCTTAACTTGTACAAAGTAGACAGGAAGATACAGTTCAACTTTTTGAAGAAATAATTGAAAATCCTGGTCTGTACTACAGCATTTCAATTCAAAGTCAGAAAAACATGAAGTCCAAAGGGATTGAGCTCCACAAAAATGAAAGACACAGTCCTACAATAAGTTCATCTGCTTTCTATAAAAGTCTGAAAGAAGCTGTTGGAAAGCGTCTGCTTGAAGGAGATGATACTGATTTGCCTGAATGTGCTGAGATTTTAGATTCCAAGTATTGGCCAGAAAATCCTGGGAAGCATCTGACATTTTGAAGCTGAAATTAAAAGTTAGCACGCAAATTTTGCTTAAATGAAAGAGAAGCAGTTCGTGGTTTCCATAAATATCTTCAAGAAAATAAAGTCCTAGACATACTACCTCCTCTAAAGCACACTTTGGGGATAATCGCAATATCTTCCAGTGAATGTGTTAGGGGTTTCCTCAGATAAATCCTACAGTAATTTCATTCAGGTCATCTCTGCATGTATGGACAATTTCTGCACTGATGTTCATCAGGATAGTAGGACCTCTTCTCACTCAATTCAACCCTAGAAAATATGTGGACTCGTGTCTGCTCCGAGGTCGTCATTTTGCAGTTGATACCAAAAGTAAGAAGCGATCTAGAGACGACGAGGGTATATCGGAGGATATGTTAAAAGTGTGGAAGTTGCTGTAATAGCATCTTCATGGTGAGTACCGGCACCTTTTTTTCCAGGAAAAAAGCATTGCGAATACCTAAACCAAAACGACCTGCTGTTCCTTTTTCCTCAGTTTCTCACACTTTTGCATTCCAATCTCCAATAAGTAGCCATAAATCTCGCTTTGGTTCTGCATCTATTCTATCACTTCTTGTAACTTGCCATAAAATTCTTCAATGTCTTCTTCTAATGTCTCTGTACTAGGTGCATGAACCTGAATGATGGTCACATTCATTGGATGTCCACTCACTCTGAGAGAAATGATTCTGTCACTCACTGGATTATAACCCAATACATACCTAGCCATCTTTTTCCTGAGTAAGAAAGATACTCCATTTTTTCGACTTGTCTCATGTCCTGATTAATACACCATGTAGTCACCTGACTAAAAAATTCCTGTCCATCTAAGTTCATTTATTCCCTATATATATACAGCTTCTTGCGCTCCATTCCCATCTTTATTATTTCCAGCTTACCTTAGTTCATACTTCTAACATTCCAAATTCCAATCCTGTGTTTTTTTTGTGAAACAGGGAGCCTCCCTTTTCCAACCAGCAACATCCGTGACCAAGCTTCCTTCCGGGTTTGACCTGGACACATCATGAAAACACAGGATTGGAATTTGGAATGGTAGAACTGGGAGCTCTCTGTTCTTCCCCAGTTGCATGTTGGATGCCTTCAGGCCCAGGGGTCTTACTATCCAGCACCATATCGTACTTTCTCATTTTTGGCATGTTCATGGAATGTTCTTGGCAAGGTACACAGGTGGTTTGCCATTGCCTTCCTCTGGAATATTTTCGACTTTCCAGTCTAGATCCGCCCTGTTCTGTGAAAACGGGGGAACCTCTGGATGTGACTCTTCGCCACGCAGTGTGGTCTTGGTAAAGAAGAGGCTAGGTCTCTGTAATAGAGATGTATTGCACATATTACACCCTGGAATAATTCCCTGTAAAGAAAATTATCCCTTACTTTGCTAGTATACAGAGCGTTATTGTTGTATTTTTATCACAACAAACACACCCACCCATACACGTGTGTGTGTGTGTGTGTGTGTGTGTGTGTGTGTGTGTGTGTGTGTGTGTGTGTGTGTGTGTGTGTGTGTGTGTGTGTGTGTGTGTGTGTGTGTGTGTGTGTGTGTGTGTGTGTGTGTGTGTGTGTGTGTGTGTGTGTGTGTGTGTGTGTGTGTGTGTGTGTGTGTGTGTGCAACCACTGCATGAGCATGGTTTAGCCTTTTTGAATGGGTGGTGGTGAACTTGAATATGCTGTATTTGTGTCCTCATATTGGAGTTTGAGAGGAATTCGTTATAGTGGTTTTCTTTTTTTTTTTTTTTTTTTGATGTGTTTGTGTATGTATATTTTCCTTCTAATTTCAGGTCTTGCTGTAATATTTATATAGCGCCTGTTTCAGCTCTCTGTAGGTCCTTAGGTTTCTCTCGTCGAATGGCAGTTTGTTGATCATGTCAGGTATTTAGAAGTTTCGGGTTTTTTCGTAGTGATTATTATACTTATATGTTACACAGTTTGCTAAATATGTCTTTTTATCTGATATGTTCTTCTGGTTAGTCTGTAGCATGGACTGAAGTAATGTTTTAGCATGACTGCGTGTATAGTGGCATAAGAGTTTCACCTTAAATATTTTGTGTTCTGTCATTGCTGCCCGTATGGGTGTGAGGCTCTTCCCTTTGTTCCCAGAATATCAGTTTTACCATTTTATTCTGCAACGATTGTAATCTGTTAAGTTTATTGTCTGCGCAAAATGCGTATGATGTAATTGCGTATCTTAAAATGTTTTCATATAATGCTTTATATATTAGTATTTTTGTTTGTGTCGGGGCAATATCTCTTAATCAACATAGTTTGATTGCTATTATTATTATTATTATTATTATTATTATTATTATTATTACTATGTGACATCACCAGGGAGTTCAAAGACTCATCGAGGCAACGATTAACCCCTTCCAACTACTATCCGCGCTCAAAGTTTCTTAACTTTTTGCGTAAGCCATTAGTAGCAGAGGCTTTACCAATTCTGAGTTTGTTGTGTAGATAATTTTTATGGCTATTCCAACTTTGATCAGCATCGAAGTGACGTGGGAGATAATGTGTTGTTTTCATCTGTGTTTTGTGGTTTGAGATAAATGTTTGTGTATAGGAGGAGGGATGTCGGATAGTGAGATTAATTATATATATATATATACTGTATATATATATACAGTATATACCGTTTTCAGTTAGCCAGTTAGTGATAAGATTAATGCCGTGTTGCATATTTGTGTAAACTATGATTGCGTTGTTGTGAATGGATATGGCCATTTACTTAAGGGGAGTTGGCTAATATCGTGTGTGTGTATGTTAAACAGAATGGGAAAAAGAGCAGCTCCTTGTGATACTCCACAAGGAGCTGTTCTGGTAACCACAAGCAAGTTACCACAGAGTTCTGGTTCCACAGGTTCTGGTAAACCATGGTTACCAGAACCTCTTTGCTGTCTGCTGATCCTATACGTGTGATGCGTTTTCTGTTTTTCATGTATGCTTTGAACCACTGGAGTCGATGACCTCCGATTCAGATATGTGTTAGTTTGTTCAACAAGATTTTGTGTGTTAGTATGTCAAACGCTTTTGTTACGGCAATAAAAGCAACTAATATTTCTGTTTTTATCTAACGCAGCGTTTATTAGGTCTGTGAAATCTTCCAGGAGTGTTGCTGTTCTTTTATTTTTTTTTAAAAGCAATATTGTATTTTGGGATTATGTAATTGGATAGTCTGCGATATATAATACACTCCATGATTTGGTTGATTACAGACAATGTGGCGATGAGATACATGATTGTCATTATCTTATCGTCACATTACTTCTGTGGTCTGTCATTACTTATATTGTTTCTTTCTCCATGTTTATGTATAGGAGTGATTAATGCAGTCTTTAGTGTTTCAAGTGTGTGCTCCGTTTCGAAGATTATATTTAACACCTTTAGTATAACAGGACATAGTGAGTGTCTTTCGATGTGTTTTGGTCTAATTTCGTATATTCTTGGTCCTTTGTTGCGGTTAATTTGATGAATTGCAAGTGTTTTTCTGATTTCGTCGTTTACTATAGTTTCGTTTAGGATGCCATTATACTGTTTTGTAATCTCGTTGAGTTTTAATGGTTCTGGTTCAATATATCATTGTAATGCAGTAATACAGTGACATAAAGGTTTGCCAGTTTACACGTTTTGACAAGCTGCTGTATAGCTGTTTGGAGGGGGCCCGTTTATTTATGTGGTCAATACGGGATGAAGTGATTGTGTTTTCAACTATCTCTTCTCGTGTATACGACCGTATGGATGGGCTTATGTTGTATGCTAATAGGAGGCCTAGATATCGTGCTGTATTGTTATTTATGTTCATAATGTTTATATTTCTGTCACCTATTATTATCAGGTATTCTGAGGTGCCTCCTTTTGTGGTAGAAAGCCGTCTGTTTAATTCATCTAGAAATTTTGTGGTCTTAAATTGGGTGATCTGTATATTGCGTTTAATATCAAGTTCTCTTGTTTGATATTTCTAACTTAGATGCATATATTTTCTGCAAATTCTAATTTATAGTTTATTTCTATTACTTCTAATTTATGGTTGCTAAATATTATTATACCACCGCCTTGTTTAGTTTGTTTGCAGTGTTTGTGTTGTGGTAGGTTTGGCATTTGGCAACTGGTTGCCTCCTCGTTTGTTATGGATATGCTGTTAGTACTAAAATATCTATGTTGTCTATCTATATATTTATGTAGTATATATTTATGTAGTATTTATGTAGCAAGCTTATTCTTCAGATAAGCTTGCAGTATCAGCCAATATTTTTGATTGCTCCTGATGTTGATATGGAGAATAGATAGTCCTTTTTGGAGCCAGTCTCCTGTTTCCATCTAGTCCAAGTACTCATCGCGAGAGGGCTCTCTGCTTCACTTCGCTAAATACATCTCACCTAAGGCTCTAAATAACAGGAACGCTTACAGGCGCCATCTTGGTTCCATCTTGGCGGTTAGAGCTCGTATCATTTATCCGTAAAATGAAGGCTGTATAACATTCATAAGCAGGGCTGGCCATCTCGGTGATGCAGTGGGTACAATACACCCAGGCATCACGATCAAGTGGGCACAGTCGGTACACATTAAACGTTATGTTAACCTGTTATATTCCGAATGTTTTTTTTTTGTTTTGTTTTGCTTTCCTGTGCCAAAATCATTTGCAAGTAAGAGGTTTTACAATACGTTTATTTCGAATCCTTTAATTTTTACCTTTGAAAAATATTTTAGAGCCCAAAAAGACTTCTTACATCCTGGCTCCTTTATAGAGAAGGCCGGTTCTGTTCATAAGCATTCATTTTACGTGGAATTCGTAAAGAAAGACTTCGTATGACCTTTATCATTGGTTGTACTGCTTTATATGTATATAATTAAACATTACCGTTCGCTATAAAGTCGAAAAAAATCAAGAGCTCAAACTAATACGACTCTGAACACAAAATGACAGCCAGTAAGCGTACCTGTTATTTAGAGCATTAAACTCACCTTTTCTACTACTACTTAATTCTCGTACTACGACACTACTACCATCAGCGCCATCTACCGCCCATCATTGATGGGTGGTAGATGGCGCTGCACACAAAAATTTGCACACAAAAACAGTATTTTTTGTGTGCAAATTGCGTGTGTTCTGAATAATAATAATAATAACTTTTACGCAAACATATACTAAATAAAGAGTTTCCCAAGTAATGCATACGGTGTACATCACGAAATGTGTCATTGCCTAATGTCAATTTAAAAAAATAACAAAATAAATGCACGCGCAGTCACACTATCTCACTTCCAAGGTTTACTAATTATCAACTGTCGGAATGATGATTAGCTGATAATTTAGAACAGCGTTAAAGAAACTAGTTTAGTTTTGCTTTCGGTTAAAACTAGTTTAATTTTGCTTTCAGTTAGACCAATAGTGAAACATCTGATCCATTAAGTGAGTATTCGCCTCTGTTTTTTCTTTTTTGTTTCTTTGCTTTTCGTTAAGTGCGTGCAGTTATGTTTCAAAAATAGATTAACGCGCAGTGTATTTATATTTATTTGCATAATCGTTTTAGTTAATATATGTTACACTGATGTGTATGTGTACGTCTGTAGATGCGTGGACGTGCATTGGCTACCATCCACTATGTTCTGAATTCACCTCATTTACTGCCTCAACATTCCAGTTTGTAGGACCTCAAAGCGACAAGCGTGATTTTTTTTTTTTAATTCCTGTTGCTTTTTCTTAATTTGATTTTCTTACTTTTTTTATCAAGAAATCTTGATAATTTCCTCATCAAGAAATCTTGATGAGGGTACGAAAAGTGCAGTATGAACAACATTTAGCTCATGCGACTAAAAATCCTAGGGAATTTTTTTGATATGTGGCCAATAGAGAAAGGAATGATTGTGGAAGGATTGCGCTGATTGGTGAAAATGGAGGAATGATAACCGCTGCAGAGGATATAATTGAGATATTTAATGATCGATTTATAAAAGTATTTCATTCTCGTGAATGTGATATTGTGCAGAACTTGAATGCAGTGGGAAAGGAGGAGGAGGAGGAGATGTTAGTAAGTGAGCAGGAGGTATATGGCGAATTGAATAAACTTGATGTAAATAAGGCTCTATGACTTAATGCTATTTTAACTCAAGTTTTGAACGAATGTTCCGGGAGTTAACAACAGCTTTTACATATCTTTTTAATGCGAGTTTTGCAATGACCCAAGTCCCAAAGGAGTGGAAACTGGTTAAAATTGTAAGGATTCAAATGGGAGGTAATAAGACTACGACTTTGAATAATAGCCCAGTCTGTGCGTCTGGTTTAAGTGTTAGAGAAGTTAACTAGGACCAAGTTTCATAATTGGGTTGACAATAGAAAAATATTCTTTGGTCGCCCGCATGGGTTTGTGAAAGGAAAATTGGGTTTTAGCAATCTGCTTCCTTTTTATAATAAAGTGACAAATTCATTGGATAAGAATGATGAATACACAGTGGTATATTTAGATTTTGCAAAGGCCTTTTGATAAATTGGCACACAACAATATAATAATAATAATTAAATACGAACGGATGGGGCTAAACAGTAGAATAGTGCGCTGGATTGGAGATTGGCTGTCTCATAGGTATTCGTGAGTTGTCTTTGGAGGAGAGATATCACAGAAGAGGAAAGTTACTAGTACTCTACCTCAGGGCTCTGTTTTGGAGCCGTTTCTGTTTAATTTGTATGTAAATTATATTGGGAGAAGTCTGTAAAAGTGTGAGTTCTTGGTTGATTTCTCTATGATTCCGCTGTAAGCCTAAATTTAAATTGAAAACCTCTACCTGCTTGGGCGAGAGATCGACTAGCTCGGAAATCGCCACTAGATGGTAATTTCAGGTCTATGAATTTGATGTTGTACGACAACATATCATTGCAGCAAAATCATTTGATATGGCTGCAAGACATCTATTTAACTGAAGAATTCGGATGCCAAACCATCGCAAGACTAGAGACCAGGCCAAGTCAGGGAGAGGTAACCACATGTTTGCAAGTGAGTCGTTCTGTGGTTCACAGACTGTGGATGCAATTCCAATAGCAACAGACAACATTCTGGATATATAATTAAGGAAGGCCACGAGTTACAAGAACACTAGGTAACCGATATCTATTCGCCGAAACAGGAGTGCTACCCCAAATCAACTACGATCTGATATCGAGTGAGCTACAGGAACATTAATATCTGCTTTCACTGTGAGCAGAAGGTTTCACAGTGATTTGCATGTTAAGACTCTGGTAGTCTTCAAGCCCTTATCCCTCACCCCACAGAAAAGAATGTCTGAAAGGGGAAAGGCTCCACATCATCTGGACGAAAGGACAATGAGTTGGTATTGTTTACAGACCAGTCCCGGTTTGCTCACAAAGCGATACCAGGAAGACTCTGATCTCGAGAGGATCAGGAACCCGTTATTATCCTTCTAATATCCGCGAAATGGACACTTATGATGGAGGTAGTATGATGGTTCGGGGAGGAATCTCATTGGGTGGACTCAACAAGCTGTTTGTGCTTCCTAGGCAACCACGAATGCTATATCTTAAACGGATGAGATTCTGAACCACTGTATCCGTCCATCTGTGTGTGCGTTGTGAAGACATTAATCCTACAAGACGATAATGCTCGTCCTCATGAAGTAAGCTTCGTTATCTTCGAGAAGAGACTATCATATGTATTGACTGGACAGCTAAGACTTTTGACTTTAATTCTATTGAACATGCCTGGGATGCTCTCAAGTCCATCCCTAAAACTTAAGGGACTTATGAGAGTTTTTCAGGACCAATGGTTGCAATTACCATCTAAGCTCCTGGAAACCATTATATGAAAATATGAAATATCGTTATGAGCGCTGTATTGCTGTAAAGGGCGACAACATTACTTATCGAGACGCTTTGACAATCTCATTTTGACTTCTTGTTTTTGACCATTGTCTTCATGTACCCATTTTAAACCATTTAATTACAATTTTTGTAGATGTTTCTTTCACATGTCGCATCTTTTTTTTTTTTTTTTACTGAATTGCATAAAAATCCATCATACAATTTTTTGCCAGTTGTCATAATTTTTCCACTTTGTTCCTTAATTTATAGAAATTAGCGCATGGCTCTTGAGAGGTATTTACCGAATGGATACAAAAGAGAGAGAGATTTTTCATCATCATCATCAAATTCCTGTCATGAACCCTCAAAGGGTGTACAGGATATGATAGTACTACATGAAAAATTTACATCATTACTAACTTCCTATCTACAATTTTCCTCCAAATCAGTATGTTACTTGTCAAGACTCCAACAATATCAGATCTTATATTTCTATCGTCTAAGGCACTTTGTACCGTATCAATCCACCTATATCTTGGTCTTCCTCTGGGTAGTTTTCCTGCCAACCTGGCAGAGAACGCTTGTTTTGCTAATCTTTCCTGTCCCATTCTATTTAAGTGACCATACCACCTGAGATTAGCTCTGCTAACGCATTCCTGGATGCTAACAATGTCAAGTTCTTCCCTAATATCCTCATTTTTAATATGATATTGCCATTGATGCCATCTGTTCACGCCTCTAATCTTTCTCAGGACTCTCATATCTGCGGTCTCTAGTCTTTGGTCAAGTGTTTTACTTCTGACTCAACTCTCAGATCCATAAGTTAAAACTGGTTTGAACACTGTCTTGTATACAGCTAATTTAGTGTTCTGACTAATTTCTCTCTTTTTCCATATGAATTTATTCAATTGACTTCCCACCATACCAGCTTTGCTGATTCTGTTGTCTATTTCTATATTTAATTTACCATCTTCAGTAAAAATTGTGCCTAAGTAGCTGAAATGTTTTACTTGTTCCACAGGTTCTCCATTCACAACACAGTTGACATTTTCAATGATTCTGCCTATTTTCATTGTCTTTGTCTTTTTATTGCTGACCTTCATACCATATCTATTACAACAGCTATTCAATTTAGTCAGAGAATCTTGCAGACTTGTAGCGGATTTATTTAGAAGTATAACATCATCTGCATAAAGCAAAGAGCTGACATTAACATCTCCAATTTTGATATCAGGTTTAATACCACTTTCCTTCATAATGTGATCCATATAGATAATGAATAACAGAGGGGATAAAGTACATCCTTGTCTCACGCCAGATTTAACATTAAACCATCTTCCTGTACTTCCTTCAATTCTAACTGCTGACTTACAACTCAAATAAAGACTAAGTATTGCTTGATATAATGCCCCATTGACACCATACAACTGCAGCGTATTGAATAGCTTCTCTCTTGGCACCATATCATATGCCTTTTCCAAATCGACAAAACTTAAATACAGATCTTTGTTATATTCCCATGCTTTCTCGACTATTTGTCGTAAAGTGAAGATTTGATCCTGATAGCCTCTATTTGGCCTGAATCCAGCTTGTTCTTCACCGAGCTTTTCTTCCACAATTCTTCTCAACCGTTTCTCAAGTATACTTGCATAGATCTTGCCAGGAACACTCAGTAGGGAAATACCTCTGTAATTTTCACATTCAATTTTATTTCCCTTTTTATATATGGGTACTATTAGAGCTCTACTCCAATCATCGGGAATTCTTCCCTCTGTCCAGGCTTTCTGAACTATTCAGTGCAGCCACTGTAAGACTTTTATACCACCATACTTCAGCATTTCTGGTCTAATATCATCTACTCCTGCTGCCTTTCCACATTTCAAGCCTTTGATGGCTTTCTCTACTTCAAGTATGGATATGTATTCCTGAGTGCATGCCTGGTCAGTGTTTTTTACCACTATACTGTCATCACTGCTTGTTTCATTTAGCAAGAGAGAGTTTTCAGATAATGGAAAATTATTTATTAATTCATTACTTGGAGAGTAGAATGCATTGCCTGAGTATCTTGTAAATGAGTTTCAGTAATGATAGATATTCTATTGGCAGGACAAAATTTTTGTTAGACTGTGGACTTTTGCAATGCACGTTTACTTATTTCACATTGTAGTATAATGTGATGTATACTTTTTATTTATATAAAGGTTGGTCGATTGGTAAAGCCTCTGCTATTAATGGCTCACGCAAAAAGTTAAGCAAGTTTGAGCGCGGTTAATAGTTGGAATTGGATCAATCGTTCAATGCTGTTGGCACACTCTCCCTAGATGAGTCTATGGACTACCTGGAAGTGTCACATAATAATAATAATAATAGTAATAATAATAATATGTAAACCTATTTCTATCTTTCATTAACGATGAAACAATAACATTGATGAGTCATTAACGAGAGTTAATGTAATAATAATAATAATAATAATAATATAGGCATATCACTAACCCCCTTATCTTAAAATTATGGTTATGAAAGTCAAAGATGAGTCTTTGACTCCATGAAGGTTTTTTTAATAATAAGGGAGTTGCATACGCAGTGGCATATTTAGATTTTGAAGGCGTTTGATAAATGCCAAATGACATGCTGGTAATTAAATTGGAACGAATGGGGCTGAACAGTAGATTAGTTCGCTGGATTGGAGATTGGCTGTCTGATAGTATCAGCAAGTTGTCTGTAGAGGAGCGATTCCCAGAAGAGAAAAGTTACTAGTGGTGTACCCCAAGGGTCTGTTTTGGGTTAATTGCTGTTTAATTTGTATATAAATGATATTTGGAGAGGTTTGAATGGTGATATGCATTTGTTTGCAAATGATGCGATGAGGAGAGCTATCAGAAGCAAAGCGAATGCTGTGGCTTTGCAAGAGGATTTGAGTACATTGACTGAATGGGTTAATGCGTTGGGTTCTCAGTTCAATCTTGCAAAGTGTAACGTTTTGAAATTTAGGAAGTAGAGTTGGGATATTGTAGTTATTATAGATCTGTAGATCACTGGGAATGATTGTAGACAAGGACCTAAAATTTCCGGAACATATTACTAAAATTGTGAGGACAACACAGCGGATAATGGAAATGATGCGGAGGACACCGAATTGTAGAAGTAAGGATAATTAAAAGAAACACACGTATTAACCACAGTGAAAATTATTTAATTGTAAATATTTCATCCTAAGTATCTTAGGACATCATCAGCACAGTAGTTTACAACAATAATAGGAATAACATACAGTTAGGACGCATGATTACAACAGAATCTCATTAAACTTGCGTAACAGAAGTTTGTTACAGAAGTAAAAAAAAAACTAATAATAACTATTTTACACAATTTTGTATGACAATTTCCCATACTTTAGGAATAGTAAGAACGTAACTGTAATGATTATGTTTTTGTTACGTTTTGTATTTGAAAGCTATTATATCCTTAAAACGTAACAAAAACATAATCATTACCAGAGCTGATAAAGGAAATACCACTTTGGTTCTTGATACCAATTCATATGACCGAAAAATGAATTTACTTCTTCGAGATCGTAATACTTACGCCAAATTGGATTATTATTATTATTATTATTATTATTCCTGATACCTCCAAGGAGTCCGAAGACTCATCGTGGGAGGACATCTACAACTGTCTCTGCACCTAGCCTCTACTACGAATCATCTCTATCAACGCCATCTGCCGCCCACCTCCAACACCACCACAACTAGTAATTTTTGTCTGTAAATTGCGTGTGTTCTGAAGGGCCGATTTGTATGTATGCGGGATGAAAAACCCGAGTTTCCGGGAGAAAAAACCCTGCTACCTCCGTATGAGATCGGCTAACTCACCTTCGATTGAAATCGACCAGATAAAGATTCCTCCCGTCGCGACGAGAATCGAACTTAGGCCTATTCCAATCGAAGGGCGCAATGTACCGTTATGATCCTACATAACGTGAACTCAGAAAATTAAATAAGCTACTTAATGAAACTTCCTCTTAGATCAAGAAACAATCAAAAAACTTAAGATTCTAGGATGTCTGGCATGGCATACCATGCCAGACCTCCTAGAATTTATGGTTTACCTAAGCCACACAAAACTAATGTTCCACTCAGACCCGTCGTAGACTGTGTTTACAGTCCAACTTACAAGTTATCAAGATTCTTATCCAACCTTCTCCGTCTTCATATAGGCCACTCAGTCTCTTCAATCAAAAATTCTACAGAGTTGGACACAAAAATGAAAGACATTCAACTGTCAAAAACTGACTTGTTAATCAGCTTCGACATTGTCTCCCTCTTCACGAACATTCCCCATAAAGAAACAATAGAATTACTAACTCAAACATTTCCGTCTGATATAGTTGAATAGTTCAAGTTTTTTATTGCATCAGGTTACTTCACCTGGAAAGGTCAAATTTACAAGTAAGAAGAAGGAATAGCAATTGGATCTCCTTTATCACCAAACCTAGCAAACGTGTTTCTAGAACACCTTGAGGAAAAAATATTCACTTTTGAACCCAAACCAAAAATTTATTTAAGATATGTGGACGACGTATTTGCAGTCTGGGATCATCCCGAACATGAATTACAACTGTTTCTAGATAAAATTAACCTCTTCATCATCGCATCAACTTTACGTTAGAAAAAGAATCTCCACAGGGTTTCTCCTTTTTGGATTTACACATTCAAAGAAAAGGAAATATTTACAATTAAATAATTTTCACTGTGGTTAATACGTGTGTATCTTTTAATTATGATCTCACCACAGGTTTCGTTATTTAAAAAAGAAATAAGGATGTTATGGTTCCCTTGAATAAGGCTTTGATCAGGCCACATATGGATTACCACAGATTTGGTTTCCTGGTGAAGATTTATTGGAAAAGGTTCAGAGACGATTGACTAAGGTGGTTTCTGGTCTCTGGAATGTTGAGTATGAAGACAGATTGACAAAAATGCAATTTGCAGGAATTGGTGGATAGAAGGAAAAGAGGAGATATGATCGAGACAAACACACTGTTAAGATGTTATTACAAGATTAATGTAGGGGAGATTTTGCATAGAATGGGTGAAGATAGGAAGGGAATAATAGATCTTCCCTGGAAGCTGTATAAGGAGAGTGTGAGCAAGGGGTGAAGAACAGGTTTTTTGCATGGAAAGCGATGAATGATTGGAATGCATTGCCTGAGAGTATGGTGAGCGTAGAGACAGTAAACATATTTAAGGCACGGTATGATAAACTGTGTGTAACAGTAGACCTCCCACGATGAGTCTTTGAATCCATGGAGGATTTTTATATTAATATTAGTAATAATAATAATTGTAATTGTAATTGGGAGTATTAAGCACTGTCTATTCTTTTAATAAATTTAGTTCAATCCTTTATCCAAGTGTAAGCAAACAAAGTTTGTGCCTGAAGTATCTTCCGGACTGAGGCAACTCGTGGTAAAGGTGCACCAAGCTTTCATCACTTGTCTTCGTATCTCCCATAATGCAAAGCACATCTCCTCGGACATGTATAATGCTATGCATTAAGGAAAGGGCCACTACCCAGACCGGTTTCTACCTTTATTGAGGTCTCGTAAGTGGGAGCCAGACACAGAGGTGGAATAATGGAGAAGTCATATTTACCTATATGAGTTGCCAAAAGGTGTCTCACCTTATTATTAAATTACTCTGGATTTAGAGAAAGATGTTGTAAGATTTTTTCACTTGGTTAGACTATAATAAATTTAATTTAATCCTTTATCCAAGTGTAAGCAAACAAAGTCTGCGCCTGAAGTGTCTTCAGGACTAAGGCAACTCTTGGTAAAGGTGGGCCAAGATCTCATCACTTGTCTTAGTATCTACCATAATGCAAAGCACATTTCCTTGGGGATATGTCCGCAAGATCCACCTTTACCACGAGTTGCCTCAGTCCTGAAGATACTTCAAGCGCAAACTTTGTTTGCTTACACTTGGATTAAGGATTAAACTAAATTTATTATAGTGAAAAAATCTTCCAACGCTGTCTATTATTATTCCTTTTTCTGTTATCCACTTATATGCATTGAAAGACTTCATTTGTATGGAATACTGTACAAGACAACAACAAAAAAAAAAAAAAGCCTAAAAAAAAGAAAATGAAACTTTTGCTAAGAAACCTATATGTGAGTCATCATAAAAATCAAATCAAATCAAGGACTCTGTGTCGATACTAGCGCCGTCTTGTAAGAAATATGTTATGCATAATCATATTATGAAATCATGTCGGATGGCTTTACGAAAGTTGACTCTAGTATTCAAGTAAGTTGAATTTCTTTTATTTTAAACAGCTTGGTGATAAATTCTATTTCCTCAATGAAAATTAAAAATGAAATTATTCAAATAAGCACAAATATGAATATAGTTCTAGGTAGAACACTTACGATGACGAAAATGTAGGCCTAACATCTATTTTATGTTCCAGTACATTTACAGTATGCATTGTGATATTATGTATTTATGTGACAATGCATATTATATTGTGTTAGACCATAGGTTCCCAAAGGGCGGTACCGCCCCCAATGGTCGCTGAAACCGTCTAGGGGGGGGGGGACTATAGTGGGATCAAAGCATTTGGGGACGTTCAGGGGTCTAGGGGTCGGTGGCTCTTTATAGAAGAAATTAATAATATATATTTAAAAATTAATTATTTTCGTGATTTTGCGATTAGACAATCATTTAAAATTTAAATGTTGCATTTTAATTCATCTTATGCCCGTCTTACACGATCAATTTTTTTATCAATTTTCTATTTCAATTATTTAATCATTTGAAAATTTACCATGTCAGATAGAAATAGATGTCAATTTTCTATGTCAATAAGAAAATAGAGCATGTATATATGTGTGTATAATAGGTTATGTTTACAGTAGCAAATATATTCGTTATATTTCATTTCAAAATGTATATAAAATATATAAAACCACTTTTCTAATTGATTTGTACAAAAATAAACCCAATTTTATATAATGGGGGCGTTACAAAATTTATGTTTTGCAAAGTGGGCGGTGGCCCGAAAACGTTTGTAAACCTAGACTATATATTACTTTACGAAAATACTTTAGGTAAAATACGAAATTTTACTTTGTCAATTTCTGAGTTTAATGAAAATTCTTGCTTTTATGGTTTTTTATTTATTTATTTATTATATATATATTTAATATAAGAGTGTTAGAGGAAAAAAATTCATACCCAAGAACTATGTGAATAATGAGTTTGTGGAATTTTATTTGATCCGTTCTTTTAAACAGAGGGCAGATCGCAGTGATGACTAGCGTAGAAAATGGTGAGATTACAGAAAAATGCTCCTACTGCGAAGAGTCTTTCCAGAACACTGAGATTAGGGTAATATATATGTATATCACAGATCCCATTTTAAATTTATAGTTCAAGGATGGGCTATATTATACGAGTGAAAAAACTTCACGTATCTAGCCATAAACTTTATAATTATTATAATTATTATTATCATTATCATCATGATTATTATTTTCCTATATTTCAGTTGGCAGGTATTTAAAAAAAAATCGGGTAGATATGTGTAATCTTTAATTGTATGAGAATGCCTACAAATATTCTTAAAATTAAAATCATTCTTGTGGTAGAAATTTCTGGGATATCCTTTACATATATGGGTTTTCTTATGTAGCGTACTGGTCTATTCTTGTTATGAACGTACAAAGTAAAATCTCTCCGATTTTTTTTTAATCCAATGTAAAATACACCTTTATAGAAATTCATATATATTTATTTGTGTTTAATTGATTAAAATCTCAGACTGAAAATATCCATTACTTGAGACCAAAACAAAGCAATTAAAATGTCATAATGTTGGTGTATTGTATTCTAAAGAATTCTCTGTAATCGAAAGGCCTGGTAGCTCATTGCGGGTGCATTTTCGTAAAATATTTTTAGCTAGTTCTTGAAGTTTGCTCCAAATCCTATTTCGTTTATTCCTTCAAAGATGTATTCATGGTTTACTGCGTCAAAAGCTCTTTCGATGTCTAAATCATAAATAAAACTCTCCGCACCTGCCCAAATCAATTGTTCCGTACGCATTCGCGGCTCGTGGCTTGAAATCGTGGGGGTGCTGCAACTTTCGAAATATACATACACACTTTAAGTACAGTGTATACGTGTTTGGATAAAATGTCAAAATTATGGTAAAAATTTAAAAAAAAAATTAAACATGAAAAAATATTGTTTATTATCGATAAAATTATACAGTTTGGTATAATTCAAAATTACTTAAAAATAAAACCCATTATCATAATCCCAATAATGTTCTAAAATAAAAACTATAACAAATGTTATGTCTTTAATTTAATGTCCAGATATTTAAAGAAACGGAGTAAACACGATTTACTCCGCATTACGCTAATAGCTTGCATCTCACTATGATGCTTGTTTGCGTAGCAATATTACACTGTGATGCTAGCGTCCTTCGCCCTCCTAAGTGCCACAAAATTGATTTTTATTAGTTTTTATACAAAATAAGAGAATTGTATAGGATTGTTGATGATAAAATTAAATATTACAAGCAGATATAAATAAATTAATAAATATATTTATATATCGAGAAAAATTAGGGTGCTGCAGTTCTGCAGTGCTTATGCACGAATGGCTCCTGTCCGTACGACAAGGTGACCCTCTCTCTCTCTATGGTCCTCTTTGTATTAGCACTTGAACCACTAATTAGAGCCATAAACACAATTAAACAAATATTCATAAATATTCATGGTGAAAGCAAAGCAAAATTGCTAGCTTATGCCGATGACATAATACTCACTCTAGAAAATGAAAAATATACAATAAAATAAAATAAAACAATAAGAATATTGGACTCCTTTGCAAAGGCCTCAGCTCTTAGGATGAACATGACGAAGTCTTGCTATTTGGTGGTCGGCGACTGGAAAAAGGAACCTAAAATACCTGCGGGAATGTTGAGAAAAAAATACTTGCCAGTATTTAGGAATAAAATTGGAGACCCAGACACATGTAGATCAATGGAAAGAGCTGTGAAGCAATGTTCAAAAATTAATAATATACGAAATAAACACCTTTCTGTGAAAGGCAAAGCTAGGATTTGCAATATATACTTAGTCTCTCGCTTGTGGTACCAAATACATAACATATCATACCACAGACAATGGAGAGATAAAATTCACATGGTTTTTTGCGACATACGTATCGGGTTCACAATATGAACCAATACGTACAATGCTCTTCCACGAAATAGAAGCTGGAGGTCTCGGTCTAGTTAATATACACCTAAAAACATTAATAATCAGAGCCATAAATGCAGTAAAAGCGCATAATAAATTATACCACCGATACTCAATTGCTTTTTTACAAAAGTGCCTTTCTGACAAAGTCATCAGCTCTCTTCGCTCGATCAAAAAAAAAAAAACACCAAGAATGTTCATTGAAATGGCTGAAGGATACCGGTTTATACAAGAAAATTACGGCATTGAGAAGTTACTACATACCAAATCAAGAGCAATATATGCAAAACTATCTATAACCATTTTTCCGATAACTCAGCATCCAGAACAAAAAGAGGAGAGATCAAACTAAGCTCAGTCTTAAAACAATGTATTTCGTCTTCCAATAAGTCCATTCTATAAAACATTTTTATTTAAAATTCATCACGTTTATTTTGCTTACCAACGAAAATGGGTTGTGGCAAAAGGAATACTGTTGGATGGGCTTGTAACCCGTCAGTTCTTTAAACAGCCAGAAACACTTTACCACATGATGATTTATTGTAAAAAAGCACTCTTTCAAAGACTCCAGAAGAAATCTGGAATCTTGAAACTATGGATGCTACGGAATCAAATAATAAATGAAAATCTAATATTTTGGCTAAACGAGAAAAAGTTAAGCAGAGTACAAACAATCATAATTATTATAACTATGTTTACTGTTTAGACATGCAGGTCTGAACATATTGACAGAACAGGCAGTGCAAATATACAAACAAAGTTTCATAGATACCTTCAAGATGTCATGAGGACCTCAATCCTTTTGAAAAAGATGAACGCAGAGGAATGAGAGCCCTTACGAATTCACTTGCATCAGATTAACCAAGGCTACCTTTCAGAAAGAACTTTATATATAAGTTAGTTTTGTGTGTGTATGTGTGTGTGTGTGTGTGTGTGTGTGAGAGAGAGAGAGAGAGCATAAGTTAATAAGACAATTTCTGGAATGCTAAGTGAATTTTAAGTAATCAAAATGTGTATTCTAATAACAGTGCGTTAAAAGAGCTAACAATTAAATAGTTAATAACAGTAAAACAAAGGTATTAAGAGTTAAAACCTGAATGTAACTAATAATGTAATTAATGTCATGTAACTATTCACTATTAATGTTAATGACTATGAGAAGTAAATTCACAAAATTAATTACTTGTAACAAATAGTAATATATTTAACGAGATTAAAGCATATGTAAATATATCTTCCATTTATGATATCTTGTATTTATCAGTAACTTGCTCAAGTTTTATAACACAATAACGGCTGAACTGGATAAGAGATATAGGTTTACAGTGATACTGCTGGACCTGGCTAAGGCATTTGACAAGATACCACATGGAATTCTAATCCGTAAACTGCAACATATGGGAATGGATATAGGATTGGTGAGATGGATAGGTGGGTGGTTGATGGAGAGATATCAGAGAGTAGTTTATTCAGGAGTAGCGTCCAAAAGACGGCCTGTGAGAAGTGGTGTGCCGCACGGTTCTGTTCTTGGACCACTGCTGTTTAATTTGTTAATTAACGATATAGGGAAGGATCTAAGAGGAACAGTTTTATTCGCTGATGATGCAAAGTTGGGTAGGGCAATAGTGAATGCAGAAGCTGTCAAAATCTTGCAGGACAACTTGGATAGATTGGAGTTCTGGGCTAAGGAGAATGGATGTCAATTTAATGTGACAAAATGTAAGGTTATGCATTTTGGGGTGAAAAGATTAGCAGCAGTATACCACATTGGTGGAACAGTACTCCAGGAGATTGATGAGGCCAGGGACTTGGGAGTGTTGGTGGATAGGGAGATGAAGTTTAGGGGAACATTGCAAAAGTGGCTAAATCAGCTCATCAACTCACTTGGTTGTTGAAAAATACTTTGACGAGCAGAGACAAGCAAGTTAATGTGCCTCTGTACCGAGCCTTTATAAGACCTCATCTCGACTACTGTGTCCAGTGGTCACCTAGGTTTCTTCTTGATGGGGAGAAGGTTGAGAGGATCCAGAGGCGAGTGACCAAGATGATAGCAGGTCTATGGAATGAACCTTATGAGAACAGGTTGAAGATTTGTGGGTTGCAGAAATTGATTGAGGCGGAAAAGAGGAGATATGATTGAGACATTCAAATTACTAAAGGGTTTCTATAGGATTAATTCAGAGGATATTTTTGAGAACAGGACTGGCGGTGGGAGAACTAGGGGACACCTATGGAAGCTGGGCAGTAGTGTGGTTAGCAATGGTGTTAGAGCTGGGTTCTTTACTTTCAGAGTGGTAAATGAGTGGAATAAGCTGCCAGAGTCTGTTGTGTGTGCTATGACAGTGAGTGCGTTCAAGGCAAGGCAAGGTATGATAGATACTGTGAGAATGTCGTATAATTGTGCTGACATGATGTTTAGGCCCCCCCCTCGATGAGTCTAAGTACTTCCTGGAGTTGCCCGTAATAATAATAATAATAATAATGTATTTATTTTTACTGCCATGTATTTATTTGTTATTGATTTAATAAAATATACTCAATGGAAGTGGTGCTTGCATCCTCTAAACTAGGCTGCCTGAAGGTAGACTTATGTTCAAGACTAGTCACCGACTGGAGGAACGTTTTGTAAGCGTCAAGCGGTTTTCGAGTCAGTCGATCCCTGGCACAGACCAGCAGGTATTTTTCCCGGAAATTCGGGTTTGGTTCAAATTTCGGGTTTAGTTCAAATTTCGGGTTTAGTTCAAACTCACAAAACTGCATTAGTTCCAGTTTTGTGATGCTGTATATTTTATGTTTATAATTACGCGCCATTTAATGCTTATTTAATATTTAGCTATTTAATGCTTACTGTACATCAGTGAAGGCATGAAAGCTTTGTGTTAGTGAGCCCCATCCTCTTCTTTGCGTTTCTCTCATCTGTATCTCCGGAACATTTTCAATTGTTCTTGCCTCTTGTCATAAAATCATATTTCCAAGTAATTACCGTTATTATTAATGCTTAATTATATATAAATAACTGAATTTATATATAATTTAGCATTAATATATTTGATTAATAAAGTAAGGTTTGTCAAATATATCTATTTCTCTGATATGTAGTTTTATCAGTTCCTCATTCAAGAAGTAGAAACCTATCGTATTAGTATATAGTGACTGTACTAATAGAGGTATAAGAGAGGGGAATCTTGTTATTGTGTTTGAATAACTGGTTGAAGCTTGTAGCCTTATTGTTATCTTTTGTGAAGAAAGCTTTTCTAGAAAATAGATGGATATAAAAAATAAGGAACTGGAGAAGCGGGTTCGGTAAGTGGAGCAGCAATTGAACTTTAGATGGATGTTGGACTGCTACGTGTTATTATATGCATAAATAAAAATGAAGGAATGATGAATGTAATTTCAGTGGAACTACGCCTGTGGAAATACCTGACAAGATATATCTTGTGTGAAAAGCGGTTTGGAGCAGGAAAAAAAAGGATCATCGATTAGTTGAACAGCTCCCTCTTTTCTACAGCATCGAGAATTTAGTTTATTATTATTATTATTATTTCACCATTTCCAAATCTGAGAAAAGTATTTTCAAATTTGTGCAACTTTAGTAGCCACACATTGTAAAGTAACGTCTAATAAATTTATTCTTTTTGGCGAAAAGAACAAATTTATCGGGGGCTGAAGCGAATTGCAATGTGCTTTTGGGTCAGAAAAGGCTTCGAGGAAACAGTACATGAAGTAAGATCTGGATATTATTAAAAGTAGCAGGTGAACAGAGATCATTTTTTGAGAACAAGAAGACAGGATTATGTTTTGGTAGTACTAAAGATGAACTATTTTGTCTTCATCCAATGAAGAACAGCATGGAGATCGGTCTGTAAGGCATCATCATCATCACTGACAACATCAAACTTCTCAGAATCATCTGATTAAATTCATTATTTTTTTTCACCATTAGCTAGTTGATTAACCGATAATGATATATTGTTCCTTAAGCTTTTCCCAAATACATCTCATTGTTTTAGGAATTTTCAAATGAAAACATTTCTATCAAAGTTGCGTTCAGTTCTACTGTCAAAAAAAAAAAATAAATAAAAAATAAATAAATAATAATAATAAAATCAAATAAAATAAATAAATAAATAAAATAAAATAAAAAGGCCTAGATATCTTAATAGAGAAAAGCCTGTTAAGATATTAAGATGTGTTTTCTTCGATAGGCTCATGAATCTCAGTGTGGCTCTTCTAAAATAAAGTGTCCAAATTGTCAGTCAGAAATCGTTCGCAAAAATTTGGACAGTCATCTAAAGAAAAAGTGTCCTGCGCTACGTGTCAAATGTTCTCCATGTGGAAAAGATTTCAGCCAAGCAGCCATTTCTGTAAGTTTTTTTTTTTTTTTTTTTTTAAATCCATGACATAAAATTCTGCAACTTAACAAATCAAGCAGTCCTTTCGCCGGACTAGTTGGCAGAACAGATAGCCTCTCCGTTCTCCCGCCTATATGCTGGCTGTGACTGTCCAAAGCGAATTTTACTGCGGCAAATACTTGTGAATATTTTTAGGTAGCAGATAATTGTCCTTGCCTGGTATGAGCACATTACCCATGTTTGAAAAAGTATCGTGTTTGGTCTCTAGAGTAGGATTCCCTATCATATAATCTAATTTTAATGGAGAGGTCCAAAAATCCGCTGAGAACTCGGCAACAATTGTAAAAAGGGTCCAAGCTATCAGTGGGTTCAACAACGCGACTCTTAAGGATGATCACCGAAAGTTTTGCGTGAATGCAGAATAACCGTAGTTAACGTCATGCGCTTCCAGACAAATGCGACCATCATATTATGATTATGCAAATATTTTTCAAAAATCCTTAGGGATTTTTTTCAGTAAATATTCGGTTTACCAAATATTTAGAATAACTACTTGACAAAAATTAATATGAGAATGATCCATATGATACTTGTATTACATCTTTCAGCATGCAGTCTTGTAGTGTTATCCTACTATCAAATCCAAGTTTACAAAAGTTTCTAAAATTAACACATTTATACATGTTAAATTTAAGGAATCAACGTAGTGTTACAAAATGATGAAGAAGACATACGGTACATGTCACAGCATTGAACGTGCAAATTGTGTTAGGTATTTTAATGAACGCCCTGAAAGCTTAATTTTTGTCTTTGTGTGACTTCTCCCTATGAAAGGTCATAAATCTCTTCCAATTTTCTTCTTTGTGCTGATGCGATTTTGGCAACACAAAGACAGAATGTTTTTTCTGAACTTAAGTTTTATTACAGTATTAGTTTTTTATGCCCCCCCCCTCCAATTGACGAGAGGTTATAAACCAATCGTACATATTTTAGTATCCTAGGTGATCTAAGAATTAAATAATCGCGAACCTTACCCTAGAGACAAGCATGGAGCTTTTTCAAGCAACTTCAGGTTCCCAACAAGCAGCGTGTCCGTCTATGCTTCTACAGGGGAATTCGAATACAACTGTTAGTTGGAGAGTCAGAAGGCTAACCATTCTGCCAAATACACCAGCAAACAAATGTTTATATATACTCGTGCGTGTATGCGTGCGCATGCGCGCTCTATACACAGTTATGTCAAGTTTTATTTATTAAAAAACAAAAGCTCTTATATGATGAGCAACCTCCAACTTATCCAAACCATTTGTTTATACATCGCTGTCGATACAATTAGTGATGTAACTCGCTTCTCGTCTAGTTATTATGAGAATAAGTAACAACATTAAATGTAATAAATATAAATATAAATTATAAAAATATAATAAATTTTATGTTTATTATATTTTTATAATTCTATTTGTTCTTAATTAGGTCTTAATTCTATTTGTTCCCCCCCCCCCCAACGTTCGCGAAGTTTTTTTTTCGCAGTGTATATATTGTGGAAAGTGATTTTGAGCTCTGTTTGTTTTACTTAAAGACATTCAAATATTACAAAAT
Organism: Typopeltis vanoorti; assembly: GCF_054136105.1. Taxonomy (NCBI): domain Eukaryota; kingdom Metazoa; phylum Arthropoda; class Arachnida; order Uropygi; family Thelyphonidae; genus Typopeltis; species Typopeltis vanoorti. Next base: position 155,290,531 of record NC_143554.1, read on the forward strand.
ATTAGAAGACTGTGCTTTACTTATAATTGATTCATTTATAGTTTTTATGCTGGGAATTTTTACCCCTCCCGTGTCCTCTCATGTTTAATAAATTATTTTGAGCATGTTCACCCCCCCCTTCCTTCAGAGTTTTAGAAGATCGATGCTTTTATGTGATCTCCAGTGATGACGATAGTAATCGTTAGAATCATTAAGATGGAGTCTTTCATTATATTTTGATTATCGTGTAAATTGTTGAAATAAAGGCTTAAGTACCTGGAGTAACAAGCCTTTTACTTTATTGTTAAATACCATTTCTTATCCCAAGTTAGTATATTTAAATTGTTTCACTGAACATAACATGAATTTTCTCAGACTCCTTGTGTGTGTATGTGTTATATTTTGTCAATCACTGTTACCATACTGAGAATTCTTTACTTTAAAATTGCTGTATCAGTACGTACTTCCGTTGGTGCTTTCTTAACAGGATCACCGGGCTGTGTGTGGCAGTGTGAAGGTGAAATGCCCCAACTGCAGTTCTGAAATGGAACGCAAGAAAGTGGAGTCCCATTTAACTCAACGCTGTCCTATGCGACTGGTGAAATGTTCGTATTGCGACCAAGAATTCAAGAATGCTGAAGTTAGCGTAAGTTAATAATTATGTTGTTCCAATTGATGTGCTTAATAAATCATAATATTATTGTTTTTTTATTAAAACTTTTTTATTAAATAAAAAAAGTTATAAAGTTTCAGTCATATATTGAAAAGTGATAAAAAATATTTCAGTGTTATTGTTTCTCTTTTCAGAAACACGAAGAATGCTGTGATCAGTTAACAGTGAAGTGTGGAGATTGTCATTTTAAGATCATTCGCAAGAATCGCGATCAGCATACATCCGAGTGTCCCATGAAGCTTTTAAACTGTTCCCACTGTACCAGTCAGTTTCCGAGAAAGGATCTATCTGTAAGTTCGTCACAAATACAACATGTTAACATAACCTCTAGCTTACACCTTTATGTTTTCGATTGGAATGTGTTCGTGTGATTATTATTATTATTTATGGGCAATAAACATAATTACATAAATTATGAAAACGATGTAGAAAAGAAGCTGCCAGAACCTGAAAACTACTGGCATTGATGGTGTTACATAATCTCATATTTCATTTGATGTTTACGCTCTACGGTGCTTTTTTTTTTTTTTTTTTTTCTCCCTCTGTCACAACCCGGTAACGTTTTCAGAATGACCACTAATAGAAGCAAGTGTATCAAGCTAGATTTTCTGTAAGTGGTAATCCCATCCTCAAAAGATTATGAATGATGAATGTATACTGCACACTGATGCTGCGCTCGTGGGGGATAGAGAAGTTAGATGTTAGATAATCCTGTAGTGGCTTAAAAAAGTACCGTCAGGTCTCGAAAGCAGATACCCACAGCCCACCTTCTATGGCTGATCTGTTATATAACCTAAATGAATAAGAAAATCTCTTAGCTGTCAGAATGATAAACGTGTGTATTATTTCATCACTAGTTTCAAATATAACTCTGATTACGAATATAACAAGAGAGTATTAAGAACAATTCAGTGAATATAATAAAAACCTCCATAGCTCAGTCAGTCAGTATAGACGAAGCCCTTTGGTCGGAAAGACCTGGGTTCGATTCCCGTCAGTGAACATGAGGAACCTTTATGTGGTTTCCTTCGACGAAAGATGAGTAAGCCGTCTTATACCGGAGATAGGGAGGGAGTTTTTCGTTCTCCCGAATAGGTAAACCTGCCCGTGAACCAGTACCGTAAAGGGCGTGTCAAAATCAGCGTATTGCCGATATAAAAGTCCGCTATTTTATATTGTATTTTTAAATTTTGGCAATACGCCGCTTTAGACACACAAATTCTGCAACTCATTTTGATGGGATTAATAGTAAGTATTTAACATATTGCATTTAGTAAAATTTAACTTGTTACATTTAAATTTTTCAAAATTTTTGTCATTCTTGGGTTGGGGGGGTGGCACAAGTTAGACACTTGCCGCAGGCGCTTCATACCCTCGTTACTCTACTGCCGTGAACAACACACGCTTCTACAGACGTAGGACACCTCCAGGAATAAGGAGTAACCAACCTCTTCCCCAGGATTTCGGTTCCATCAAAATTTGTAACGATGGAAGAAACTCGGAAATCAGAAACATCGATATGCGATGAATTTTAGAGTTCAATTGGGCAAATTCAGTTAAACTCTTACGATAGATGTGCTGTATGGAAAAAAACAAAACAAAGCTATGTAATGCTGTTATCGGGTTAATGTTCAACAAGAATTTTGAAAAAAAAAAAAAGATTTTCTTAATGCTTAGCTTAAAAATAAGCCATTTATTTTAAAAATCTGTTTTGTAATATGCAGTAGTGGCTTTGTGGGCCATTCTCAAGCAATTTCCGGTGTATTTTGGTTGCTAGTCAGCCTTTGACCTCCACTGGATGTATTTTTGATACAGCGATAGTTCGGGATGGTCGTATCATACACTGTGAATTTCTTATAACAGGAATTTTTACTCTTAACAGCTGAACCTAAAATGCATGACAAGTACGCATCTCGACGAAATTTGTTTACGAGACCTTAAAAGACGTTGAGATACAAGAAATCCTATGTACAAAACATCTGGCAATGTTATCTAGTCGTTAATATCTGTTTTGTTACTGGCGCGCGCGCACACATAAGTATGTAAAATATTAAAAGAGCTGCTAGTGGTTTTCAGGTTTATCCAAACATTTCTGGGCATATTCTTTTCATTTTTGTTTATACTTTTGATGTGAATCCATTAACATGTAAGGTTTTGTTTGTTTCTTTAACTTATTCTCAATTTAAAAATGAATATATATGTATAGATTAATTATTGTTAGCTGTGTGCGTGTTCTGTACATTTCAGGAGCATGAAGCATCATGTGAGTTCTCGAGACTGAGTTGTCCGAATTGTAATACAGAACTAGCTCGCAAGAACATGTCCGCCCATTTGAACAGCAGATGTCCTGCTCTGTTTATCATGTGTTCCTACTGTCAGCAAAAATACAAGAAAGACAGAATTAGCGTGAGTTGAATTGTTTTATTTCAGTTAGTTATAATAATTATATATACAGTATAAACAAATAATTTGTCGAGTCTTTTTAGCCAGTCCACTGCGGAATCCCACTGCCATATCGTGTTCTTAATGCTTCGTAACATTAATTTTTATTATTATTCAAAGTTGTGTGAGTTTTGTGGTCGATTTTTCTGAGTTAAAGGGTTAAAAATTCCATTTCCCGAAGCAAAACTCTTAATCCATTTTTTAAAATCATCATTCTACAGAATACGGATTATTATTATTATGTTAGATCAAAAAGAAAAAGAAAGACTATAGGTGTGATTTTAGTCACACACTAGTGGATCGTTTTCTACCCCCTCCCCAGTAGCGCACTCAGGGTTTTTTCTTGGGGGGGGGGAGTTAAATAGACGATTTGAGAATACACACTACGCATCGCATACGGCCTATGACTGAGCATTTGTCTGGTTCCCATCTGCCATACGGCCGGGGGAGGGTAGCTATATGCTACCATTCTAGGGAGAGATGATTATGAGCAAGGTGGTTTCCCGTTGCCTTCCTTGCCGTAAGTATTTATGACTGTAACCTGTGTGTTCACGGGGCCGGTTTGCCTGCTTGCAGGATGAAAAACCCCAGATAAACTGGCGGAAAAAACCCTGCTGCCGACGCCCAAGACCGGCTAACTTGGCTATGGCTGAGGAAGATCCTTAAGCTCCTCACGTGGTGGACGGAAATCGAACCTAGGACACTCCTTCCCCAGGCATACGGTTGCGAAGCGCAAAGCCACTAGGCTAACCGCGCGGACATTGAGCATTTGTAATGATCGCTAATTCATAAGTAGTAAGTAGTATAGAAATAGAAGACACAACATAAATAAATAAATAAAAAAGAATTTTAATTAGAAAAGATTTTTGGAAAATTTTCTAGTGGTTTTTTTTTTGCGCCTTTTTTCTTTGGGGGGGGGGGGAACAGGCTGGCCCCTTGACCCTCCTCTGGGTGCGCCACTTCCCCCCCACCACCTCTGGTTCTTGAGTTCATCGATTTCTGCGCGTGCGTAGGAAACTCGGACTTTAAAAATTGATTTCTGAAAAGAACATACGATTTCAGTGATGCAAGATGGCATTTTTCTGCCATGCGTTCGTGCGCTCTTTCGTTTGTGCACAACCTATTTCTAAAAAATTAGGCTAGACTGTAATTAGGTTTCTGCCGGTGACGAAATTCCCTAGAAATTTTTAATTTTACTTGTCTCGAGTTCCGAGAGAAACAACTCAAGATGTGAGACCTTTCATAAATTTAAATTTACGAATTCTCAGAAAAATAATTTTTAATTTTAGTAAAATGTGTATTGTATCATATTATAATTATTATTATTATTCCTGACACCTGACACATATAGATTATAGACAATGATTGACATTTTATTTCGAATAAATGAAACTATTCAATCACTGAAACAAAATATGATGTCATTCGTTAATTTATACATCGATTTGTTTCCTTTAAATATAATGCAATAATAATATTCTTATGACTAATATGACTAGAAATCAAGTGCAACGAAACTGCAACATGAAATTGACATTTTTCTTGCACTTAGCTTCTCCGAGTCGGTTTATTCTCAGCATTCCTCCTCTTATCAAGTGGTTCATTAATTAAACAAAAACAAAACAAAAAAGGTAAACAAATAACATCCAGTACAATATGGTGTTATTATTTTTTCAGTTTTATTTTTACTGGTTTACATATCATAATGTGTTGGTGGGATAAAAATTCTCATAATTTTAATTATGTATACATATTATGGGCCAAGTGATTGATACGGACATTATGAATAATACCCGTATTAATCACTTGGCTCATAACACACATTTCTCTACAACATATGGGGATATATATATTATAAATTAATAAAAATAAATTAATTAATAATAGCTTAGCATTTTATTTTAGAATTTGCAACATTTTCAAATAATATATATGCTGCAGAGCCGTAACAAGCATTTCTTGTCCTCTTTTCAAGGTTTTCTTTTGGAGCACTTTACATTTTTTATGGAAATAAATAATAATGAATATAAATACGACATTGCAATAAAGTTTATTAATAATTTTTATGTTTTTTAAAATATTTTATATATTAATTAATACTTCAAATATGTAATATATTTTTAAACGAAAATAATTATTTTAATTGCGCTTCTCTTGCTTCCATTTCAGCAAATTCATCGATGATAGCATCATGAATAATAAATTTTGCGATTTCATATTCGAATTATTTTGTCACTTTCTCAATTTACTTTGAGTGATAAAGTTGACATTGAACTGATTCTTAAATTTAATCTGCGTCTTCTTGTGAAAAGGGGTTTAATTTTTTTTATCGTTGGGTGGACCCACTCATATATACGTGTTTTCATGTGTATCTGCTTAACTACAAGCTAGTGATGTAAGCATTATGTATGAGCGCGTTGGGAGCTTTGTCTGTTTACTTTTCAGAGTGGGTTTTCTTTTCTTTTCTTTCTTTCTTTTTTTTTTTTTTAATTAAAAAAAAAATAGAACTGTTTGCTAATAGTTAACAGTCGATTCTGAAAACAAACAAACAAAAAAAAAATTTAAATATAACATATTTGAACAGAACGAAATCTATCTTGCCACTCATATTTTTATTTTTATTGTAATTGTAAATGAGAAAGGCGCTCATGAAAAAATAGCGACTGCTTACGACAAAACATAAATTCAGTTTAACTTCTAATTAGTCGATCTGATTTTGGACTGTGCGAGAAACAATGGTTTAATGACTTTGAGGAATCATCATAATCAGATTAAAAATACGACTGGTATTAATAACGATAACTTGTTTTTCATAATTGTAAATGGTCAGTCATATTTTTAGTTTCAGAACCATTTTGCACAAAACTGAAAGCTCAAAAAAAAAAAAGAATGAAGGAGAAGAAAACAAAACAACAACAACAAAAAAAAACATCGTTTGATTTGAATTTCTTTTATAGGTTTAGATTTTATATGAATAGTATTCAATTGCAATGCCCGAGTTCTTTCTTTCTGGATCGTTTGTCATTATTTTTGTCACAGACTAGAATTGTGAGTATAGAATAAAATATTCACACTGTTATGAGTTTGTATCTCTCGATTTCATTCTATTTTATATCAAACTCATCATCAGATGAACGCTTTTGCTTTAGTATATGCCTACGAAATCCTATATTTTATAAAAAGGAAAGAATGTGACTAAAACCTTATTACTCAAAAATATAACAAATAAAACATATTTTAATTGAAGTTTATGATTTAAAAAAAATTTTTTTTTTTTACTCAAACTAAAAATTATGAACTTATGAAGTGGGGGAAGTATTTCATTAACTTTTATTTCTTGTGGGTTTATTATTATTTATTATTATTACATGACGGAGGAACTTTCGAGGGAAACCACACTAGATGCACTGCGCAACATCAGGTTTCAGTCTTCAGCATGTGCGTCCGCAGAGGGCGCAAACGGGGCCCTTGCTCCCCCTCTCCTCACGTGATCTACTTGTGTAAAAAAACCCCCCAAAAATTGAATAATTAAATAAAAATTTATTGGTGTAATTATTTGTCTCCAAGTTCTCCCCCCCCCCGGGAAATTTTCTTTGCCCCCTGGAAAATTTTCTACTGACGCCCATGGTCTTCAGTGACTATGAAACCTTATTAAAATATTTTGAAATTTTACGAAAAAAATTTTTTTTCTGGTATAGAGACAGTACCGAAAACGTGTACAATATTTCATTTATTTTCAGGAACATGAAGATTTTTGTAAACAACAGTCAATGAAATGTCCGCACTGCCCAGCTGTGTTCGCACGCTTGCATCAGAATATTCATAAAAACTCTGAATGTCCAATGAGCATTGTCAAGTGTGCTCTTTGCGAAAAGGAATTCCCTAGGAAAGAGCAGACCGTAAGTGTTTTCTAAGCTGTAGCAAATGTGGCTCAGTAAATGCATTACTGGTAGTTTAAAGAGAGAGGATAAATAGGCTTTATTATTTTCGCAATTATTTTATAAATGTAATTGAGTTCAGTTTTTAATATTATTTATTTAAAAGGAATGTATTAAAACATTTTATACGGTTTTGCATATTTTGTTTGCTCTTTAAAAATTTACAGTATTATTTGGAATGATTGATTATTACCCTTTCTGATATTAATATTCCCAATTTACCCAAGATCCTCTGTTAGTAGTCGTAATACTGCCTATATAAGAGTTAACCTGGGAATTTCCCTAATCATGGAGACTTTTGTGATGGTGTCAATTTTGCTAATTGGGTAATCTGTTACAGACTATTTTTTTCCAATTTCTAGAAGAGAAGGAAGAAAATTTTGAAGAAATTTTGAAGGGACACAGAAGTAATGGTCAAATTGAAGAAGTACTCTAATCGGGTACTTCTATTAGAAGATTGTTTTTATTGTATTATGCATTTTTATGTTATGATAATTAAATATTAAAAATTATCAAGCATGTGACTTATAGTATTAATGTAACCATCAGTTGATTTGGTGCTCTAGATTTAGTTTATGCTTTTAGTGAATCAACCTTGTTGTGGAGTATGTTTATATTACAATGGTTCAGGTTCAACAATTCTTAGGGAGGTCTTGGGTGCATCACCCCAAATATGGGAGCAATATTCAAAGGTTAGTTGGATCTGAGACTTGTGTTTAGAGGAAGAGAAGTAATGTTTTGAATGGGTTTTTAGACACTGAGGAAGCTATATATGTAATGTGCTTGTGCCAAGGATAAATTGGATGTGACAATGAAACAAAGAAGAGAAAGCTGATCTTGAAAGGAAATTGGAACATTATCAAAAGTAAGAGGGAGTGAGATAGGTTTTTCCTTGTGGGTATTGAACTTAACCAAGTTATCTTCACTCCATTTAAGGATGTTAAGGAGATCAGTGTTTAAATAATTGGTTATGGAAGATCTTGGGGCTTCTATCACCTGAGTACTGTAGGGCTTCTCAAATGAGGAAGAGGAATGAAGAGGACTGTTATCGGCAAAGCTGTGAATAGAATTTGAAGTCAGTGAGAGAGAGAGAGAGAATGAGAGAATTGTTGATGTAAAGGAGGAAGATCATAGGTGAGAGTACAGAACTTGGGTATTCCAGCATTGATGGAGAAATCTGATGAGAGGAAGCCATCCATTATGACATGCAATGAACGACTAGTGAGGAAGCTGGCAATTCAACCACAGAGTGCAGAAGGGAGGTCATAAGAAGGTAGCTTTTTTTCAATAGGCCTCAGTTTCCAGACACAATTGAATGCCTTTGAATTATCATGAGCAGTTACATGGGTTTCTCCAAATCTCTTCCTGGCCTGTGTCTCCAAAGGTAGGTGAGATTAGTTAGAAGGTCAGCTGTGGAACGAGAATACCAGTATCCATATTGGTGATCACTAATTAACTGATGAGTCTCCAGGAAGTGAAGAAGCTGTCTGTTGATAATCTTTTTCATCACTGAGATGAAAACAGCAGGACGATTGTTAGATGGCCGATTTTTGTCTTTCTTTTTTGATACAGTCTGGATGAAGGCTTGCTTGGATGCTATTAGGATTCCATCCAGAATTAACATCCAGGATGGTTGTTAATTTTGGAACACAAGTTTTGACCACAACTAGAGGAATGCCATCTGAAACCAGGAGCATTGTTAGTATTGTGATTAATCAGGGTTTCACTGATGTCCTAGCATAATTTGGTAAAGGACAGTCTTGTTTCATGGAGCAAGAAGATGCAAAAAATATCTTTTTTTTTATTTTGCAAAGAAATTTGATTAGAATATCACATGACAAAAAATTATTGAAACTAAAGGGAGTAGAAATGATTTGTAAATTAGTGGCATTGAATATAGGGCTGAGAGATATCATTGGGAGACACCAGATTTTTCAAGAGGAGATGTTAGCTAGTATACAGCAGAGTTATGTTTGGGCCACCATTGCTTGTTTATAATGAAAAGAATGACAGGAAAAATAGGCGTATGAGTGTGAACATGAACAAAATGAAGGATAGAGTGCTGTATGGAGACTCTTTAGTACGAGGTGTGTTAGTAGAGGATTTGACAAAATCATACCAACCTGGTGCGAACATAAAGGATGTAACTGAGTCTATTAGAGAGCAAAAGGAAAGGGTAAAAGAAATGATTGTTGTGGCAGGTACGAATGATTTGAAAGGAGATAAAATGGAAATGATAGAAGACCTTAATGAATTGTTTGAGGTAGCAAAAGAAAAGAGTGAGAGAGTTAGAATGATTAGTCTTTTGCCACGGTATGACAGTGAAATGCTTAAAAGGAGGGCCATAATTGCGAATGACTTTATGCGTGGGTTATGTATGACGAGTGGTGTGGAATTTGTGGATGTGTGGAGTGAGTTTGATGGGCAAAAGGATCTATATAAGATGGATGGCTTGCATTTGAATGGTTACGGTGTAAGGAGACTTGAGAAAGTGTTGCTGAATGTAGTCGATGTGCAAATTCAGGGAAACTAGATTTATTAAGGGGGGAGGGTAGATATACAGTCCTTAGGGAGCCAGTTGAATGTATGAATGAATATAATATGCCGAAGCAAATAAGGACAACGAATCAGAGAGGGATAGTTAATATAAGGCATCAAGGTAGGGTTGGGGCTAATGGGGGTCGCAAATTCATGTACGCTAATGCTAGGAGTATTAGGAACAAGAAGGAAGAGTTTTTGGCCATGGTTGGCACTTCCAGACCACAGGTTATTGGTATTAGTGAATCAAGGCTGACTGTAGATGATATAGCTAGTGGGATTGAATGTGATGGGTATAGTGTGTTCAGGAATGACAGAGAGAATAAAATGGGGGGAGGAGTATTGTTGATGATAGCTGATGAGCTCCAGCCAAGGAGAATAGAAGTTGAATTGCAGGATAGAGAAAAGAGCACATTTGAGGCCATTTGGTGTGAGATTGTGGCTAGCAGAACTAAATATACAATTGGGTGCTGCTATAGACCAGGTCATGGAAAAGATGATGGTGACAGTATGCACAAGCAAATAGAAGAAATGAGGGGAAGGAGGGTGATTATTATGGGAGATTTCAACTATGGTCACATTGATTGGAGTGAGGAGAGGACTCACGGGAGGAAGGAATTGGATTTTATGCGGTTATTAAGGGATAACTATCTGCGACAGCATGTAATGGAAAATACTAGAGGTCAGAGAGTGCTTGGCATAGTAATTACATCTGAGGATTTGGCTGTAACAAATATGACCACATTGCCACCAATTGGTGAGAGTGATCATAGGGTCTTGACTTGGGAGGTGGCTAAAGGTGTGGAAATTTCAATTAAAACAGGGTACATCTGGAATTATCGGGCTGGAAAGTATGACAAGCTTAGGAGTTTGATTGGTTCAGTGCCATGGCATGTACAACTGCAAGGACTAGAAGTTGATAGTGCATGGGAGGCAGCTAAGAAGTGTTTGCATGAAGCAATGGCTGTCTGTATACCTAGAGTCCGAATAATAAATCAAGTAGGGGTTAAATGGATGAATAACACGATTAAGCTTGAGCTGCATAAAAAGAAACAACTATGGAGGGAATTTAAGGAGAAAGGTGACTGGCAGGCACATGAACGGTATAAAGCGCAGGCCAGAAGGTAACGAGTGTGGTAAGAAAAGCAAAAAAGGATTACATTTGCCATGCAGGCTAAAGAGAATCCTAAACAGTTTTTTAGATATATAGCAAGTAAAAGGAAAAATGCACATGACAGAATGATTTTAAAGAATGCCGATGGTAGGGAGGTAACTGAATCAGTTGATATAGTTGAGTTACTGAGTGAGCACTTTGCAAGTATATATCAACCAGGTGGTGACATTGCAGAAACGAATAAACCTGTAGATTATATGGGAATTGTGGTGAATGAAGTGGAGGTGAGTAGTCTATTGTATAACCTCAATGTCAATACATCCGTGGGATTGGATGGTATACCAGCTCGTGTCGTACGAAAAGCAGCTAAAGAATTTTCAGTACCCTTGACCATTTTGTTTAATTTGAGTCTCGGGTCTGGGTTAGTTCCGAGGGGGGTGGAAAGAGGGGAAAATTGTTCCAATGCATAAAGGTGGTCCCATGACTGCCGTTGAAAATTACTGACCGATTAGCATATCAGGAATCATTGTCAAGGTCTTAGAGAAATTAGTCAAGAAAAGAATACAGGATTGGATAGATGTAAATGGGATATTGTATGGGGGACAACATGGTTTTGTGAAGGGTAGATCATGCCTCAGTAACTTGCTCACGTTTTATAACACAGTGACAGCTGAACTGGATAGGGTTAATGGGTTTACAGTGATACTACTGGACGTTGCCAAGGCCTTTGACAGGATACCACATGGAACCCTAATCAGTAAACTGGAGCAGATGGGGATAGATATAGGAGTGGTGAGATGGATAGGAGGGTGGCTGAAGGAGAGATACCAGAGAGTGGTTTTTTCAGGAGTTGAGTCTAAAAGGCGGCTTGTGATACAGGTGTGGCACAGGGCTCTGTTCTTGGACTTCTGCTTTTCAATTTGTTTATCAATGATATAGGAAAGGATTTGAGAGGAAGCGTTCACTTGTTTGCTGATGATGCAAAGTTGGGTAGAGCAATTGTGAGTGCGCAGGATGTCAAAATTTTAAAGGATGATTTGGATAGTTTTGAGGACTGGGCTAGGAAAAATGGATGTCAATTTAATGTGGTAAAGTGTAAGGTTATGCACTTTGGGGTGAAAAGAATAGCAGCAGTATATCGCATTGGTGGAACCGTACTCCAGGAGATTGATGATGCCAGGGATTTGGGAGTGTTGGTGGATAGGGAATTGAAGTTTAGGGGGCACATTGCAAAAGTGACTAAATCAGCTCATCAAATCACTTGGCTTCTGAAAAATACTTTAACATGTAGAGACAAACAAGTTGTTGTTCCTCTGTATCGAGTCTTGATAAGACCCCATCTGGACTACTGTGCCCAGTTATTGGCGCGAGGGTTTCTTCGTGATGGGGAGGAAGTGGAGAGGATCCAGAGACGAGTGACCAAGATGATAGCAGGTCTGTGGAATGAACCTTATAAGAATAGGTTGAAGATTTGTGGGTTGCAGAGATTGGACGATAGGCGAAGGAGAGGTATGATTGAGACATTCAAATTACTGAAGGGTTTCTATAAGATTGATCCAGAATATATTTTTGAAAATATGACTGGTGGTGGGAAGACTAGGGGCTATGCATGGAAGCTGGGCAAGAGCGTGGTTGACAAGGGTGTTAGAGCTAGGTTTTTTACTTGCAGAGTGGTGAATGAGTGGAATAAGCTTAAAGAGTTTGTTGTGGGTGCTACCACCGTGAATGAGTTCAAGGCAAGGTATGATAGATACTGTGTCAATGTCGAATAGTTGTTCTTGACATGATGTTCGGGCCTCCCTCGATGAGTCTGTCGACTCCTTGGAATTGCCCGGAACAATAATAATAATAATAATACCTGTATTATAGTTGGAGATTTGAAGAGAGATATTCAGTATTTTTTTTTAGAGAGACAATATCCAAGATATTGTCTCAAGATATCCAAGGGGGTCAACCTATAGTACACTCACTGTGGATGGGCAATGATGAACTTCTTAACATTTGGCTAGAAAAAATGTGGATGGTATTCCTTGGGAAACACATATAGTAGGAGACTGTTCAAGAGGGTAGCATTGGAAGAGATGAATGAAGAGGAGGAGGAGAAATTTGTCCTGTGTGTTTGGAGTTGAAGTATGAAAGGATGTTGGTTGGTTGCGCACATTGGGATTGATTTCACTGAGTGTGATAGGATTATTGATGCCTATTCTGATGAACAGCAACCATAGAAGTATTTATAGAAGATTCATGCCAAAGAAACTGAATTCCTGTGTGAAAGTGTGTAGCGATCACTTTCTAACAGTCCTTTCTTTAACTTTCTAAAATTATTATCATCATCATCATCATCATCATCAAATTCCTGCCGTGTATCCTCAAGGGGTGTACAGGATATGATAGTACTACATGAAAAAAAAAATTACATCATTATTAATTTCCTATCTACAATTTTCCTCCAAATCAGTATGTTACTTGTCAAGACTCCAACATTATCAGATCTTATATTTCTATCATCTAAGGCACTTTGTACTGTATCAATCCACCTATATCTTGGTCTTCCTCTGGGTCGTTTTGCTGCCAACCTGTCAGAGAACACTTGTTTTGCTAATCTTTCCTCGCCCATTCTGTTTAAGTGACCATACCACCCGAGATTAGCTCTGCTAACGCATTCCTGGATGCTGACAATGTCAAGTTTTTTCCTAATATCCTCATTTTTAATATGATATTGCCATTGATGCCATCTGTTCATGCCTCTAATCCTTCTCAGGACTCTCATATCTGCGGTCTCTAGTCTTTGGCCAAGTGTTTTACTTCTGACCCAGCTCTCAGATCCATAAGTTAAAACTAGTTTGAACACTGTCTTGTATACAGCTAATTTAGTGTTCTGACTAATTTCTCTCTTATTCCATATGAATTTATTCAGTTGACTTCCCACCATACCAGCTTTGCTGATTCTATTGTCTATTTCTATATTTAATTTACCATCTTCAGTAAAAATTGTGCCTAAATAGCTGAAATGTTTTACTTGTTCCACAGGTTCTCCATTCACAACACAGTTAACATTTTCAATGATTCTGCCTATTTTCATTGTCTTTGTCTTTTTATTGCTGACCTTCATACAATTATTATTATTATTATTATTGTTGTTCCGGGAAACTCCAGGGAGACGACAGACTCATCGAGGGAGGCCCTAACATCATGTCTGGAACAACTATTCAACATTCACACAGTATCTATCATATCTTGCCTTGAACTCATTCACGGTCGTAGCACCCACAACAGACTCTGGAAGCTTATTCCACTCGTTCACCATTCTCCAAGTAAAAAACCTAGCTCTAACACCCTTGTCAACCACGCTCTTGCCCCGCTTCCATGCATGGCCTCTAGTCCTCCCACCACCAGTCATATTTTCAAAAATATCCTCTGTATCAATCTTATAAAAATCCTTCAGTAATTTGAATGTCTCAATCATATCACCCCTCCTTCACATATCGTCCAATTTCTGCAACCCACAAATCCTCAACCTATTCTCATAAGGTTCATTCCACAGACCTACTATCAACTTGGTCTGTTTGAGGAAGTGGACCCTCTCCACTTCCTCCCCATCACGAAGAAACCCTGGTGCCCATAACTGGGCACAGAAGTCCAGATGGGGTCTTATCAAGGCTCGATACAGAGGAACAACAACTTGTTTGTCTCTGCATGTTAAAGTATTTTTCATAAACCAAGTGATTTGGTGAGCTGTTTTAGTCACTTTTGCAATGTGCCCCCTAAACTTCAACTCCCTATCCACCAGCACTCCCAAATCCCTGGCCTCATTAATCTCCTGGAGTATGGTTCCACCAATGCAATATACTGCTGCTATTCTTTTCACCCCAAAGTTCATAACCTTACACTTTGCCACATTACACTGACATCCATTTTTCCTAGCTCAGTCCTCCAAACTATCCAAATCATCCTGTAAAATTTTGACATCCTGTGCACTCACAATTGCTCTACCCAACTTTGCATCATCAGCAAACAAGTGAACACTTCCTCTGAAATCCTTTCCCTTGGACCACCGCTTTTCAAATTGAAAAGCGGTGGTCCAAGAACAGAGCCCTGCGGCACTCCACTAGTCACAAGATGTCTTTTTGACTCCACTCCTGAATAAACCACTCTCTGGTATCTCTCCTTCAACCACCCTCCTATCTATCTTACCAACCCTATATCTATCCCCATCTGCTCCAGTTTACTGATTAGGGTTCCATGTGGTATCCTGTCAAAGGCCTTGGCAAGGTCCAGTAGTATCACTTTAAACCCATTACCACTATCCAGTTCAGCCGTCACTGTGTTATAAAACGTGAGCAAGTTACTGAGGCATGATCTACCCTTCACAAAACCATGTTGTCCCCCATACAATATCCCATTTTCATCTATCCAATCCTGTATTCTTTTCTTGACTAATTTCTCTAAGACCTTGACAATGATTCCTGATATGCTAATCGGTCGGTAATTTACAACAGCAGTCTTGGAACCACCTTTATGCAGTGGAACTATTTTCCCCTCCTTCCACCTGCTCGGGACTAACTCAGACCAGAGACTCAAATTAAACAAAATGGTGAAAGGTACTGACAATTCTTTAGCTGCTTCTCGTACTACATGAGCTGGTATACCTTCCAATCCCACAGATGTATTGACCTTGAGGTTATGTAATAGACTACTCACCTCCTCTTCATTCACCACAATTCCCGTATAATCTACTGGTTTATTTGTTTCTGCAATGTCACCACCTGGATTATATATTCTTGCAAAGTGCTCACTTAGTAACTCAACTATCTCAAATGATTCAGTTACCTCCCTACCCTCGGCATTCTTTAAAATCATTCTGCCATGTACATTTTTCCTTTTACTTGCTATATATATAAAAACTGTTTAGGATTCTCTTTAGTCTACATGGCCAATGTTCTTTCGTAATCCTTTTTTGCTTTTCTTACCACACTCGTCATCCTTCTGGCCTGCGCTTTATACCGTTCATGTGCCTGCCGGTCATCTTTCTCCTTAAATTCCCTCCATAGTTGTTTCTTTTTTTGCTGCTCAAGCTTAATGGTGTTATTCATTATTTTAACCCCTACTTGATTTATTATTCGGACTCTAGGTATACAGTCAGCCATTGCTTCATGCAAGCACTTCTTAACTACCTCCCATGCACTATCAACTTCTAGTCCTTGCAGTTGTACATGCCATGGCACTGAGCCAATCAAACTCCTAAGCTTGTCATACTTTCGAGCCCGATAATTCCACATGTACCCTGTCTTAATTGAAAATTCTACACCTTTAGCCACCTCCCAAGTCAAAATCCTATGATTACTCTCACCGATTGGTGGCAATGTGGTCATATTTGTTACAGCCAAATACTCAGATGTAATTACTAGGTCAAGCACTCTCTGACCCCTAGTATTTTCCATTGCATGCTGTCGCAGATAGTTATCTCTTAATAACTGCATAAAATCCAATTCCTTCCTCCCGTGTGTCCTCTCCTCACTCCAATCAATGCGACCATAGTTGAAATCTCCCAAAATAATCACCCTCCTTCCACTCATTTCTTCTATTTGCTTGTGCATACTGTCACCATCATCTTTTCCATCACCTGGTCTATAGCAGCACCCAATTGTATATTTAGTTCTGCTAGCCACAATCTCACACCAAATGGCCTCAAATGTGCTCTTTTCTCTATCTTGCAATTCAACTTCTCTTCTCCTTGGCTGTAGCTCATCAGCGATTATCAACTATACTCCTCCCCCCATTTTATTCTCTCTGTCATTCCTGAACACACTATACCCATCACATTCAATCCCACTAGCTATATCATCTACAGTCAGCCATGTTTCACTAATACCAATAACCTGTGGTCTGGAAGTGCCAACCATGGCGCCAAAAACTCTTCCTTCGTGTTCCTCCCCCCATTTTATTCTCTCTGTCATTCCTGAACACACTATACCCATCACATTCAATCCTACTAGCTATATCATCTACAGTCAGCCATGTTTCACTAATACCAGTAACCTGTGGTCTGGAAGTGCCAACCATAGCCAAAAACTCTTCCTTCTTGTTCCTAATACTCCTAGTATTAGTGTACATGAATTTAAGACCCCCATTAGCCCCAACCCTACCTTGATGCCTTATATTAACTATCCCACTCTGGTTTGTAGTCCTTATTTGCTCTAGAATATTGTATTCATTCTTACATTCAACTGCCTCCATAAGGACTGTATATCTACTCCCCCCCCCCTTAACAAATCTAGTTTCCCTGAATTTGCACATCAACTACATTCAGCAACACTTTCTCAAGTCTTTTTACACCATAACCATTCAAATGCAAGCCATCCATCTTATATAGATCCTTTCGCCCATCAAACTCACTCCCCACGTCCAGAAAATTCACACCACTCGTCATACATAACCCATAATCATATCTATTACAACAGCTATTCAATTTAGTCAGAGAATCTTGTAGACTTGCAGCAGATTTATTTAGAAGTATAACATCATCCGCATAAAGCAAAGAGCTGACATTAACATCTCCAATTTTGATATCATTTTTAATACCACTTTCCTTCATAATGTGATCCATGTAGATAATGAATAATAGAAGGGATAATGTACATCCTTGTCTCACACCAGATTTAACATTAAACCATCTTCCTGTACTTCCTTCAATTCTAACTGCTGACTTACAACTCAAATAAAGACTAAGTATTGCTTGATATAATGCCCCATTGACACCATATAACTGCAGCGTATTGAATAGCTTCTCTCTTCGCACCTTGTCATATGCCTTTTCCAGATCGACAAAACTTAAATACAGATCTTTGTTATATTCCTATGCTTTCTCGATATTTGTCGTAAAGTGAACAACTGATCCTGACAGCCTCTATTTGGTCTGAATCCAGCTTGTTCTTCACCAAACTTTTCTTCCACAATTCTTCTCAAGTATACTTGCATAGATCTTGCCAGGAACACTCAGTAGGGAAATACCTATGTAAAATTCTCACATGCAGTTTTATTTCCCTTTTTATATATGGGTACTATGAGAGCTCTACTCCAGTCATCGGGAATTCGTCCCTCTGTCCAGGCTTTCTGAACTATGCAGTGCAGCCACTGTAGGTCTCTTATACCACCATACTTCAGCATTTCTGGTCGAATATCATCTACTCCTGCTGCCTTTCCACATTTCAAGCCTTTGATGGCTTTTATTACTTCAAGTATGAATATGTATTCCTGACTGCATGCCTGGTCAGTATCTTTTACCACTGTGCTGTCATCACTGCTTGTTTTTTCATTTATCAGATTTTCAAAGTAATTACTCCATACTTCAAGGATATCTTTTTCTCCTGCTTTCATGTCACCTTTTTCATCTCTAATTCCTTTTACAGCACTCTTTCCTTCATTCTTAAGTTTCTTCAACAACCTCCAGAATATTTTGCCACCTTCTTGATATTTATTTTCTATGTTCTTGCCAAAGTCCTCACATGACTTTGGTTTAGCTAGTTTTACACAGTGTTTAGCATTCTTGCATTTGTCTCTATATTCTCTAAGAGCACAAGCTGACTTATTTGACAGGAACTTTTGGTATGCTTTCTTCTTTTCCTTCACTGCCTGTTTAACTTCCTGTGTCCACCAGGGAGTTCTGATTTTTTTATCCTTACAGACAACCTCACCACATGTCTCTCTGGCA
Source organism: Typopeltis vanoorti (assembly GCF_054136105.1). Taxonomy (NCBI): domain Eukaryota; kingdom Metazoa; phylum Arthropoda; class Arachnida; order Uropygi; family Thelyphonidae; genus Typopeltis; species Typopeltis vanoorti. The sequence continues at coordinate 155,308,926 of NC_143554.1, forward strand.
GAATCAATCAATGTTTTTCTTCAGAGTTTGCCACTGAATCTCCAAGGTTTGATTCCTGTTCTCAAACTCTTTCATTTTTTCTCAATAATCTTTGTGTATTTTAGTCTACAGTTCACATCTGAGAGCTGCTCAACTTTTATTCGCTTTAAAACTTTCTTACATGTTATTCTTTTCAATATGAAATTCAATTTTATCCTGCTCAAGACTAAATTGTGATCAATTCCAATTTCAAATCCTCTGTACACTCTGGTGTCCTGCACCAGGGAGAAAACATCACTATCAACAATAACATAGTCAATGAGACTTTTCTTATTCCTAGCCTCTTCTCTCCATGTGAATTTGTGCACATTTTTATGTTGGAACATGGTGTTAGTAATAATCTGTCCATGTCCTGAGCAGAAATCCAACAGATATTTGCCATTATTATTAGCTTCGCTCTTTTCTCCAAATTTTCCCAAAATATTTTTGTATGTCTCACAATCATTTCCTACTCTACTATTTAGATCCCCAACAAGGACCAACTTTTCATTTTTCATTGTGTCAGTTGCTTTTTCTAAAGCCTCAAAAAATGTCTCCACTTCTACCTTAGTAGAACCTTCTGTGGGACCATAGGCACAAATAAGTCTCATTGGTGTGCTTAAGGGTCAAAGCTGTATAACTGAGAGGAGACCTCCACATAGCCTTTAAAGGAATGTGGAGAACCGACCAGGGCTTCTGACCTAATGTCCAATCCTCACCTTCTCGTGGTGCACCCTGTTGGGTATCTACTTGGATACTGAACGGACGAGGATGGGCTGGCAATTTGGGATTTAGCCGACCAAATTATATTCTTATTGGTTAAACCAAAATATAGTATGATAAATTATTATTATTATTATTATTATTATTAACATCTAACTCCCACGTAGTCAAAAGACTCATTGCCAGAGGTCCATACTCTCTCTCTCTCTCTCTCATGCAAAAATATCATAGAATTGTGCTTTAAACCTATTCACAGTTTCATGCTCACCACACCTTCAGGCAATGCATTCCACTCATCAATCACTTTCCATACAAAAATCCTGTTTCTCATTTCCCCTCTAGGCACCCTCCATATACAGCTTTCAGGTATGGGCTCTTGTTCTACCCTTGTCTCCTTCTACTGTACGAAAAATCTTCTCCACATTAATCTGGTAACAATCCCTCACCAACTTTATGTCTCAAGAATATCCCCTCTTCTATTCACAAAACTGTGCAAGTTGCATCCCTCAATCTCTCGATTTATCTGACATTCCATAGAATTGACACTGACTTTTAAACTTTCTCTGGACCTTCTCCAATACATCTTCATCTGCCTGAAAACCAGGGAACCAAATTTGTACACAGTAGTCTATATGTGACCTGATAAAGCCTTATACAAGGGAACCATAACCTCTTTGCTTCTTCATGTCAATGTCCTCCTCATTATTGCCATAATTTTTATGATGTTCTTAGAGTTTTAGCAATGTGAACCCTAAACGTCAGGTTTCTATCAACCATCATTCTGAGATCTCTTGTGTCTTCCACTTCCTTCAGAATTTCCCCATTAATTGTATACTCTGAATGATAACCTTGCCTACCAAAATTCAAGATCTTGAACTTGGAAACATTAAACTGATTGCTGCAATCACTTGCCCGCTCACATAATCTATTGAGATCCTCCTGCAAGCTCAACATTTGCTCTGCTACTCATAGTTCTTCCCAACTTAACATCATTGGCAAACAGCTGTATATCTTCAGTGAAACCAGTCCCAATGTCTTTAAAGTACATGTTAAATAATATTGGTTCCAAAACAAGTCCCTGCAGTTCTTCACTAGTGACACTAGTGACCTTCCTCTTTTGAGATATCACTCCTCTATGCACCACCTGCTGATACCTATCTGACAGCTAGTCCAACTCACTAAACTGTTATCTAATCCCATCTGTTTCAATTTAGCTAGCAGTTTGTTATGTGGCAGTCTTATCAAAGGCGTTTGAAAAATCCAATTACAACACTGTATATGCATCTCCTTTATCCAGTGGATTTGTCACCTTGTAATATGTAAGCAGATTGCTAAAGCATGAATTCCTCCTAACAAAGCCATACTGACCATCATAAAGAGGTGCAAAGTAAAAAATTAGGAGCTGTTTGGAGTTAAATCTTAACCTAATTTTTTCTATGTAGAGGAGGCAATATTTGTAATATATTTGTTCCAAGAGAGAAGAGAGAGAGAGAGATTAAAGTTAGAGTTATCCCAAGAAGATAAATCTCATCTTGAATAGACATTTGAGTATTTTTAAGGATAGGTTCTTTTCTGTGGGAAATAATGCAGAGCTATGTTTTGCTAGCATTGAAGTTGACACGGTTTGCTAAATCCCATTGATGAATGTTTTGAAGATCAGAATTTAATGTGGTAGAGGTTAAAGGTTAAAGTCTGCAGGTTGTGGTGCTTTTGTGCTTTGCAAGGTTTGTCAAATGAAAAGGAGGAGGAGGAGGAGTGCAGTTTGCTATCATCAGCAAAACTGTGTATTGATTAGCAGTCTCCCTGTGTAGAAGTGGCATTTGCACTCTGTGATGCTTGACCGCACAAAGAAAGACTTGGGTTCAAATCTAGTCACCGACTAGAGGAATATTTTCTATGCCTTTTTTTTGACCGGTTCTGGAGTTGATCAATCTCTGGCATGGGCAAGCAGTTTTTTTCTCCTGGGTTTTAACTTGGGTTTTAACTTGGGTTTTTCATCCTGTAAACTCAAGAAAATCAGCTGTCGAACTCACACTTTTTCAGACATTAAAAATATTGTGTTAGGATTTGGGACCATGAGATGGTGGCACATGTTAGCCACCATAGATGGCTAACCATCTATGGTGGCTGATTAATTAGTGATAATTAGTTACTGATTAATTAGTGATAGCCTTGGGCCAGCCATCTCTGATTGGCTGCCAGTGGAGATTGAACTGCCTACTCAGTCTCCAAAAGTTAGATAGGGCTAAATCAGCCTCGCCTACTCCCTATATGGGAACCAAAAGGCGTTAGCTGATTTTTTTTTTTTTTTTGATAAATTATCTATTCAGTGGGAATAGATAATTTATATATAGAAGAAAGAGAGTGACTAAAGAACAGAGCCTTGTGAGACCTCAGCATTAGTTGTGTAAGGAGCCATGGTGTTTGTCTGGTCAGAAAGCTGACTAACCAATTGCACAAGTTGGGGAGGGGACCACATGTTGAGAGTTTACTTAATTGACCTCTGTGCCACAAATGATCAAAGCCTTGGAGATTTCAAGGGCAAACTTAACATTTGATAACTTGAGATTCACCAAATGTTTCCATGGCGTTTGTCTAATGATGGGTGACATAGGTTAGTAGATCTGCTGTTGGAATCTATACTAGCAGTTATTTATTAGTTGATAGCTTTCAAGATAGTATAGGAGTTGGGTTTAATGGTTCTTTCATTTGTAGAAAGAACTGAGGTGAGAAATTGGAAAGTAGTTTGAAGATAAAAATCTGTCACCCTTCTTAAGAAGGGCAACAGATCTTTATCTTCAAACTACTTATAGGTTGTATGAGCTAATTTTTAGACTGCTGGGTAAATACCAATGGATTAAGAAAGTGTAAATAGGCAGCATAGAGGTGGTGTCAACTCTGCAGCACAGACCTTTATAACAAATGGAGGAATACCATCAGAACAGGAGACTTTTTTTGGTATCCAATTTGAACAAACTTTTTCTGATCTCTTTCTGGTAAAAGGCCAAGTGGGACATTGAGTGTTTGGAACAGTTGGGGAATATTTACCATAATTAGCTAAGCACAAATTGGAGGTGAAATATGAAGTTAGGAGTTTGGCTTTTTCTGTGGGTGATGATGCATTTGTATCATTTAGGTGTAATAGTGGTGGGGGTAGTGTTGGGGCAGAAGTAATGGCCCAGAGGGCATGGCTGCTGTTTCACAAGGGTGCAAATTTTCTGTCTCTTTAGATTCCTGAAAGTCAGTTTTTGATGTGCTGATGGTTTTCTTGCAGCTGCTTCAGGATATGATATGAGCAGTATAGAAAGACAGAGTTTTGGAAATGTTTGCAGATGATGCAAAATTTGGGAATATAATAGCAGATAATTACTAGGGCACATCAGGATGATTGGAATAGTTTGGAAACATGCACATATGTTATGGAATAGATATGGAGATACTGGTTCACTGTTACCAAATGTTAAGTTTTACTCAGTGGCGGAAGAACTGAATTATACTTTATTATATCAGCGAAATTGGCACTTGCAAAAGTGATGGAAGCATAGGATTTAGTATATTAGTTTTACTTCCAAGCCTCCATATAATGCAAAGACATTGGGAGGTCAGACACTCACACTACAATAACTGTTATACCTTGCCTTGAAGACATTCAATATTGGAGCACTCTCCACCCACTCTGGTAATGTATTCTACGCACCTCTTGAAGCAAAGTTCTCCAATATTATAAACTTCAGTCCATCTTCTCTGGCTAGAGTGCATAACTTTGCACTTAGCAAGATTGCAATGACATCCTCATTCTTCCAACCAAAACACCAGGCTATTTAAATCCTCTTGTAACTACATCACATCAGAATTTCCTAGCATCACTCCCCACCTTCCATGTAAAATGCCTCTTTTTTCACTTCCTTACTCATATGACCTTTGTACTGGTTCCAGGGCTAACCTCTCATTCTTACATCATCCATTATCCTTTGCAATACCCTCTATATACTTGATACTCCCTTTCCCCTACATATATGTTTTGATCATATTATCTCCTCTCCTCTCCATCAAGCTCTGAAGACTACATTCCCTCAATCTATCTTCATACACACACGTTCTTAGTTATTTGCTTCTGCACTCTCTCTAATGTTTCCTTATTGCCAATATGGCTAGGTGACCAGATCTGTACATTTTCTAGAAATCCAAATGAGGCCTTAAACAGTGGAATTATTACCTTCTTATCCACATGTCAGTGTTTCTTGTATAATAAAAGCAATTTTCAGGATAACTCCCAACTTTTGCAATGTGTCCTCTGAACATCAGTTCTTTATTCACCACGATCCCAAGGTCCCTCACCTCCTGAAGCAAACTTCTCCAATATTACAAACTTCATTCCATCTTCTCTGGCTAGAGTGGATAACTTTGCACTACAAGATTGCAATGACATCCTCATTCTTCCATCCAAAGCACCAGCCTATTTAAATCCTCTTGTAACTATATCACATCAGAATTTCCTGGCATTACTCTTAATTTAGCATCATCAGCAAACTACTGAATATCTCCTCTCACACCCTGAAATATATCATTGATATATAAATTAAACAACAGTGGTCCCAAAACAGAATCTGGTGTTGCTCCAGTTGTCACCTTCCTTTTTTGGGACACTGCATGCCCATTTACACAAATCACTGATTCCTGTCAGTCAACCATCCCTGTAACCAAGCTACCAAACAATCTTTCTCCACCCTGCTTAATTTCAACAGTGGTTTATGATGTGGAGGTACATACTATTACGCACAATGCTTATCCAACTGTGCCTTAACTGATTCAGTGTGTCTACATTCACAACACACTCAGGCAATGCATTCCACTCACCAACCACTCTCCATGCAAAGAACCTGCTCCTCACTCTTCTGCTCATATCCTCCTTACACAATTTCCAGTGATGGCCTTTTGTTCTATCCCCACCCTCCCATTCCATGAAAAATTTCTTCCATGTCAACTTGTTAACAACCCTTGACTATTTTATATATCTCAATCATATCCCCCCCCATCCTCCTCCTATTCATGAGGTTTTGCAGTTTACATTCTCTCAATCTGTCTTCATACTCCACATTCCAAAGACAACAGACCACTTTTGTGAATCTTCTCTGGACCCTTTCCAACATATCCTTGTCACCATGAAAACCCGGTGACCAAATCTGTGCACAATAATCCATGTGAGGCCTTGATTAGGCCTCATATGGATTATTGCAGAGTCATGCAGGTGTTATGGTCTTATAAGAGGACTTGAATAGATTTTATGAATGGGTAAGTAAGTGGATGAACAAGCTTCTATAAGATTGTGCTCCCTAATTTACCATTATTGCGAGTGTTTTTCCATTGAAATTAACCATCAAACGGAAACCTAACAGCAGGTGCCGAGCAGCGGAATACTTTCAGTACAACCTGTAAGTGCTTTTAGTGTATTAAATCAGTTATCCTTCCAATTCAAAATCAGCCACGTGTAAGCGCACACGATACTACCATACGCAGCAAAGATATTGGCACTAAAAGCCAACGGCAAAATAGCACCACGTGTCTTGCCGGCACAGTGCTGTCGACTGCAACCGACAATCCAATTACGTGCCACAGCCACAAAACAGACAAAAAATGGCATATTCTGTGAGTTCTGTTGCCACTGGCTGCACGCTTCCTGTGCAAAAATTGACGAAGCTGCACATAAGCTACTTATTGAAATTAACCATCCGTTCTTCTGTTCGCTGCGCCTTCCTTTGGTAAAACAATTTCTGAACATAGGCAAGCATGTCGAAAATCTCGAACAGCACATCGATGCTTTAAATGAAACTTTTACTGACAAAATACTTGCAGTCAAAGCTAAGCTAAATCAAATAGAAAACCAGCACAGCGCAAGCTCTGCTCCACCAGTGAAAGAACTTTGCGATCTAATCGCATTAATGGTAAACAACTTGATGGAGGCTGAACACAAAAAACTCAATGCCATCATTCTGAACTTCCCGATGGAAAACAGAAAATCACTACAAGAGGACATCAAGAAACTAGCTGAAGAATTATTATTATTATTATTATTATTATTATTATTATTATTATTATTATTATTATTATTATTATTCAGGCCTCCATGGAGTCAAAAGACTCATTGTTGGAGGTCCTTCCTAAGAACATAAAGTCTGTCAAGACTCATCGAGGGGAGGTTCCCCTTAAGAAACACAAAGTCTATCATACCACTCCTTAAACTCATTGACCGTTCTCGCTCTCACCACTCCATCAGGCAATGCATTGCACAGTTCAACTACCCTCCGTGCAAAGAAACTACCCCTCACCTTCTTGCTCACAGTTTCCTTTCGTAACTTCCAGGGATGGCCTCTTGTCATCACTCCTTCCCGCTGTTCAACCAAGCAAAAGAACTCCCCAGTGTCAACCCTGTAACTACCTCTCAATAGTTTAAAAGTCTCAATCATATCACTTCTCCTTCTATCCAGTCCACATTCCCTCAGCCAATCCTCATAACCAAAATAGTACAGTCCTTAAACCATCTTTGTCATCCGTCTTTGTACTCTTTCCACAGTTAATTTATCCCCTTGAAATCCTGGCGACCAAATCTGAGAACAATAGTCTAAGCGTGGTCTGATCAGAGACTTATACAACGGAATAATAACCCTTTTATCTCTGCAGGTCAGTGTCCTTCTCATAATTACAGCAATCCTCTTTGTTACCTTCACCACCTTTGCAATATGTCCCCTAAATTTGAGGTTTCTATAAATCATCAACCCCAGATCTCTTGTCTCCCCTACTTCCTCCAGTATAACTCCTCCCATAGAGTATGCAGCATCCCATCGCTGTTTCCCAAACCTCAAGACCTTACATTTTGCTACATTAAACTGATCCCCATTCATCATGTCGAATGCAACATCGATCCCGAGAATATCATCAGGTGCCATCGTTTCGGGCCTATAAATAAAAGGAAGGATGGTACAAAATTTCTGCGCCTAGTAAAAGTGACTGGCGACACTCCGACAAGCACATCAAAAATAACAACAGCGATCAACAACAAGTTCAAAGACTCCCTCCCCCAATTGCGCGTATGTGCACAACCAGACTTATCATTTGCACAAAGAGAACGAAGACGCCAGCTTCGAAGACAACTTGAAGAAAAATGTAAAAATGGTGACAACAGTTGGACAATCAACTACAGACAAGATAAACTGGCGAAAAAACCAAGTGATGCCACTAACAGCCACCATGGAGACCAGCAGGTAGCCACCACATAGGAAATGTGCAAGACCTATACGGTCCAACAAACATCCCACAAAACCCTACACATCCACTTCACCATCATCCATGGCCTAAACTCCAACCTGAATAGTGTCCACTACCACCTACAGTCTACCAAACCCCACCTACTCTTCCTAGATTTCCCCAAATCTCCCCCCCCCCCAGCACCACTTATCTCAACCTCCCAAGCTACTCACTCTTCAACAACTTTCACCCCAAGGGTGAATACATCCTTGTCGGCACATACATCCACTCAGACATACCTTGCCAGAGAGCATCTAACCTAGAATCACCCAACTTTGTCCTTCTTTGGTTGAAAATATCCCTTCCCCCACACAGTTCAATTCATCTGCTGCCTCTATCGCTTCCCCAACGCAACCAACCATCCTGAGCTCTTTAATTTCCTCTCCCTAAAAGTTGACTTTCTCTAATCCCATTTTCCCCAACGCAACCAACCATCCTGAGCTCTTTAATTTGCTCTCCCTAAAAGTTGACTTTCTCTAATCCCATTTTCCCAAGAGCGAAATCATCCTTCTAAGAGATTTTAATGTCCACAACACTAGCTGACTTTCCTCCTCCAGTTGTACAGATCTTGCAGGCAGAGATGCAGAAACATTTGCAATCACCTTACACAACTTGTCGAGATGCCAACCAGAATACCAGATAACCCAAACCACTCCCCAAACACCCTAGATCTCTTCCTCACCAATGACCCCTCCAAATACACAGTGAAGGTAGTGAGCCCCCTGGGAAATTCTGACTACAACCTAGTGCTCATCTCCTCCCCCCCCATGCAACAACATTTACACAGACACTCCCATACAAGAGTATTTGGCACTATAACAGTGCTAAGTGGGACAGCCTCTGCAACTTCTATGCCGCATTCCCATGGTTGGACTATTGCTTCCGGCCTTCCAACCCAAACATATGCACCAAGCTTATTACCAAAGTAATCCTCACCAGCATGAATACGTACATTCCACACAACACTCTGAGCTGACATTCCCTAACGAAACCCTGGTTCTCCAAAAGATGTGCCAAGGCTGTAGAGATGAAACATCAGACATATGACAACTGGCTGAAATCAAGACCCTCATCCTCCCTCAAAGCTTACACCGAAGCCCGTAAAAGATGCAAAAAAACAATCGACACTTCCAAAACAGAATTTGAAAGAGCAAAAAGCAGGAAACTAGCAGCCTGTCCAAACAGCAGCCGAGCCTTTTAGTCTTTTGCCAAAACAATTGGCTGCAACTTCTGTCCAACACTATTCCCACCCCTATACACCCTGATGGCACTACTGCCTCATCATGCACAGAAAAAGCCAATCTTCTGGCTTCATACTTTGCTTCAAATGCATGCATAACTGACGATGGTAAATGTCCCCCAACCATTCCAGACACCCAACATACGATGCCCCCTATATCCTTTTGCCAGGATGAAATCAGAAAAATGCTGTCCCAATTAGACACAAAAAAGTCTCCTGGCCCTGATGGCATTCCCCCAATTGTTCTGAAATAATGTGCTCCAGAACTGACCTGTATATACTCTCCTACTCTGCTGGATATATAAACCTATATTCAGCCCATTCCCAAGAAGGGTGACAAGTCACTGCCATCCAATTACCGCCCTATCTCATTTACCTCAGTCCTGTCAAAGGTAATGGAAAAAATCATCAATTCCCACCTCCTACACTATTTTGAAGACACTCACCAAATAAATGACTGTCAGTATGGATTCCGCCACTGCCCATCAACAGGAGATCTACTCGCATACGTCACCCATCTCTGGACAAATGCTATGGAGAGGTTTGGCGAATCTTAAGTGGTTGCACTACATATCCAAAGCCTTTGACCGGGTCTGGCACAAAGGCCTACTAGGTAAACTACCATCATTCCGTCTGACCCAGGACTTCTGTAGGTGGATTGTCAGTTTTCTGTCTGGACGCACACTGTGTGATGGTGGATGGCTCCCTCTCCTTGCACCACTCAATCAATGCTGGGGTCCTGCAGGGTTCTGTCCTCTCACTAACCCTGTTCCTGCTGTACATCAATGACTTACTGCAATTGACCTCCAACCCAATACACAGTTTTGCCTCACCTCATCCTACAGAACATCAACCACCACCACCCTCAACTGTGATCTCCGAGCCATCCTACAATGGGGTTCGGATAACCTCATAAATTTCAACGCCAACAAAACCCAGTTCTGTACTATTTCCCATAAAAAAGAACAACGTTTTCCCAGTATCCTTTTCGACGATACCCAAATTTCCAGACAGCCTGAGATCTCGCTTCTCGGAATCACCCTCACATCAAACCTCTCCTGGCACAAACATATCTCATACATTGCATCCTCATCCTCAAAAAAACTAGGATTTCTCTTCCGCTCAAGATGTTACTTCACCTCTGAATGGTTACTAACATTATACAAGTCACAAATCCATCCAACTATTGAATACTGCTCCCACATATGGGGTGGGGCCCCTAAAAGCTCTCTCAAAATGCTCGACTCATTACAGAGGAGGGCAATTTGACTTATCAATGATCCACCCTTACTAACTCTCTCTCCCACTTTCACACAGACATTTGGTCTCTGCAGTAAGTATATTCTACAAATATTTCCATGGGAAATGCTCATCTGAAATAACATCAATAATTCCCCCGCTCAGTATTAAGCTCATAGGAACACGTGCAGCTGCTGCACAACATCCCTTCACAGTACACCTAGAAACAAACAGAACAAATTTCTTTTCCTCTTCCTTCATCCCTGCAACTGCTGCACTGTGGAACAGTCTCCCACCTGCTGTGTTTCTCAACAAATTCAATATAAAGTCATTCAAATCAAATGTAAACAAATTCCTCCTTTCCCAACCCACCACCCATACACTTTACTAATGTACTATAGGTTGACCAATCAACCTCCTGTGTATGGGCCAAACATTTAAAAAAAAAAAAAAAAAAAGTGGAACTGTCAGTTCAACGTTGCAAAGTGTAAGGTTTTGAGATTTTGTAAGCAATGATGGGATGCAAAGTATACACTTGGTGGAAAAACTTTACATGAAGTAGAGGTGATGAGAGATCTCGGAGTGATGCTGGACAAGGACCTGAAATTCAGGGGCCACATTGCACAAGTCATGAAGATGTCACATCGGATAATGGCAATGATGCAATGGACCTGACATGCAGAAATAGAGATGTTATGATGCCATTGTATAAGGTCTTGATCAGGACTCATATGAATTATTGTGCACAGATTTGGCCGCCACATTTTCTTGGTGATGAGGATATGCTGAACGGGTCCAGAGAAGATTCACAAAGGTAATCAGCGGTCTTTGGAATGTGGAGTATCGGGACACATTGAGAGAATGTCTGTTGTAGAGCCTTGTGAATAGGAGGAAGGGGGGGGGGATATGATGGAGACATGTAAACTAGTCAGAAGTTGTTATCAGTTTGACATGGCAGAGATTATTCATGGAATGGGAGAGGGGGGAGATAGAACAAGAGGCTATCACTAGAAACTGTATAAAGAATGTGAGCTGAGGAGTGAGGAGAACTTTCTTTGCATGGCGAGTGGTTGGTGAGTGGAATGCATTGCCTGAGTGTGATGTTAATGTTTTGAATTGAATTGAATCAGTTTAAATCATGGTTGGATGAGCATTGTGTACAATAGTATGTACCTCCCACGATGAGTCTTTTACTCCATGGAGGATAGATGTTAATAATAATAATAATAATAATAAACGTTGCCATGGTTTTTTTTTTTTTTTTTCCTCTGTGAGCAAACAAGGCACAAATTTAACAGGCACACATTTTATTTGCAAATCTTCTGTTAATATTCACTGGCATGACAAATTCGTCTCTTCAGAAACTTGCTCAGTGATCTTTTGATGATCTCTACTTGTTGAAGGCTGCCAGATTGTGGTTTGTCTTCAACTGACATGCTCCCCCCCCCCATTTTTGAAATGGGAAAACTACTCTTAGAACTCTGTTTTACCTAAAGCATTGTGCTTACAGGCTTGCCGAACCATGACAATAGTTTCTTGGAAGTTTATTTTTCACTTGGTTAGACTATAATAAATTTAGTTTAATCCTTTATCCAAGTGTAAGTAAACAAAATTTGCACCTGAAAATATCTTCAGGAGTGGGGTAAGGTAGTGCAACACCAGGCAACTCCGAGCAAAGGTGGACCGAGCTCTCATCACTCCTTGTCTCAGTATCTCCCATAATGCAAAGCACATCTCCTTGCGGACATATATACTGCTATGCATTAAGACAAGAGCCACTACCCAGACCAGTTTCAATCTTTATTGAGGTCTCGTCAGTGGGAGGCAGACCCAACCGTGGAGATACTAAGGCAGAAGCAATAGGAGAGGTCATTTACCTATACAAGTTGCCAACAGATATACCACCTTATTATTGAATTACACTGGATTTAGAGAAAGATGTTGGAAGTTTATTTTGCACTTGGTTAGACTATAATAAATTTAGTTTAATCCTTTATCCAAGGGTAAGCAAGCAAAGTTTGTGCCTGAGTTTCAGGTGCAAACAGTGGAAATCTGCTCACTCCTGATGCCTAGCAGCATCATCCATAACTAGAAAATGCACTCGTACCAAGTTCAGATTTCGGTTATTTTGAGTATCCCCCTCATATGTTAGCAGAAATATGTGAAGAGAAAGGTGAGGAGTTTATGAATGTGTTTGATAGACTGCATATAAATGGTTTTAGTGCAAATTATCTGGAGCAGCTATTCTTGGAAGAGAGAGTAATGAATGCAGAGAATATTTCTGAGGAAGTAAGTAGTGATGTAGAAGAGCAAAAGAGTAAGCTTTGAGAGATTAAAGGGGTGCTTATGAATGGGGGAGATGAGTTGTATGGGTGAGAAGAATGAGAAAACAGGAGTTCATGGCAGACAGGAAAATGGAGAAATCAGAGAAAACAGGGAGACATTGCTTATGAAGGTTTGATGCTGGAAGTGGGGGTGAATGTGTGAGCAGACATGAAAGGAATGGGATATCCAGAAATCTGACAGGGAAGCATTTGGGTCTGGTAATGAGAGAGTGAGAAATAGATAGAGTAAGTTGTGGAGTCATATCTTAGAAGTGGTAGGACTTGTTATAGGCTCAGAAATGAACTAGTATATTTGTATCTGAATGCAAAGTATGAGCAATAAGGGTAATGAACTTGTTGTAGTGACAGAGTTTGTTCACCAAAATGGTTGAAATAAGTGAGATTTGGTTGGATAAGAATGACATCCTGACAGGAATATAAATGGAGTGCTATGATGTTTTTCATAAGGATAGAAAAACAAAAATTGAAGTTAAGTGCTGTTGATGATAGATGAGGAATTCTGCACATGAACTAGGTAGAGATGCAAGGAGGAAATAGGGGGTGGTACATTTGAGGTAGTAACATGTGGGATACAGTAGGCTAGAATTAATTTTTAGTTAGGTATTGTGTACAGTAATCACAGTGAAATATATAAGCAAATTAGCCAAGCAATAAGAAAAGAGCAATCATTATTAATAATTTTAATTATAGCAGTATAGATTAGAATAAAGAGATAGCATCTGTAAGTAAATTTCTCTTTTTTTTTTTTTTAGGACATCTACCTTGGACAGTATGTTACACGGAATGTGAGAAGATCAAGGGTCTTAAAGTTGATCATCTCATTAGTGGATGTTATTATAAATGGGGTGTTGAATCGCCATCTATTTGGTGACAGGCACCATGAAGTGATCCCCAGGTAGTGGTAATGGTGATCCACATGAGGACTTCTGTGAGAAAAGTATATTTGTGCTGCTGGTGATTATGAAAAGCTCAAAAAGCCGTGCTATAGAGCAGAGGCATTGTCTGAATGTATTCCAAGTGAAGGTTAAATAAGGTGCGTGTGATATTGATGAATGAAGAGGTTAAGTATGCAGTAGGAAGAATGTATGTCATTATGGAGATGACATAAGATGAGCAGTAATAATCATTTCCATGAGGAGCACATTGACCAGGCAAGGAAGGTACTCATTTTGTAAGGATAGCAAAGGTGCAGTATAAGGAGGGTGTGAGCAAGGGAGTGAGAAGCAGGTTTTTTTTGTATGGGGAGTTGAGTTGTGAATGACTGGAATGCATTGCCCGAGAGCATGGAGTCTGCAGAGAATTTGAATGTGTTTCAGGCATAGTATGATGAGCTGTGTGTATGACAAAAGGGACCTGCTAGATGAGTCTGTGACTCCATGGAGTTTTAGAATAATACTAATACTACTACTAACGATAATAATCAACAGCAGTTAGCTAACAAAGAGCAAAAAAAAATTTTAAGGAGTTCTTTTGATATGTGATCAGCAGAAAGAAGGATAATTATATAAATACAGCATTGGTTGGTGAAAATACCAGAAGGATAACCACCATGGATAAAATAGTTGAGATAAATGAGATGAGTATTTTGTGAAGGTATTTCATCGTCGTGAATTTAAAATCATGCAGAGGTTAAGTGCAATAGGAAGAGAGAAGGAGGAACTGATCTTGAGTGATCAGGAGATTATGGGGGATTGAGTAAAATTTATGTCGATATGCTATATCACTGCATGTTTTGATGGGGAACTTACCAGGAAGGTCACATCTGCCTTGATGTACTTCTTTAATATGAGCCTTACATTGGTCCAAGTTCCAAAGGAGTGGAAGAAGTACAGTATTGTTCTGCTTTATAAGGGAGTAGACAAGACTCAAGGTCTGTAGTATAGGCCAATCTGTGTATGTCTGGAGTTGTAGTTAAAGTGTAGGAGATGTCAGCAAGGACCAAGATCCAGAATTGAGTTAACAACAGTATCATTCACTTTAATTGAGAGTATGGGGTGCAAAAGGATGGTTATGTTTTTACAATTTACTTAGTTACTATAATGGGATAGCAAGGAGATGCATACACATTGGTATATTTAGATTCTGCAAAGCCCTTTGATAGATTGCCACATGTCAAATTGGTAATAAAATTGGGATGGATTGAGTTGGATATTAAATTAGAACATTACATCGGAGATGACTGTCTGATAGGTATGAGCAAGTTGTGTATGGTGGTGCAGTATACTGGAAGAGAAAAGTCACTAGTGATGTGCCCAAAGAATCTATTTTGGGGCCATTACTGTGTAACTTGGGTGTTAATTAACGATATTGGTAAAGGAAAACTTTTGAGTGTGGATATTTAGTTGTTTACAAATAATGTAAGAGTCAGGAAGAACTGTGAGGAATATAGCAGATGTGACTTTACAAAAGGATTGGAGAGATTCTGTGAATTGTCGAGTGAGTGGAATTGCCAATTCATTATGCTGAGTAAAGATTTTAAAATTCAGGCAGGAAAGATGGGATGCAGAATATGCAATTGGTAAGGATATCTTAAAAGAGGTGGAGGAGATGAGGGATCTGAGGAGAGCGGGATAATTATTATTATTATTATTATTATTATTATTATTATTATTATTACGGGTATCTCCATGGAGTCAGTAGACTCATCGCAGGAGACCCAAGCTAGCAAAACAATATCTGTCATATCTCTTCTTGAATTCATTTACAGATGAAGAGCTCACAACAAAGTCAGGCAATGAATTCCACTCATTCACCACCCTCCAGGCAAAAAACCTTGTTCTGACACCTTTGTTAACCACACTCTTCTTTAATTTCCAGAGATGACCTCTTGTTCTTCCATCACTATCACACAGCGGAAACATTTCCCCTGCATCAATCCTATAAAAACCTTTTAGTAATTTGAATGTTTCTATCATATCCCCTCTTCTTCGCCTATCAACCAATCTCTGCAATCCACAAGCTCTCAATCTATCAACGTAGGGAGCATTTTTTATATCACTCACCAACTTGGTCACTCTTCTCTGAACCTTCTCCACAGCCTCCTCATCTCCAAGGAATCCAGGTGACCAGACCTGAGCACAGTAATCCAAATGTGGAAGTATCAATGCTTTATAAAGGGGAATAATAACCTCTTTATCTCTGGATGTCAGTGTGTTCCTCAACAACCAAGTAATCCTATGAGCAATCTTGGACACCTTAGCAATGTGTCCTCTGAACTTCATCTCCTTATCTACCAATACCCCTAAGTCCCTAGCCTCATCAATCTCTTGGAGTACCTTTCCATCGATGTAGTACACAGCTGGTAATCTTTTAATCCCAAAATGCAAGACTTTACACTTTTCCACATTGAACTGACATCCATTTTCTTTTGCCCATTTTACCAGCTTATTTAAATCCTCCTGCAAACTTTCAACATCAGCTTGATTTTTTATTGCACTACACAACTTTGCATCATCAGCAAACAACTGAATATCTCCCTTTAAGCCGTTTCCTATATTATTTATATACAAATTAAACAACATTGGCCCAAGCACAGAGCCCTGAGGCACACCACTGGTCACCTGCCTCATTCTGGACTCGGCTCCTCCATACACCACCTTATGGTATCTCTCCCTGAGCCATTCTCCTATCCATATCACCAATTTAATATCCATTCCCATCTGCTCCAATTTGCGTAACAGTGTTCTATGGGGTATCCTGTCAAAAGCCTTAGCAAAATCCAGAAGTATCACTGTGTAGCCAGTTCCCTTGTCCAACTCTGATGTTATTCTATTATGGATAGTTAATAGATTGCTAAGGCAGGATCTACCTTTAACAAAACCATGTTGGCCTCTATAGAGTATCATATCCTGATCCACCCATTCTTGAATTTTGTCTTTAACCAACTTTTCCAATATTTTTACCACTACTCCTGAGATGGTGATTGGTCTGTAATTCAATACTGCAGTTTTAGAGCCACCCTTATGCAAAGGAACCACTTTGCCTAACTTCCACTCCCTAGGGACCATACCAGAGTTCAAACTTAAATTAAATATCCAGGTAAGAGAGGTTGACAATTCATTTGCACATTCACGCAACACCCGAGCTGATATTCCATCTAAGCCTACCGCAGTGTTTGCATTTAAGTTTCGCAATATATTTAATACCTCTGATTCTTTAGCTTCAATTCTCACATTAGGTATTGCTATAGGTATAGAGATATCCTCACTTGGGTGATAGACTTTTGAGAAGTGATCACTCAGTAACTCGACTATTACATCTGATTTTGTCACCTCAATACCATCAGCACCCACTAAGGTTATCCTTCCGAAGTCATTCTTCCTCTTACTTGCCACATAGCGGAAGAACTCTTTGGGATTACCCTTGATCTCTTTGGCTAAGGTCTTCTCATAATCTGATTTAGCTTTTCTTACTATGCTGGTAACCTTCCTAGCTTGAGCCTTGTACTGCTCATGGGTGTCCTGATCGCCCTTCTCCTTGTAAATTCTCCATAACATTTTCTTTTTTTGTAGTTCAAGCTTGATACTACTGCTCATCCATCTAATGCCTGCCTTGTTTGACCTCCTGACCATGGGGACACAATCTGATATTGCTTTCCTCAGATACCCGCTGATTTTATCCCAAGCACTGCTAACATCTTTCCCTTGCAATATGTTCTGCCATGGGATGGCTGCAAGCTCACTCCGAAGCTTGTTATAATTGCCTAACCTGTAGTTTCGTACATACCCCTTCTTAATAGAAAAATCCACAGATTTTGCAACCTCCCAAGTCAATACCACATGATCGCTTTCACCAACTGGAGGTAACGAGGTCACCTTACTTAAGCATATAACCTCTGAACCAATAACCAGGTCCAACACTCTCACACCACGTGTCCCTTCAGTTACGTGCTGTTTCAAGTAATTATCTCGTAGCAGATGTATGAACTCCATTTCCTTTTTGCTACGTGATATTTCCTCCTTCCAATTGATATCACCATAATTAAAATCCCCCATAATAATCACTAAGCCTTCACTCATTGCACTAAGTTGCTGATGCATGAATTCAATATCTCCCCCTGTACTCCCTGGCCTATAGCAGCATCCAACTGTATATTTGGTTGCGTTGGTCACTATTTCGCACCAGACTGCCTCAAATGAACTCTCATTCACATGTCTATCATCATGATATACTACTTTCTTTGGCTGCAACACATCAGCTATCATCAACAGTACTCCTCCTCCTGTTCTATCTTCTCTATCCTCCCTGAAAATACTGTACCCATCACATTCAATTCCAGTGACCACATCTTCTGCTGACAGCCAAGTTTCACTAATGCCTACAACTTTTGGTGAGATTTCACTGACTAATGCCAAAAATTCTTCTCTCTTATTTCTAATGCTTCTAGCATTGGTATACAAAAATTGCAGATTCCCTCTAGATCTTGTACCGGCTTTAGAACTGATATATAAGTCACTAACTACCGTAGTCCTATGCCGATTTTTTTCCCCTCTCTTCTGCAATTTATTCTGCCTATAAGGATCAATAAATACACAATCAGTGCTAAAGTTTCTCTCTCTTACACTCAACCTTTTCAATATTAGTTTCCCTGCCCAATAACTTCAACCTGTTCAGAAAACAATAACTTCTTCAATCTCTTATGTCCTTCCATGTTAAGATGCAGTCCATCTCTAGCATACAACTGCCTTTTTCCTTCAAACACACTCCAAACATCAACAAACTCCAGACCTCTTTATCTGCACATTCTTGCAATCATATCATTCATTATCATTGCTCGTCTACTTAACTCGTAATTGTCAAAACGAGGCAGCACACACACTATTCTCCCATTGACACTTTTCCTCTTCACAATATCTAATAATGTTCTTAAATCTTTTCCTACCCGATTTATACTACCTCTCAGGTCATTCGTACCCACCATAACTATCATCTTGTCTGTTTCATGCCCTCTCTTTATTGCTAAAGCCACTCTTTCTATTGTACCATCAGCCAAGCACTCCTCATGCATACCACTCTCCATACCCTTAATCATAGAATCACCATATATTTTACCACTATTAACTTCATTCAAGTTCACACTCATGGACTCATTCTCTACACTATTCAGCATGACTCTCCCAGCTTCATTACTCAACTCTCTATTACTTACCCCCCCACTCTCACTACATCTCATTTCTTCTTGGCTACTTGTGGTTTTATTATGTTGACTCCCAATCACTCCCATACTATTTATTACTGAATCATTCACCAAAGACTCACCCATATGTAATCCTGTTCTAGTTACTTCAGCTAAAGTAATCTCTATAGTCCTAATTTCTCTGTTTAACACATTACAAGGACCTAAATTTTCCTGGATATGTTTGCTAAAATTGAACAGAGAACAGCAAATGATGCAGAGGACACTGATGTGTAGAAGTAAGGATGTTATGGTTTCGTTATATAAGGCATATCATATATGGGTTTTTGTGCCTAAATTTGGTCACTGATTTTCAAAAGGATGAAATAATATTAGAAAAGGTCCAGAGGTCATTGACTAAGATGGTTTCTGGTATCCAGAATGTTGTGCTTGAAGAAAGGTTTAGGAAATGCAATTTGCAGTGTCCAGTGGATAGGAGGAAAAGGGTGAGGGGTGATATGATAGAGACATATAAGTTGGTGATTGGTTATTACCAGATTAATTTAGAAGAGGTTTTATATAGAATGCAGTAGATGGGAGTGGTGGGAAGAACAGAGGTCATCCTTGGGTGCTGTCAGGGCAGGAGAGGGCATGAGATGCTGGTTTTTGGCCAAAATAGTGGTGAGTGATTGGAATGCATTGCCTGAGAGTATTGAATGCAGACAGTGAATGCATTTAAGGCATTGGTTTTACGAGTAGTGTGTGTGTGCGTGCGTGCGTGCGTGTGTGTGCGTGCGTGCGTGCGTGTGAGAGAGAGAGAGAGAGTAACTTCCAACAATGAGACTTTTGATCCCATGCAGGTCTAATGATAATGATAATATTAATAAATCTTCTTATCTACCATACTGCACCTATCAGATCATCTGTATTTGCCAAAATAATCATCTCTTTCATAATCTCTGTGACATATTTAGACTGTTGCATGTGATGCTACTGATATGAATAATCTCTTCTATTTTGTAACAGAACAGAATATGTTTTGAAACAAATGATTCGTATAGAAATTAATTATTATTATTATTATTATTATTATTTCACCCTCCATAAAGTCGACAGACTCATCGTAGGAGGTTCATTCAACTGACAACATATTAATCATACAGAATCTTAAAAGTCCTTAACACTCCTTGCATTAACAACTCATTCTGGTAATGCATTCCATTCATTGACAATTCTCCATGTAAAAAATCTACTCCTCTCACTCTTCTTCACCACACTTTTACATAACTTTCAGGAATGACCTCTGGTTCTTCCCCTCTCACCTGCTACTCTTTTTATAATCCCCTCTGGATTAATCTGATAAAATCTTCTTACTAACTTAAATGTCTCTATCATACACCTCTCTTCCTCCTATCCACCAAACTCTGCAATCCACATCTCTTCAACCTCTCTCCACAGCCAGCATTCCAAAGTCCCGATATTGTCTTAGTCACTCACCTCTGGACCCCTCTCCAATGTCTCCACATCACATTGAAAACCAGGTGACCAGATCTGAGCACAATAGTCCAAGTGTGGTCTGACCAGTTCCTTATACAGTGGGCACAACCACTTCCTTATCCCTGAATGTTAGAGTACTTCTTATCATAGCAGCACTACGATGTGCAACCTTTGCAACCCTAGCAATATGCCTTCTAAACTTCAGTCTACTATCAACCATCACTCCCAGATCTCTAATTTCATCCACTTCCTGCAGTACGGCACCATCGATATAGCACACGGCCTTATATTTCTGCACTCCAAAATGCAATACCTTGCACTTATTGATATTAAAACTACAACCCCACTCTTTTGTCCAAATAAAAAGTCTATTCAAATCTTCTTGAAGGGATTCAGCATCAGCAGTGCTACTTATAATTCTTCCCAACTTTGCATCATCAGCAAATAACTGAACATCCCCAGTCAGTCCACATGATATATTGTTTACAAATGTTAAACAGCAGGCGCCCAAAGAACAGAACCCTCGGGAATGCCACTAGTCACCCTTCTTTTTTTGAGACACTGCTCCATCATACACAATCTGCTCATATCGTTCAGAGAGCCAATCTCTGATCCATCTGGTCTATTCGCATCCTGTGCAGCTTGTACACCAACTTATCATGTGGTGATCTATCAAACACTTTTGCAAAGTCTAAGAATATCACTGTATATGATTTTCCCTTATCTAACACACTCGTCACCTTATCATAAAATGCAAGTAAATTACTGAAACAGGACCTATCCTTTACAAATCCATGTTGACCTTTATAAAGAATGCCATGTCCATCAACCCAATTCTGTATTCTATTCCTCACCAATCTTTCCAACACCTTAACTACAACTGCACTTATACAGACTGGCCTATAGTTGGAGACTTCTGTCTTGGAACCATGCTTGTGGAGTGGTACTATTTTGCCCTCTTTCCACTCCTTAGGAACCTTAGCCACCCCAAGACTTTCATTAAATAACCAGGTCAAGGGCATAACCAACTGTCATGCACATTCCTTAAGCATACGTGGTGATATGTCATCCATTCCCATGGCCTTATTCACATCTAACCCAACCAACATCTGATACGCCTCTGTTTCTTTCACTTCCATTTCTCCTAATACTTGTCTCTCTTCTGCCAGTATGATATATGCTGATAAAGTACTCGTTCAATAATTCCACTATATCCTTTGTAGCTGTTAGTCTGCTGCCCTGGCTATTCTTCAGTGTTAGTCTGTCATAATTATTCTTCATCTTGCTTGCCATGTAACGGAAAAATTCCCCTGAGTTAACCTTGGCCTGACCATCCAATCTCCTATCATACTGCACCTTTCCTTTCCTTACCATGCTCATCACCTTTCTAGCCTGCACCTTATACTCTTCATGGATCTGATCACCACCAACTGCCTTGTACCTCCTCCATAACATTTTCTTTTCCAGCACAGCTTGCTTGATTTCACTGTTCATCCATTTCACTCCCACTCTATTTACTCACTTAACCCTTGGTATGCAGTCATACATTGCTTTTGTCAGATACTGCCTAATGAGTTTCTATGCATTACCAACATCCTTTCCACTCAGCTCATCTACTCAACATACTGATGCTAACTGGCTACAGGAGCTTCCTATAATCACCTGCTTTATACTTCCACACCATTTTTGGCAGTGACCTTTTCTAGTTTCATCACTTCCCGAACAAGTACCTCATGATCATCTTCCCAACTGGCGGCAGTGGCAACAATCTCATTAACAACTACGTCTTGTGAAGTTATCACTAAATCCAAAACATTAAAGCCTCTAGTTGCTTCAGTCACATGCTGCTTAATATACATATCTCTCAGAAATTCCACAAACTCACTCTCCTTTTCCCATACACTATCTCCTCCTTCCAGTCTATATTCCTGTAATTAAAGTCTTCCATCAGGATCACCTTCATTTTACATGCCCAACTATTTGCCAACATTTCACAATCAGTATTCTCTGCATTCCCTGGCCTATAACAGCATCCTATCAGATATACTAATCTGTTGATTTCAACTACGCACCACACAGATTCAAAATCTGTGCATGTACCATCAACTGCAACTCTTTACAGACACAATTACTCTGTAATCATTAACAGCACTCCCCCCTCCTCTTTTCACATCTCTATCCTTCTGGAAAATTATGTATCCTTCTAATTCTATTCCCAACATCACATCCTCCTCCTCTGACAACCAAGTTTCGTTTATTTTGTGTATTGTATTGGTGGGATTAATTGTATACTAATTGAATGTACTACCACAACAACGTTTTTGGTATTCAGTGTAATTATCTATAACTATTATTATTCTGATTTTGATTATTGTTTTGATTATTTGGTTATTTGTTATTTATGTCTTTCTAATTTAATCACTGTAAATAGGGATTAAATATAACTTTATTATGATAAAATGAAATGAATTTTGATGCTTATTTGAAACAACCACAGTCCATCAATACATAATTAACTTTGTTTTGCAGAATCATGAAGGAACATGTCAGTTTGCAGTTATCGAATGTCTTTATTGTAAGACTGGGATTACTCGCATGTCCCTTACTGGACACACAGTACACTGTACTGAAAAACCTGTAGAATGCATTTATTGTAAAAATCAGTTTCCCATAGTGAACATTTCTGTAAGTAGAGATTAGCAATATTATTATTACAAAATTTAAAGTTCAAGGCAATTTACATATATATCATCATCATCATCATCATCAAATATCTGATATATACCCTCAAGGGGTGTACTGAATATGGTAGTACTACATGAAAAATTTACATCATTACTAACTTCCTGTCTACAATTTTTCCTCCAAATCAGTTTGTTACCTGTCAAAAACTCCAATATTATCAGATCTTATACTTCTGTCTTCTAAGGCACTTTTTACTGTATCAATCCACATATATCTTGGTCTTCCTCTGGGTTTTTTTCCTGCCAACCTGGCAGAGAACAATTGTTTTGCTAATCTTTCCTCTCCCATTTTGTTTAAGTGACCATACCATTTGAGATTAGCTCAGCTAATGCATTCCTGGATGCTAACAGTGTCAAGTAGTTCTTTCCTACTATGCTCGTTTTTAATATGATATTGCCATTGATGCCATCTGTTCATGCCCCTAATCTTTCTCAGGATTCTCATATCTGCTGTCTCTAGTCTTTGGTCATTTTTTTACTTCTGACCCACCTCACAGATCCATAAGTTAAAATTGGTTTGAACACTGTCTTGTATACAGCTAATTTAGTGTTTTGGCTAATTTCTCTCTTATTCCATATAAATTTATTCAGTTGACTTCCTACCATTTCAGCTTTCTTGATTCTGTTGTCTATTTCCATATTTAATTTATCATCTATACTAAAAATCGTGCCTAAGTAGCTCAAATGTTTTACTTGTTCTGCAGGTTCTCCATTCACAATGCAATTGATACTTGAAATGTTTCTGCCCATTTTCATGTGGTCCATTTTGTCTTTTTAATGCTGACCTTCATACCATATCTATTACAACAGTTATTCAATTTAGTCAGGGAATCTTGCAGACCTGTAGCTGATTTACAGGGTGTTCGGGATAAATTTGACAGTTTCGTAAGGAAAAAGAAAATCTTCTTTGTATCTATTAAATTTAATGAATTGACAAAAAAACATTACAGGCAGAGTTAATTACAATACTATCAACAAGATTTACTCAAAATAACCACCATTAGCATCGATCACAGCTTCAATTCTGCTTCGGAACCTCGAACAAGCTGATGCTACAGTCTCCCTGGGAAGGGCCGCAAAAACTGTTTTAATTTTATCCATTAACTGGGCTTTTGTAATACTGGAAGTGCGATTGGTGTCTTTTTAAACTGCGCCCCATACAAAATAATCCATGGGGTTAAGGTCTGGGGAGTTTGGAGGCCAAACATTTGGACTGGTGAAGTCGTAGAAATTTTCAGACAACCATTTTTGACTTTTCCCAGATGTGTGGCAAGGGGCCGAATCCTGCTGCCATACATACGGCCTACCATTGGCTACCCTTGTTATCCAGGGCTTGACTACAGTTAGCAACTCCACGAACAAAGCCCGAATTCCAATGCCAGGGTTCTTCAACACCTGTTCCTGCAGATTTGCGAGGAATTCTGCTGTACGAATGCAATCAGATCGTCTGCTAGGGATCTTTCTTCTTGCTACATCCTCGTAGTCACCATTGCAAGTTTCTAGTTCATGCCTGATTGTTTTTACTGTATTCAGGGAGCATTGGGCAGCAGTCGTAATATCCTTATTTTGATGGCGGGCACGAATCATCATGATACAAGTTATTCTCTTCCATGATTCAGGTGGGTTCCAGCTATCCATCCTTTCTGACATCTTGTATATGAATGAAGAAGGGTCCAAACTTTTAAATGAAGAGAAGTGTGTGTTAATACATGTAACTTACGGAAAAATATAATTAATTATAAATATGTCAAATTTATCCCGAACACCCTGTATTTAGAGGTATAATATCATCCACATAAAGCAAAGAGCTGACATTAACATCTCCAATGCTTAATACCACTTTCCTTCATAATGTGATCCATATAGATAATGAATAACATAGGGGATAATGTACATCCTTGTCTGACACCTTCCAACAATTTAGCATTGAACCACCTTCCTGTACTTCCTTCAATTCTAACTTCTGACTTACAATTTGAATTGTAAGTCAGAAGTTCTTCAAATAAAGACTAAGTATTGCTTGATATAATGCCCCATTGACATCATATAAACTGTAGTATTTTGAATTGCTTCTCTCTTGGCACCTTTCGTATGTCTTTTCCAGATCTACAAAACTTAAATACAGATCTTTGTTATATTCCCATGATTTCTCATCTATCTGTCAAAATCTGATCCTGACAACCTCTATTTGGCCTGAATCCAGTTTGTTCTTCACCAAGCTTCTCTTCCACAATCCTTCTCAACCGTTTCTCAAGTATACTTGCATATATCTTACCAGGAACACTCCGTAGGGAAATACCTCTATAATTCTTACATTCAGTTTTATTTTCTTTTTTATATATAGGTACTATGAGAGCTCTACTCCAATCATTTCCTACTCTGCTATTTAGATCCCCAACAAGGACCAACTTTTCCTTTTTCATTGTATCAGTTGCTTTTTCTGAAGAATCCAAAAATGGCCTAGAATTCGTCCTTCTGTCCAGGCCTTCTGAACTATGCTCCACACACACACACACACACACACACACACACACACACACACACACACACACACAATTTTTTCCCCCATATATTATAGTATATGAAAGTATATATAAGTACTATAGTAGTGGAAAGTAGAATATAAGACATAATAGGGATGACTGAAACAAAAATGACAAAATGTGGGGAGATTTTTCTGAGCAATAAATACAAAACATTGTATTCAAGCAATGACAATCACGGAAAAGAAGGTGTAGCTATAGTATTGAACACAAAATACGAGGCTAATCTTCTTGAATGGCAAGTAATATCAAGTAGAATGATGTGGGCAAATATCCGAATGGGAAATTGGACAATGTGCCTATCGTCCCACACAAGGTTCTACTAAGGCAGAAGTAGAGGAATTTTTTGAGGCTTTAGAAAAAGCTACTGACACAATGAAAAAGGAAAAGTTGGTCCTTGTTTGGGGATCTAAATAGCAGAGTAGGAATTTATTGTCAGACGTACAAAAATATTTTGGGAAAATTTGAAGAAATGAGCAAAGCTAATAATAACGCACATACCTGTTGGATTTCTACTCAGGACATGGACTGGTTATTACTAACATAATGTTCCAACATAAAAATGTGCACAAATTTACATGGACAGAAGAGGCAAGGAATAAGAAAAGTCTCATTGACTGTGCTATTGTTGATAGTGATGTTTTCCCACTGGTGCAGGACACGAGAGTGTACAGAGGATTTGAAATCGGAAGTGATCCCTATTTAGTATTAAGCAGGATAAAATTAAATTTCATACTGAAAATAAGAAATAAGAACATGTAAGAAAGTTTTAAAATGAATAAAAGTTGAGCTGATCTCAGATGTAAACTGTAGAATAAAATACACAAACATTATTCAAGAAAAAATGAGACTTTGAGAAAGGGAACGAAACCTTGTAGAGTCAGTAGCAAGTCCTGAAGATAATATTCATTGATTCAGCAGAACCACATGTGGTGAGGTTGCCTGCTAGGATAGAAAAATCAGAACCCCATGGTGGACACAGGAAGTTAAAGACGCAGTGAAGGAAAAGAAGAAAGCATATGTCGCGAGTGCACGTTTGAAAGAGAAGGATGGGGGGAAAGACAGGCGAAAAAATGTTAAAAAATCAGGAAAAAAGAAAAAGAGTGATTTGACAACCGTAACGGATGTTAAAAGGGACAAAAGTGAGGCGGAAAGAAACGAAATTGAGAGAACGAATGAAAGTAGAAATGGCGTGATGCAGAAATCGCAAGTAAAAAAAATCGAAAGAATGAATGATAGCAAAAAAAGAATGACTGATGGCGAAAGTTGGACGCATGTTGGAACGAAAGTACTGAACCAAAGAAAGGTGAATGACAGTAAAAGTGAGAAGAATGATAGCGAAAGTTGGACACATGTTGGAACGAAAGTACTGAAGCAAAGAAAGGTGAATGACAGTAAAAGTGAGAAGTATGATAGCGAAAGTTGGATGCATGTTAGTCCGAAAGTACGGAAACAAAGAAAGATATGTGAGAGTGAAAGTGAGAAGAATGATAGTGAAAGTTGGACATATGTTGGACCGAAAGTATGGAAACAAAGAAGAATGAATGAGAGGGAAAGTGAGAAGAGGTGGTCGAGAGTTAGAAAGTTAGAAAGATTTAATGATAGAGAGAATGTGTCGCGAGGTTCGGAAGGTGAATTAGATTGGATGAAGCAAGAAATGAAATGGATGCGGAATGAAATTAAGAGAATTCAGGTAAAAACTGTTAAAATAAATCATGATGGCATGTAAGAGTTAACAAAAGATGAGCGAGTGGCGTTGTATGGCGACTCCATTATTAAAGGTGTGCCAGAGGATAAAATGTACAAGATATGTTTTCCAGGCGGTAAAATGAGTAGAGTGATTGAGGCATTGAATATGAGGCGGGAACGAGCAAAAGAGTTAATTGTATTAATTGGTACAAATGATTTGAGAGAGAACAAAGAGCATGTCAAAATGAATGTCAGGAGACTGCTTGGAAAGATAAAGGAGAATAGTGTGACAGGAAGGGTAGTCAGTGTGTTGCCTAGGTATGATTGTGGTGAAATGAGGCGGAGAGCAAGGATTATGAATGATATTCTGGCTGAAATGTGTGAGGAGATGGGAGTACAGTTTGTTAATGTGTGGAATGAGTTTGAGGGACGAAGTGAGCTGTATGGGAGCGATCGACTGCATTTGAGTGGTTATGGTGTGAGTCGCTTGGAGAGACTGCTGCTGGAAAGTGGAGAAGTGAACAGAGAGAATGAATCAGATCAAGAGGGGAGTGATGTGGAAGAGCAGGAGAGTAAGACAGGAGAGATTGAAGGAGTGGAAATGAATGGGGAAGTGAGTGGTATGAGTATAGAAAATGAGAGAATGGGTGTGCAAGAGGAGCAGGGAAACGGGGAGGCTCAGGGTGGACAGGGATACACAGCGTGAGAAAGGTGGATGCTCCAAGAGGAGGTGAGAGCATGTGTAGGCAGGAAAGTAATGGGATGATCAGGGATCAAAAGGAAATAGATGGAATTGCAAAGGGTTCTAAAATGAAGAAGCAGAAAGGGAAATGGCCCCAGTCCAGCATGCAGAGATCACATCGAGTGAGTGGTATCAGTGGAACTAGCTGTAGATCCAGAAATGAGTTGTTGTGTTTGTATACGAATGCTAGAAGTATAAGAAACAAGGCGGATGAAATGGTTGCACTAATTGTGTCTGTGCACCCAGAGATTGTCGGAATAAGTGAGACATGGTTAGATGAGGATGACATCCTGACAGCAATAGAGATGGAAAGGTATGATGTGTTTCGTGAGGATAGAAGGGGTAAAAAGGGAGGGGGAGTGCTATTGATGATAGAGAAAGAGTTATGTCCATACAAGGTAGAGATGCAAGAGGGAAATGGGGCCAGTGGTTTTTAGGCAGTATGGTGTGAGATAGAGGTGAATAGAATCAAATACTTGGTGGGATGTTGTTATAGACCTGGTAATGTGGATGGTGGTGATAGTGAAATGTATAGTCAAATAAGCCAAGCAAATAAGAAAAGGGTGATCATTATGGGTGATTTTAATTATGGCAATATAGACTGGAATGAAGAGATAGCAACTGGAAGTAAAGAAAATGAGTTTCTTGAGTTTTTGAGGGATAACTACCTCAGACAGTATGTAACAGAGGGCACAAGAGGATTAAGGGTCTTGGATTTGGTCATCTCATCGGAGGATGTAATTATCAATGAGGTATCAAATCATCCACCAATTGGTGAAAGTGACCATGAGGTGATTACTTGGGTGGTTGCCAGCAGTGCAACACCCCTGTGAAAAAAGGGTATATGTGGAACTACAAGGGGGGGGGGTGATTATGAAGAGCTCAGGAAACAGCTTGCAGGTGTAGCATGGAATGAGGAGTTAGCTGGAAAAGAGATCAATGCAGCTTGGGGGATTTTCAAAAAATATTTAGTAGATGCAATGTCTAAATGTATACCATGGGTGAGAAGGTTAAATAAGGTAGGTGTGAGATGGATGAATAAAGAGATTAAGCATGCAATACAGAGAAAAAGGGCATTGTGGAGGCAGCATAAGAGAAGTGGAAGTAACCAATTTCATGAGGTCTACAAAGACCAGGCAAGGAGGGTGACTTGGTTGGTGAGAGTAGCTAAAGAGAGGTATGAACAGCAGTTAGCTAA
The DNA here is from genome assembly GCF_054136105.1 of Typopeltis vanoorti. NCBI lineage: Eukaryota > Metazoa > Arthropoda > Arachnida > Uropygi > Thelyphonidae > Typopeltis > Typopeltis vanoorti. The sequence goes on from NC_143554.1 coordinate 155,338,321, forward strand.
TGAAGCTAAAAAGAATCCTAGGGAGTTCTTTTGATATGTAGCCAGCAAAAGAAAGAATGATTATGGAAGGATGACATTGATTGGAGGAAATGGTATAAAGACAGCTGTTGCAGAATGTGTGGTGGAGATACTTAATGAGCAGTTCATAAAGATCTTTCAATCTTGTGAATGTGACTTCATGGAGAGTTTAAGAGCAGTTGATGATGGGGAGGAGAGACTGACTGTAAGTGAGCAAGAGGTGTTTGGGGAGTTGAGTAAACTAGATGTAAATAAGGCTGTGGGACTTGATAATATATCACCGCATATTCTGATGGAATGTTGCAGAGAGTTGACACCTGCCTTGACATATTTTTTTAATACGAGTCTTCCACTTGGTCAAGTCCCTAAAGAGTGGAAGGAGGGCAAGATTGTGCCACTTCATAAAGGAGGTGATCGAACTCAAGCATCAAACTATAGGCCTATCTGTGTATCAGGTGTTGTGGTTAAGTTGTTGGAGAAGTTTGTGAGAACTAGGATCCAGAGTTGGATTGACAACAATGGTATAATCTTTGATGGACAGCATAGATTTGCTAAAGGGAGGTCGTGTTTTAGTAATCTACTTACTTATTACAATAAAGTGACTGCTTCCTTGGACAGAGGAGAAGGATACACAGTAATATACTTGGATTTCGCAAAAACTTTTGATAGAGTACCTCATGATAAGTTGACAGTCAAACTAGAGCAGATGGGGTTGGATATTAGATTAGTGCATTGGATTGGAGACTGGCTATCTGATAGGTATCAACAAGTTGTGTATGGGAGTGCAATATCCAGGAAAAGGAAAGTCACTAGTGGAGTGCCTCAGGGATCTGTTTTAGAGCCATTACTATTTAACTTGTATATTAATGATATTAGCGAAGATTTGGATGGAGATATTCAGTTGTTTGCAGATGATGCAAAGTTGGGACGAACCATGAAGAGTAGTGAAGATGTTGTGGCCTTGCAAGAAGACTTGAATAAATTGAGTGATTGGGCAAGCAAATGGGGATGTGAGTTCAATGTTGCAAAATGTAAGGCTTTAAAATTTGGAAAACAAAGATGGGATGCAGAATTTATGCTTGGTGAGAATATATTGTTGGAAGTAGAGGAAATAAGAGATCTGAGGGTGATAGTGGATAAGGATCTAAAATTTAGGGGACACATCGCCAAAATTGTGAAGATAACACAAAGACTTCTGGGAATGATGCGGAGGAAGGACACTGACGTGTAGAAGTAAGGAGATTCTTGTTCCATTGTATAAGGCTTTGATTAGGCCACACATGGACTATTGTGCCCAGATTTGGTCACCTGGTTTTCAGAAGGATGAAGAGATGTTGGAAAGGGTCCAAAGGTGGCTGACTAAGGTGGTTTCTGACCTCTGGAATGTTCAGTATGAGGAAAGATTGAAAAGATGTAATTTGCAGTCTGGTGGAGAGAAGGAAGAGGGGAGATATAATAGAGACCTACAAGTTGGTAAAGGGTTGTTATAAGATCAATGGTGGAGAAGTTCTACAGAGAATAGTGGGAGATCAAGGGAGAACCTGAGGTCATCCCTGGAAACTGTATAAAGAGGGTGTGAGTAGGGTAGTGAGAGGCAGGTTTTTTTCGTGCAGAGTTGTGAATGATTGGAATGCCTTGCCTGAGATTGTGGTGTCTGCAAGGAGTTTGAATGTGTTTAAGACGCGGTATGATGAGATGTGTGTGAGATAAAAGGACCTCCTAGATGAGTCTTTGACTCCATGAGGTCTTGTTTAATAATAATAATAATAATAATAATAATATCAAAAGTTCCTGACAAATAAGTCAGCTTGTGCTCTTAGAGAATACAGAGACAAATGTAAGAAAGCTAAACACTGTGTAAAACTAGCTAAACAAAAGTCATGGGAGGACTTTGGTAAGAACATAGAAAATAAATATCAAGAAGGTGGCAAAATATTTTGGAGGCTGTTAAAAAATCTGAAAAATGGAGAAGAGAGTGCTGTAAAAGGAATTAGAGATGATAAAGGTGACATGAAAACTGGTGAAAGAGATATCCTTGATGTATGGAGTAATTACTTTGGAAAATTGTTAAATGAAACAAGCAGGAAAACAGCACAGTAGTAAAAAACACTCAGCAGACATGCAATCAGGAATACATGTCCATACTCGAATAGATGATATTCGACCAGAAATGCTCAAGTATGGAGGTACAAAAGTTTTACAGTGGCTGCACTGCATAGTTCAGAAGCCCTGGACAGAGGGTCGAATTCCAGATAATTGGAGTAGAGCTCTCATAGTACCCATATATATAAAGGGAAATAAAACTGAATGAGAGAATTACAGAGGTATTTCCCTATTGAGTGTTCCTGGTAAGATTTATTCAAGTATACTTGAGAAACAGTTGAGAAGGATTGTGGAAGACAAGGTTAGTGAAGAACAAGCTGGATTCAGGCCAAATAAAGGCAGTCAGGATCAATTTTTCACTTTTTGACAGATAGATGAGAAATCATGGAAATATAACAAAGATCTCTTTTTAAGTTTTGTAGATCTGGAAAAGGCATAGGACAGGATGCCAAGGGAAATGCTGCTCAAAGTGCTACATTTGTATGACTTGAAATTTTTCAGGAAATGACAATGCATACTAAAATATCATTATTATTAAGAGAGATCTCCAGGAAGTCAGAGACTCATAGAGGGAGGCCACATACCACACACACCAGCTATGATACTTATTCTTGAATTCATTCACTCTGCTTGTACACACAACATCCAATGGCAATCCATTCCAGTCACTCACCACCCTCTGAGAGAAAAATCTAGCCCTCATCCCCCTCTTAGCAGCCTTCATTCTCAGCTTCCATGGATGCCCTCTCGTCCTTTCCCCCACCCTCCATAAATTGAAATCCTGTATGACCTTTCAGAAGTTTATGTCTCAATCGTATCACCCCTCTTTCTCCTATTTGCTAGTGTCTGCAGTCTACAAATTCTCAATCTGTCTTCATAATCGGTATTCCATAATCCTGATATCATTTTTACTTCCTTTGTACTCTCTTCAATATATCAGATTCACAATGGAAACCAGGAGACCAGACCTGCATGCAATAGTCCAAGTGAGGTCTTATCAAGGCCTTGTAAAGAGGCATAAATGATATCGTTATCTTTGCATGTGAACGTTTATTTCAGTATTCCAATTATCTTTTGAGTTGTATTTGCAATCTTTGCCATATGGCCCCTGAACTTCAACTAACTATCTATTAACACTCCAAGATCCCTAGCCTCATCAGTTTCTTCTAGCCTTATCCCACGAATATAATATGACACTGGATATCTAATCATGCCGAAGTGAATGACTAATTTTACTGACATTGAACTGACACCCATTTTCCCATGCTCACAATTCCAGCCTATTCAAATCATTCTACAAGTACTACATATCAGTATATCTGAACTGTGGAATGTTGAATATGAAGATAGGTTGAGACGATGCAATTTTGAGAGTCTAGTGGATAGGAAGAAGATGGGTGATATATTAGATACATACAAGTTAGTAAGGGCTTGTTATAGGATTAACGTTGAAGAGGTTTTTCATAAAAATGTTTGGAGATTGGGGAAGATCAAGAGGTCACTCCTGGAAGCTATATAAGGAGAGAGAAGTAGGTGTTTTTGCATAGAGAGTTGCGAATGATTGGAATGCATTGCCTGAGAGTGTGGTGTCTGCATAGAATTTGAATGCATTTTAAGGCATGGTAATATGAGCTGTGTGTATGACAAAAGGGACCTCCTGGATGAGTCTGCGACGTCATGGGATCTTGGGATAATAATAATAAGACAAAATGGATAAAAGGTAACTTCTGTTAACTAAAAACTTACACTTCAGTATGACTTCACTGTCCCAAAGTTAAAAAAGCTTTGTTCCAGTGAAATCCTCCTCTTCGATATCTTCTGATGTAAACTTCCACCACTATACCCTAGCTAATTATTTTGTGCACTACTTTGAATACCTGTTTCTCCAAAGCATCTCTTAAAAATCTTTGTATAACAGAGATACATGTTGATATTTTTGTGGTTTGCTAATTTTTTATATTCAGATTTCAATACTTTGTACCATGATGAAAGCCATTGACCTTTGACTACACTTTACACTAGAAATAGAAAGCAACCATTCTATTTCCTTTTTAGATATCTTTATTTTTCTTCATTCAGAGGAGGATGAAGAAATATCACAGTGAACAATGTATTCATGCTTTATCTCATCACTGTCCTTGCCAAAAATTCCAGCATTGTCAAAATGTCATTCACGAAGCTTGTTCTCTTTTCCCCATTGAAGTATTGTTAACTCAAAAATACAGTATATCAAATCCACCTTCTTGTCTCTAATGGTTTCAATGAGTCCTTCATCTACGAAGCCATTAACAGTTATAGCATTTCTACATCTCAGTTCTCTCAGCAAGATGTTTTTATTAATAATGATAATAATAATTTATTAATAATATTAATAAAAATCTATTCCTCACACTCCTCTTCATGACACTCTTACATTTATATTTTATTTTAAGTGTCATGAAGAGGAGTGTGAGGAATAGATTTCTACAGGAAGGTTTTATGGCGAGGTACAGCACCACCTCAATCCCTCCAGCCATGGGTCTGAATTGTCAGCTATGCCAGTGCCGAGCCTGGATAAAAAATAGGAGTGATTGAGGTGGTGCCATACCTCCCTGTAAAAGGGACTCATGACCGTTGAGTCACCAAATGAAATAAAATATCACATTAATTTGTTTCCTCGTATTCTCCAAACTCTGCAGTCCATTCCACATTCATTCAACCTCGCTCTCTACAGCTAACATTCCAGAGGCGTGATATTGTCTTAGTCACTCACCTCTGGACCCTCTACAATATTTCCACTTCACAATGAAACCATCTGATTCAATCTGACCACAATAGTCCAAATGTGGTCTAACCTGTGCATTATGTGTTTCTAAGTCTAAAAAACTGCCATTTTCTTAGCCATTTGACAGGGTGCCACATGATAAGCTGATATTTTAGTTGCAGCACATGGGTCTGGATGTCAGATTGGTCAACTGGATTCAGGATTGGCTGTCTGATAGGTATCAGAGAGTGGTGTATGGTGGAGCAATATCAAAGAAGTAGAAGGTTACAAGTGGGGTTCCACATGGCTCAGTACTGGGACATATATTGTTTAACCTTTATATCAATGACATTGTCCATGGATTGCAAGGGGATATTCAGTTGTTTGCCGATAATGCAAAGCTGGGAAGGGTTATTAGTAATAGTGCAGATGTGGTAGCCTTACAAGAAGATTTGAATAAGCTAGATAGATGGGCAAATGAATGGGAGAGTTTCAGTTCTGCAGCAAAATGTAAGGTCTTGAGGTTTGGGAAACATCAATGGGAGGAGTTATACTGGAGGAAGTAGGGGAGACAAGAGAGCTGGGATTGATGATTAATAGAAACCTGAAATTTAGGGGACATATTGCAAAGGTGGTGAAGGTAACACAGAGGATTGCTGCAATAATGAGGACACTAACCTGCAGAGATAAAACAGTTATCATTCCATTGTATAAGACCCTGATCAGACCACACTTGGACTATTGTTCTCAGATTTGGTCCCCAGGATTTGAAGGGGATAAATTAACAGGACTCTACAATGATAGTTACGAGGATCGGCTGAGGGAATGTGGACTGCAGAGTTTGGTGGATAGAAGAAGGAGAGGTGATATGATTGAGACTTTTAAACTCTTGAGAGGTGCTTACGGGGTTGACACTGGGGAGTTCTTTTGCTTGGTTGAACAGCTGGAAGGAGTGAGAAGAGGCCATCCCTTGAAGTTACGAAAGGAAACTGTGAGCAAGAGAGTGAGGAGTGGTTTCTTTGCATGGAGGATGGTTGAACCATGAAATGCATCGGCTGATGGAGTGGTGAGAGAGAGAATAGTCAGTGAGTTTAAGGAGTGGTATGATGGACTTTGTGTTTCTTTGGGAGGGATCCCCCCCTCGATGAGTCTTGATAGACTTTGTGTTTCTTAGGAAGAACCTCCCGTGATGAGTCTTTTGACTCCATTTAGGCCTGCATGATGATAATAATAATTATACAGTGGCACAATCACCTTCTTATCCTAACATGTTACTGGAACTTTTTATCATATGATAGTGTACTTCTTTTTTTTTTTCATATCTAGAATAAGGGACCATTTTGACTTTGTGCAAGGGAGTTAGAAAGTTTTCTGCATGGAATGCATTATTTCACAGAGTTGCAATTGTGTAGAAAGTAAATGATTTTATGATGTGATTGAACCTAAAGTGGAGTTCCTGCAGTGAGTCAAAAAACTCAATTCAGGAACTCTAGATGGAGTCTCTTGATTCTGTTTGGTCTTAGACACAAACTCCCATCCAAGCATTGGTGTGTGTGTGTGTTATATTTTGTCAATCACTGTTACTATACTGCGAATTCATCAGTTTAAAATTGCTGTATCAGTACGTACTTCCGTTGGTGTTTTCTTAACAGGATCACCGGGCTGTGTGTGGCAGTGTGAAGGTGAAATGCCTCTACTGCAGGTCTCGGATGGAACGCAAGAAAGTGGAGTCTCATTTAGCTCAACAATGTCCTATGCTACTGGTGAAATGTTCGTACTGCGACCAAGAATTCAAGAATGCTGAAGTTAGCGTAAGTTAATAATTATGTTGTTCCAATTGATGTGCTTGATAAATCATAATATTATTGTTTTTTTATTAAATAAAAAAATATAAAGTTTCGGTCATATATTGAAAAGTGATAAAAAATATTTCAGTGTTATTGTTTCTCTTTTCAGAAACACGAAGAATGCTGTGATCAGTTAACAGTAAAGTGTGGAGATTGTCATTTTAAGATCATTCACAAGAATCACGATCAGCATGCATCTGAGTGTCCCATGAAGCTTTTAAACTGTTCCCACTGTACCAGTCAGTTCCTGAGAAAGGATCTATCTGTAATAAACTAAACATATTTGGTCGTTTGATAATTAAAAATACAAACTTATTTAATATTGACCATTTACAAACATCTTACATTACCAGTTTTGCCAGCAAACTGTGCTTTTTCAAGGCATTTAAGGAAAGACATAAAAACTAGTAAATGCAAATTGAAAGGAACATAAAAACGTTGTAAACAAACTAGTAGCTAAGGTTACACATTCGCGTAATAGAGAGGACTTATTGTTCTTATTCATTATCTCACATGTGTGTTCGTTGTAAACGTGTAATGTAATTACTGGTTAGCTGTAGTTCAGATTGATTCTTCTTGTCTGGGGAAGACAAGAAGAATCAAGCTCCCAGCACATTTCTACTGTAGTGATCCCTTTCATCAAGTCAATTTCTTATCAAATAGCCAGAATACTAAGAGCCTACAACATCAGAGTGGTCTTCAAACCAACCACCAGCATCAGACAGGTTTTAGGATCCCCAAAAGATAAGGTGCCATTCTACAAATATCCAGGAGTATATTACATTCCTTGCTCCTGTGGTCTTGCCTACACCGGTCAAACTTCACGGAGTTTAGAAATCAGACAAAAAGAACATGTTGGTGATGTAAACCACAACAGAAGTATCTCTTCCGGCTTAGCACATCATTTCTGTATGTCTAACCACACGATAGAGTGGCAAAACAGCTCCATGCCATATCTGGATGATGACTACAGACATCGTTTATTCAAGGAAGCCACAATAGTGTTAATAACCAGTGAAAACCTCAACAGAAATCAGGGTGCAATCGTAAACAGTTTGTGAAAAAACCTGATCCTCTCTCTAAATCCATCTGAACTACAGCTAGCCAGTAATCATATTACACGTTTACAACAAACACGCATGCGTGATAATGAATAAGTCCTTTCAGTATCTGACACTTGAACAAGTAACCTTAGCTACTAGTTTGTTTACAACGTTTTTATGTTCCTTTCAATTTGCATTTACTAGTTTTTATGTCTTTCTGTAAACGCCTTGAAAAAGCTAGACAGTTTGCTGGTGAAACTGGTAGGCTATAATGTAAGATGTTTGTAAATGGTCAGTATTAAATACGTTTGTATTTTTGAACTATCTGTAAGTTCATCACAAATACAAAATGTTAACATAACCTCTTCCTTCCACCTTTATGTTTTTGATTGGAACGTGTTCATGTGATTATTATTATTATTTATGCGCAATGAACATAATTACATAAATTATGAAAACAATGTAGAAAAGAAGCTGCCAGAACCTGAAAACTACTAGCATTGATGTCACAACCTGGTAACATTTTCAGAATGACCACTAATACAAGCAAGTGTATCAAGCAAGATTTTCTGTAAGTGGTAATCCTATCCACAAAAGATTATGAATGTATACTGCACACTGATGCTGTGCTCGTAGGGATGGGGGAGTTAGATGTTAGATAATCCTGTAGTGGCAAAGCAGATCCCCACAGCACATGTTTTATGGCTGACCTGCCCCGTGAACCAGTGCCATAACGAGGTTGTGTCTATAGCGTTGTATTGCCAAAATAAATAGATATGCAAGTCCGCTATTTTATATTGTATTTTTAAATTTCGACAATACGCCGCTTTAGACACTCAAATTCTGCAACTTGTTTTGATGGGATTAATAAGTATTTAACATATTGCATTTAGTAAAATTTAACTTGTGACATTTAAATTTTTCAAGATTTTTGTCATTTTTGGGTTGGGGGGGTGCAAGTTTGACACTTGCCACAGGCACTTTACACCCTCGTTACTGTACTGCTGTGAATATACGCTTTTGAAGACATAGAAATAAGGAGTAACCAACATCTTCCCTAGGAATTTAATTCCATCAAAATTTCTAATGATGGAAGAAACTTAGAAATCAGAAACATTGATATGTGATGAATTTTAGAGTTCAATGGAGCAAATTCAGTTAAACTCTTACGGAAGATGTGCTGTATGGAAAAAGCAAAACAAAGCAATGTAATGCTGTTGTCAGGTTAATGTTCAACAAGAATTTTGAAAAAAAGATTTTCTTAATGTTTGGCATAAAAATAAGTCATTTATTTTAAAAATCTGTTTCGTAATATACAGTAGTGGCTTTGTGGGCCATTCTCAAGTAATTTCCAGTGTATTTTGGTTGCCAGTCAGCCTCTGAGCTCCACTCAATGTATTTTTGATACATGGATAGTTCGGGATGGTCGTATCATACACTGTGAATTTCTTATAACAGGAATTTTTACTCTTAACAGCTGAACCTAAGAAATGCATGACAAGTATGCAGCTCAAAGAAATTTGTTTATGGGACTTTAAAAGACGTTAGATACAAGAAATCCTATGTACAAAATATTTGGCAATGTTATCTAGTCATTAATATCCATTTTGTTACTGGCATGCGCGCATACACATGCACACACACACAAACACATATGTAAAATATTAAAAGAGCTGCTAGTGGTTTTCAGGTTTATCCAAAAATTTCTGGGCATATTCTTTCAAGACTCCAGAAGAAATCTGGAGTCTTGAAACAATGGATGCCACAGAATCAAATAATAAATGAAAATCTCGTATTTTGGGCGAAAAGAGAAAAGTTAAGCAGAGTACAAACAATCATAATTATTATTACTACGTTTACTGTTTAGACATGCAAGTCTGATCATGTGCATGACAGAACAGGTGGTGCAAATATAAAAACAAAGTTCCATAGATACCTTCAAGACGTCATGAGGAACTCTATCCTTTTGAAAAAGATAAACGCAGAGGAATGAGAGTCCTTAGGAATTCACTTGCATTAAATTAACCAAGGCTACCTTTCAGAAAGAACTTTATATATAAGTTAGTTTTTTTTTGTGTGTGTGTGTGTGTGTGTGTGTCAGTGAGAGAGAGAGAGAGAGAGCATAAGTTAATAAGACAATTTCTGGAATGCTAAGTGAACTTTAAGAAATCAAAATGTGTAATCTAATAACACTGTGTTAAAAGGGCTAACAGTTAAATAGTTAATAACAGTAAAACAAAGGTATTAAGAGTTAAAACCTGAATGTAACTAATAATGTAATTAATGTCATGTAACTATTCACTATTAATGACTATGATAAGTAAATTCACAAAATGAATTACTTGTAACAAATAGTAATATATTTAAGAAGGTTAAAGCATATGTAAATATATTTTCTATTTATGATGTATTTATTTTTACTGCTATATATTTATTTGTTATTAGTTTAATAAAATATACTCAGTGGAAGCGGTGCTTGCATCTTCTGAACTAGGCTGCCCGAAGGTAGACTTATGTTCAAGTCTAGTTACCGACTGGAGGAAATTTTTGTAAGCCTATCGTCAACCGGTTCTCGGGTTAGTCAATCCCTGGCACAGACAAGCAGGTTTCTTCCCAGAAATTCGGGTTTTTCGTCCCGTAAACTCAAGAAAATCGACCGTAGAACCCACGTTATTTCGGACAGTAACATATCCTGTTAGGATTGGTTACCAAGAGAATGCAGCACTTGTTTTCCCATCTCTTCATCGGTGCCGCCTGTAATTAGTGATAGACATCGGCCTGCTATCTCTGATTGCTATCAGTGGAGATTGAACTGTCCACTCAGTCTCCAAAAGCTAGATAGGGTTTAAAGACCTCGCCTACTCCTATAAAGGAATAAAAGGTGTTAGCTGATTTAATTATTTATTTATTCGAAAATTCAGTAATGGCTGAAGAATTAACTTTTTTCATAATTTGACAGTAACAAGATTTCGATAAACGTTTAGTGGAAGGTCGAGAATCCTTTCCTAAAAATAATAATGAATAAAAAATGTAAACAAAATAAATAATTATAAAACAAACATAAAACTAAATGCAGGAGACTCATCTTTATTTAAAAATTCGAAGAGTCCCTTCCTAAATAGAATTCATCTTTTTAAATCCAAGTGACACATGCATAATTCTGATCTTTTTTCTGGTGTACCTACACAAGTGGGATTAGTTCCAGTTTTGTTATGCTGTATATTTTATGCTTATAATTATGCACTATTTAATGCTTATTTAATATTTCGCTATTTAATGCTTACTGTACATCAGCGAAGGCATGAAAGCTTTGTGTAGGTGAGCCCCATCCTCTTTTTACGTCTAACTAACTTTTCGTTGCGTTTCTCTCATCTGTATCTCTGAAACATTTTCAATTGTTCTTGCCTCTTGTCATAAAATCATATTTCCAAGTAATTACCATTATTATTAATGCTTAATTATATATAAATAACTAAATTTATATATAATTAAGCATTAATATATTTGACTTAATAAATTAGGGTTTATCAAATATATCTATTTCTCTGATATGTAGTTTTATCGGTTTCTCATTCAAGAAGTAGAAACCTGTCGTATTAGTATATAGTGACTGTACTAATAGGGGTATAAGAGAGGGGAATCTTGTTATTGTGTTTGAATAACTGGTTGAAGCTTGTAGCCTTATTGCTATCTTTTGTGAAGATAGCTTTTCTAGAAAATAGATGGATATAAAAAATAAGGAACTGGAGAAGCGGGTTCGATAAGTGGAGTAGCAATTGAACTGTAGATGGATGTTGGACTGCTATGTGTTATTATATGCATAAATAAAAATGAAGGAATGATGAATGTAATTTCAGTGGAACTACGCCTTTGGAAATACCTGACAAGATATATCTTGTGTGAAAAGCGGTTTGGAGCGGGAAAAAAAGGTTCATCGACTGGCCGAACAACTCCCTCTTTTGGACAGCATCGAGATTTTAGTTTATTATTATTATTTTTTTTTTTTTTTCACCATTTCCAAATCTGAGAAAAATATTTTCACATTTGTGCAATTTTAGTAGCCACACATTGAAAAGTAACGTCTCATAAATTTATTCTTTTTAGCGAAAAGAACAAATTTATCGGGGACTGAAGCGAATTGCAATGTGCTTTTGGGTCAGAAAAGGCTTCAAGGAAACAGTACATGAAGTAAGATCTGGATATTATTAAAAGTAGGAGGTGGTGAACAGAGATTATTTTTTTGAGAACAAGAAGACAGGATTATATTTTGGTAGTACTAAAGATGAACTATTTTGTCTTCATCCAATGAAGACAAAATAGTTCATCTGATTTACCGATAATGATATATTGTTCCTTAAGCTTTTCCCAAATGCATCTCATTGTTTTAAGAACTTTCAAATGAAAGCATTTCTGTCAAAGTTGTGATCAGTTCTACTGTCAAAAAAAAAAATAAATAAATAAAATTAATTAATTAATAAATGAAATAAAATAAAATAAAAAGGGCTAGATATCTTAATAGATAAAAGTCTGTTAAGATATTAAGATGTGTTTTCTTCGGTAGGCTCATGAATCTCAATGTGGCTCTTCTAAAATAAAGTGTCCAAATTGCCAGTCAGAAATCGTTCGCAAAAATTTGGACAGTCATCTAAAGAAAAAGTGTCCTGCGCTACGTGTCAAATGTTCTCCATGTGGAAAAGATTTCAGCCAAGCAACCATTTCTGTAAGTTTTTTTTTTTTTTTTTTTAAATCCATGAAATAAAATTCTGCAACTTAACAAATCAAGCAGTCCTCTCGCTGGACTAGTTTGCAGAATAGATCCTCTCCGTTCTTCTGCCTATATGTGTGACTATCCAAAGCGAATCTTACTGCGGCAAATACTTGTGAATATTTTTAGGTAGGTAGGAGATAATTGTCCTTGCCTGGTATGAGCACATTACCCATGTTTGAAAAAGTATCATATTTGGTCTGTAGAGTAGGATTCCCTATCATATAATCTAATTTTAATGGAGAGCTTTGCGGTCCAAAAATCCGCTGAGAACTCGAGAAAAAATTGTAAAAAGGGTCCTAGCTTTCAGTAGGTTCAACAACTTGACTCTTAAGGATGATCGCCGAAAGCTTTTGTGTGGAGGCAGAATAACTGTAGTTAATGTCATGCGCTTCCAGACAAATGCTGACATCACATTATGATTATGCAAATATTTTTCAAAACTTTCTTAGGGATTTTTTTCAGTAAATATTCGTTTACCAAATGTTTAGAATAACTACTTGACAAAAATTAACATGACAGTGATCCATATGATACTTGCATTACATCTTTCAGCATGCAGTCTTGTAGTGTTATCGTACTATCAAATCCAAGTGTGCAAAAGTTTCTAAATTTAACACATTTATACATATTAAATTTAAGGAATCAACGTAGTGTTACAAAATGATGAAGAAGACATACTGTACATGTCACACAATTGAACGTTCAAATTGTGTTAGTTTTAAAAGAGGTAAACCGTGAGTAGACATATCGGTACACAATAAATAACGGAAAAAACTCACGTAGAAAGATTATTTATTGGTATAATTTTACAAATCAGCTAATCTTTCCTAACTTTTTATTGTATTAATTTTTTTTTTTTTTTAGGAAAGTTATTGACCTTTTTAGTTATCTTACACCAGCTACTTAGGTGGCGCTTTTCGGAATTGTCAGTTAGTGTTTAATTTTGAGCTTAATGTACTGAAGATGCCTTTGATACACAGGCAAAAATTATACTAATAAATAATCTTTCTACGTGAGTTTTTTCCATTATTTATTGTGTACTGAAATTGTGTTAGGTATTTTAATGAACACCCTGAAAGCTTAATTTTTGTCTTCTTTGTGTGACTTTTCCCTTTGAAAGGTCATAAATCTCTTCCATTTTCTTCTTTGTGCTGACGTGATTTTGTCAACACAAAGACGGAATGTTTTTTCTGATCTTAACTTTTATTACAGTATTAGTTTTTTATGCCCCCCCCCTCTCCCATTGATGTTAGGTTATAAACCAATTGTACATATTTTAGTATCCTAGGTGATTTTATAATTAAATAATCGCGAACCCTACCCTAGAGATAAGCATGTAGTTTTTTTAAGCCACTTCAGGGTCCCAACAAGCAGCGTGTCCATCCATGCTTCTACAGGAGAATTCGAATACATCTGTTAGTTGGAGAGTCAAAAGGCTAACCATTCTGCCAACTACACCAACAAACTAATGTTTATATATACTCGTGCATGTGTGCGTGCGCATGCTCACTCTAGAAACAGTTATGTCAAGTTTTATTTATTAAAAAACAAATGCTCTTACATGATGAGCAACCTCCAACTTTTCTAAACCATTTGTTTATATGTCGCTGTCGATAGAATTAGTGATGTAACTTGCTTCTCGTCTCATTATTATGAGAATAAGTAACAACATCAAATATAATAATTATAAATATAAAAATATAATAAATTTTATATGTTTTTGTAGGGAGTTAGTGATCCTATTCCCTCCCCCCCCACACACACGTTCGTAAAGTTTTTTTTGCGCATATATATTGTGGAAAGTGATTTTGAGATCTGTTTATTTTACTTAAAGACATTTAAATATTACAAAATATTACAAGATTTTACACTTTACTTATAACTGATTCATTGATGATTTTTATGCTGAGCATTTTTACCCCTCCCATATCTTCTCATGTTTAATAAATTATTTTGAGCATGTTCTATACAAAGATAGAATTTAACTAATTTTGTTGTTTATTTTTGATAGAACAATTATAGAAAGGGAATATTTTTATCAACTACCACACGAATGAACAAAAAAGATTTCTTGGATGACTTCTTGTATTAATCCATGCTTACCTTCACAAAATTGCTTATTTTGGTATAATCGAAGTGCTTCCCGCGTTAAGCAGCTTTTAATAACTTTGCCAATCATGAAAAGGTTCAGACATCACTCCCCCCCCTCTTTAGTTTTAGAAGATCGATATTTTTATGTGATCTCCAGTGATGACGATAGTAATCGTTAGAATCATTATCACAAAAAGCAAATACTCCATCCTAACATTGGTTAATTTTAATTATCCTGTAAACTTGTTGAAATATACTTAAGTCTTAAGTACCTGCAGTAACAAGCCTTTTTGCTTTATTGTTAAATACCATTTTTTATCCGAAGTTAGTATATTTAAATTGTTTCACTGAACATGAATTTTCTCAGACTCTTTGTGTGTGTGTGTGTGTGTGTGTGTGTGTGTGTGTGTGTGTGTGTGTGTGTGTGTGTGTGTGTGTGTGTGTGTGTGTGTGTGTGTGTGTGTGTGTGTGTGTGTGTGTGTGTGTGTGTGTGTGTGTGTGTGTGTGTGTGTGTGTGTGTGTGTGTGTGTGTGTGTGCGTGCGTGCATTTAAATTTTGTCAATCACTGTTACCATACTGCAAATTCATCCGTTTAAAATTGCTGAATGTTTAATGCCAAATCAGTTTAAAATTGGCTTCTAGTTGAATGAAGGAATTCAATTAATACATCAGTAAAAGGTTAAAAAAAAATGACAAATGTGAGTTGTGCATTGTAGTAGTCTGATACTGAGGCAACTCTTGCTAAAGATTATGCTTTCCCATATACTATTGACAAGTTATTATTATTATTATTATTATTATTTTGGGCAACTCCAGGAGTCCTTAGACTCATCGAGGGAGGCACTAAACATCATGTCAACACAACTATGCGATTACATTCTCACATTATCTATCATACCTTGCCTTGAACTCGTTCACTGTCATAGCACCCACAACAGACTCTGGCAGCTTATTCCACTCATTTACCACTCTAAAAGTAAAGAACCAGCTCTAACACCCCTGCTAACCACACTCTTGCCCAGCTTCCATTGGTGTCCCCTAGTTCTCCCACACCAGTCCTGATCTCAAAAATATCCTCTGAATTAATCCTATAGAATCCCTTTAGCAATTTGAATGTTTCAATCATATCTCCCCTCCTCCACCTATCAACTAGTTTCTGCAACCCACAAATCTTCAACCTGTTCTCATATGGTTCATTCCGTAGACCTGTTATCATCTTAGTCACTCGCCTCTGGATCCTCTCCACCTCCTCCCCATCAAGAAGGAACCGAGGTGACTAAATCTGAGCACAGTAGTCGAGATGAGGTCTTATCAAGGCTCGGTACAGAGGTACAATAACTTGCTTGTCTCTGCTCGTCAAGGTATTTTTCAACAACCAAGTGAGTTGATGAGCTGATTTAGCTACTTTTGCAATGTGCCCCCTAAACTTCATCTCCCTATCCACCAACATTCCCAAGTCCCTGGCCTCATCAATCTCTTGGAGTACAGTTCCACCAATGTGGTATACTGCTGCTAATCTTTTCACCCCAAAATGCATAACCTTACATTTTGTCACATTAAATTGACATCCATTCTCCTTAGCCCAGAACTCCAATCTATCTAAGTCATCCTGCAAGACTTTGACATCTTCTGCATTCACTATTGCCCTACCCAACTTTGCATCATCATCAGCGAACAAATGAATTCTTCCACTTAGATCCTTCCCTATATCGTTAATGAACAGATTAAACAGCAGTGGTCCAAGAACAGAACCTTGCGGCACACCACTAGTCACAGGCCGTCTTTTAGACTCTACTCCTGAATAAACTACTCTTTGATATCTCTCCATCAACCAACCACCTATCCATCTCACCAACCCTATATCCATTCCCATATGTTGTAGTTTATGGATTAGTATTCATGTGGTATCCTGTCAAACGCCTTTGCCAGGTCCAGCAGTATCACTGTAAACCCATTACCCCTATCCAGTTCAGCCGTCACTGTGTTATAAAACGTGAGCAAGTTACTGAGGCATGATCTACCCTTCACAAAACCATGTTATCCCCCATACAATATCCCATTTTCATCTATCCAATCCTGTATTCTTTTCTTGACTAATTTCTCTAAGACCTTGACAATGATTCCTGATATGCTAATCGGTCGGTAATTTACAACAGCAGTCTTGGAACCACCTTTATGCAGTGGAACTATTTTCCCCTTCTTCCACCCGCTCGGGACTAACCCAGACCCGAGACTCAAATTAAACAAAATGGTCAAGGGTACTGACAATTCTTTAGCTGCTTCATGCAAGACCCATGCCGGTATACCATCCAATCCCACAGATGTGTTCACATTAAGGTTCTGTAATAGACTAGTCACCTCCACTTCATTCATCACTATTCCCATATAAACTAATGGTTCCTTCATTTTTTCAATGTCACCACCTGGATGATATGCTTTTGCAAAGTGCGCGCTCAGTAACTCCACTATATCGACTGATTCAGTGACCTCCTTACCATCGTCATTCCTTAAAATCATTTTGCCGTGTACAGTTTTTTTCTTTGGCATTATTCTAAATGACCCATTCCTATTTTTTGTCCTTAGTGCTGGCTCGGGTACATTATATACATTCTTACATCTTACATGTACATTCTTACATCTTATATATACATTCTTACATCTGTCTCACTGATGTCTGCATATGCATTCCCCCCCCCCCCTCCTTGGTAGTTCTAGTTTCCCTGGTTTTGCACATCCATTTTCACTTCATTCAGCAACACTCTTTTCCAAACTGATTCAAGGAAGTACTAACTTTTTATAGTTTCTTGTGAAAACTTGTATCTAATTGGTGTGTTGAAAATAGATATTTTGTCCACTTTTATCACAAATAAAGTTTTTTTTTTACTCATTTTAAAATTTATTTAATTTTCTTTCAATTAGGAAATACATGGCACTTTGAATAATACACAGAACAATGCATATAAATTTGACATATATTATAGTTATTCATTTTCTTCTATAGCAACATCAGCAGATTTGTGCACATCGAACCATCAACTGTCCTGATTGTGGTATTAAACTCATTCAAATGAATCTTAAAGCTCACAAGTCTTCCAATTGTCCTGTGAATCTCATGATGGTTGTAAGATGTCCTCACTGTGCTTGTGAACTTCTTAAAAAAGATCTTGCAGTAAGGCTAAATTGATTTTAATTTACTTAAAATGATTGCTTATTGATTACAATCAAAATTTGACTGGCATATGCTGATGATCCCTACATTATTGGGAAGATTTAGCTAACAAGAAACACTAGTACATAAACAATTCTGTATTTTTAATAAAATATAAATTATATTTTATCATCATCATCACCATCATCAAATTCCTGCCATGTACCCTGAAGGGGTGTACAGGATATGATAGTACTACATGAAAAATTACATCATTACTAATTTCCTATCTACAATTTTCCTCCAAATCAGTCTGTTACTTATCAAGACTCCAACATTATTAGATCTTATATTTCTATTGTCTAAGGCACGTTGTACAGTATTAATCCACCTATATCTTGGTCTTCCTCTGGGTCGTTTTCCTGCCAACCTGGCAGAGAACACTTGTTTTGCTAATCTTTCCATGCCCATTCTATTTAAGTGACCATAACACCTGAGATTAGCTCTGCTAATGCATTCCTGGATGATGACAATGTCAAGTTCTTTCCTAATATCCTTGTTTTTAATATGATATTGCAATTGATGCCATCTATTCACGCCTCTAATCTTTTTCAGGACTCTCATATCTGCGGTCTCTAGTCTTTGGCCAAGTGTTTTACTTCTGACCCAGCTCTCAGATCCATAAGTTAAAACTGGTTTGAAAACTGTCTTGTATACAGCTAATTTAGTGTTCCGACTAATTTCTCTCTTATTCCATATGAATTTATTCAACTGACTTCCTACCATACCAGCTTTGTTGATTCTGTTGTCTATTTCCATATTTAATTTACCATCTTCACTAAAAATCGTGCCTAAGTAGCTGAAATGTTTTACTTATTTCAGCGGTTCTCCATTCACAACGCAGTTCACATTTTCAACGATTCTGCCTATTTTCATCGTCTTTGTCTTTTTATTGCTGACCTTCATACCATATCTATTACAACAGTCTGCAAGATTCCCAATTTAGTCAGGGAATCTTGCAGACTTGTAGCGGATTTATTTAGAAGTATAACATCATCCTCATAAAACAAAGAGCTGAATTAACATCTCCAATTTTGATATTCTTAATACCACTTTCCTTCATAATGTGATCCATATATATAATGAAGAACAGAGGGAATAATGTACATTCTTTTCTCACACCAGATTTAACATTAAACCATCTTCCTGTACTTCCTTCAGTTCTAACTGCTGACTTACAACTCAAATAAAGACTAAGTATTGCTTGATATAATGCGCCATTGACACCATATAACTGCAGCGTATTGAATAGCTTCTCTCTTGGCACTTTGTCATATGCCTTCTCCAGATCAACAAAACTTAAATACAGATCTTTGTTATATTCCCATGCTTTCTCAACTACAGGGTGTTCGGGATAAATTTGACATATTTATAATTAATTATATTTTTCCGTAAGTTACATGTATTAACACACACTTCTCTTCATTTAAAAGTTTGGACCCTTCTTCATTCATATACAAGATGTCAGAAAGGATGGATAGCTGGAACCCACCTGAATCATGGAAGAGAATAACTTGTATCATGATGATTCGTGCCCGCCATCAAAATAAGGATATTACGACTGCTGCCCAATGCTCCCTGAATACAGTAAAAACAATCAGGCATGAACTAGAGACTTGCAATGGTGACTACGAGGATGTAGCAAGAAGAAAGATCCCTAGCAGACGATCTGATTGCGTTCGTACAGCAGAATTCCTCGCAAATCTGCAGGAACAGGTGTTGAAGAACCCTGGCATTGGAATTCGGGCTTTGTTCGTGGAGTTGCTAACTGTAGTCAAGCCCTGGATAACAAGGGTAGCCAATGGTAGGCCGTATGTATGGCAGCAGGATTCGGCCCCTTGCCACACCTCTGGGAAAAGTCAAAAATGGTTGTCTGAAAATTTCTACGACTTCACCAGTCCAAATGTTTGGCCTCCAAACTCCCCAGACCTTAACCCCATGGATTATTTTGTATGGGGCGCAGTTGAAAAAGACACCAATCGCACTTCCAGTAATACAAAAGCCCAGTTAATGGATAAAATTAAAACAGTTTTTGCGGCCCTTCCCAGGGAGACTGTAGCATCAGCTTGTTCGAGGTTCCGAAGCAGAATTGAAGCTGTGATCGATGCTAATGGTGGTTATTTTGAGTAAATCTTGTTGATAGTATTGTAATTAACTCTGCCTGTAATGTTTTTTTGTCAATTCATTAAATTTAATAGATACAAAGAAGATTTTCTTTTTCCTTACGAAACTGTCAAATTTATCCCGAACACCCTGTATTTGTCTTAAAGTGAAAATCTGAACCTGACAGCCTCTATTTGGCATGAATCCAGCTTCACCAAGCTTTTCTTCCATAATTCTTCTCCACCATTTCTCAAGTATACTTTCATATATCTTACCAGGAACACTCAGTAGGGAAATACCTCTGTAATTCTCATATTCAGTTTTATTTCCCTTTTTATATATGGGTACTATGAGAGCTCTACTCCAATCATCGGGAATTCGTCCCGCTATTCAGAGTTTCTGAAGTATGCAGTGCAGCCACTGTAAGACTTTTATACCACCATACTTCAGCATTTCTGGTCGAATATCATCTACTCCTACTGCCTTTCCACATTTCAAGCCTTTGTTGGCTTTTTGTACTTCAATTATGGATGTGTATTCTTGACTACTTACCTACTGAGTGTTTTTTACCAAAGTGCTATCACTGCTTGTTTCATTTAGCAATTTTTCGAAGTAATTACTCCATACTTCAAGGATATCTTTTTCTCCTGTTTTCATGTCACCTTTGTCATCTCTAACTCCTTTTACAGCACTCTTTCCTCCATTTCTAATCTTCTTCAACAACCTCTAGAATATCTTACCACTTTCTTCATATTTGTTTTCTGTGTTCTTGCCAAAGTCCTCCCATGACTTTTGTTTAGCTAGTTTTACACAGTGTTTAGCTTTCTTATATTTGTCTCTGGATTCTCTAAGAGCACAAGCTGACTTATTTGCCAGGAACTTTTGATATGCTTTCTTCTTTTCCTTCACTGCTTCTTTTAATTTATATTTTAATTTATATATAATTAAAATATATTTTGAATTTAAATTCATAAAAAAATATTTAAAAATTAAAAACTATTGAAATAATCTAAGAGAATCAGAAAATGTATTGGTCCACCTTTGCTTGGAGTAGCCTGGTGTTGCACCACCTTACCTCAGACCTGAAGATATTTTCAGGTGCAAACTTTGTTTGCTTACACTTGGATAAAGGATTAAACTAAATTTATTATAGTCTAACCAAGTGCAAAATAAACTTCCAACATCTTTCTCTAAATCCAGAGTAATTCAATAATATGGTGATACACCTGTCTCCAACTTGTATAGTTAAATATGACCTCTCCAATTGCTTCTGCCTTAGTATCCTCACGTTTGGGTCTGCCTTCAACTGACGAGACCTCAATAAAAGTCCAAACCGGTCTGGATAGTGGCCCTTCCCTTAATGCATAACAGTATACATCTCTGCAAGGAGATGTGCTTTGCATTATTGGAGATACTGAGACAAGGAATGATGAGAACTTTTTTCACCTTTGCTCAGAGTTGCCTGGTGTTGCATCACCTTACCTCAGTCCTTAAGATATTTTCAGGTGCAACTTTGTTTGCTTACACTTGGATAAAGAATTAAACTAAATTTATTACAGAAAATGTATGTTTCATGCCAAATTCTAATCCTATTTTTTGCACCTTACACACACATGCGCTGAACTTCCCTGTCAGTTCCCTGATCTTTTTGAAAAGATCTCTTGTTTTTCCTTTCTTGTTTTCATCTTCTGTTTGTTCACATTCCTGGTTGAAGTATTTTTCCTTGTCTCTTCTGGCTTGTTTTTGAAACTGCATTCAAATGCTGTACTTTTTGCAAATTTCCTGTGGCCTTCATTTTCCTCCTTTCCTGAGTAGTTTTGATGGCATCTTCTGACAGCCATTTAGTCTTCTTCTTCTTACAAACTGTTGGAATTGTGTTGTTTCCATTTGTTTTCAGTTTCCTTAATTGCACATATATCGTAGCCACTAATAATTCATGGTCTGTTCCACTGTCTGCACCGAAAAGTCTTGACAGACTGAATTGCACTTCTCCATCTTCTTTGTCCAAGTATATAGTCAATTTGATTTCTGTATTGTCCATCAGGTGATATCCATGTGTGCAATATTCGTTTGTGCTGTTTAAAGCAGGTGTTAGTAACAAACAAAGAATTCTTTGCACAAAACTCAACTAGTCTCTTCCCTGCAGTGTTACGTATATCTAAACCAAAATGACCTATTATTCCTTGTTCCTCAGTTACTCCCATTTTTGCATTCCAATCTGTGATAAGTAGCCATAAATCTCGCTTTGGTGTTGCATGTATCACTTCATATAACTTTCCATAAAATTCTTCTATGTCTTCTCCGGTGCCTCTAGTGGGTGCATAATCTCTTAGAGAAATGATTCTATCACTCACTGGATTATAGCCTAATACATACCTAGCCATCTTTTTCGTGATTAAGAAAGATAATCCATTTTTATGACTCGTCTCATGCCCTGAATAATACACCATATAGTCCCCTGTCTGAAAATGGCCTATACCTGTCCATCTAAGTTCACTTATTCCCAATTATCCAGCTTGTTTGCTGATGATATGAAATTAGGTAGAGTAATAGTTAATCAAGGCGATGTGGAGAACTTGCAATATGATTAGAATTTAAATAGGCTTTTGATATGGGCAAAAGATATGGGTATCAGTTTAATGTGGAGAAATGTAAAGTTATGCATTTTGGGAAAAATAGATTGCAAGCCATGTATCACATTGATGGTACTGTAGTCCAGGAAATACATGAAGCTAGAGATTTAGGGGTGTGGTAGACAGAGAGTTAAAGTTTAGAGGATATACTGCTAAGGTTGCAAAGATAGCCCATAAGATTATTTGACTATTAAAGAACACATTAACATGTTGACATAAGGAAGTTGTTATTCCTCTTTATAAGGCCTTGTGAAATTAGGTAGAACATCTGGATTACTGTGGTCGAGTCTCGTCCCCTGGGTTTTTTGGGGATGAGGAAGCAGTGGAGAGGATTCAGAGGCAAGTGACCAAGATGGTGAGTGTCCTGTGGAATGTTGCGCATGAGGAAAGATTGAGGATGTGTGGATTGCAGAAGTTGGTTGATAGGAGAAAAAGAGGGGATATGATAGAAACATTTAAGTTGCTTAAAGGGTTTTATAGGATAGATGCAGGAGAAATGTTTCAGCACTTGGCTAGAGGTCCAAGAACAAGAGGTTATCCGTAGAAGTTGAATAAAGGTGTGTTAGTTGGGATGTGAGGACTAGATTTTTTGCTTGGAGAGTTGTGAATGAGTGGAATAGGTTGCTAGAGTCAGTTCCAAATGCTTTGTCTGTAAACGGGTTCAAGGAGAGGTATGATAGATTGTGTGGATAGATTGGATCTCGGGCAGTGAGCCTTCAGACTCCATGGAGGTGCCCATATAATAATAATAATAATAATAAAATAATAATAATTTTGTTGTGAGGGATGATGCTGGGAAAGTTTCCGATTCTATCTGCCTGTTGTTTCTTCCTGGTGTGTGTGTGTGTGTGTGTGTATGTGTGTGTGTGTGTGTGTGTAATCGAGAAAAGCTTACCATATTATATATTATATATTATAAGATCATAAGAGGATAAATTAACCCTGGAGAGGTACACAGGCAAATAACCAAAATTATAACTACACAGTTTGGTGGCTAGAAGATGAAGTAGTGACATGATTGAGGTATATTTAAACTGTTGAGAGGTATTTATGGAATAGACATGGGGGGGTGGTATGATTTTTCATATAGTAGAACAAAGGGGAGGAACACAGAGAAGAGGACATACCTGGAAGCTGTGAAAGGAGGTGGTGAGTAGAAGCATGAGAAGTAGCTTCTGGCTTTTTTGCATGGAGGGTGGTTGGACTATTGAATTCATTGCCTAATAGAGTGGTGGATGTGCACATGGTGAACGAGTTTAAGGAATGGTATGATACACTATCTGTTGTCTAAGATGGGCTTCCTGTGATGTCTTATGACTCCATCAAGGGTCCAGAGTAATTTATTTATTTATTTAAAAAATTTTTTTTTTTTAGATTAAACAATTTATTTGCTAATCCGATAAAATCGTTAGCCTTATTGCAGCATAAATAAAATTATTTTGGCTTTGTTAAAAACAGTTGATGATTACATACTCTTCTGAACTAAATAATTTAAGTAGGTTGGTAAGCGCAGTTAGTAGTTGGAAGGGGGTTAATCGTTCAATGCTGTTGACACACTCTCCATCGATGAGTCTTTGGACTCCCTGGAGGTGTCAAATTTTTTTTGTTTATTTATTTATTTTTTTTATTATATTGCATGCATTTGCTACAGTTATTACATACGTTACATACATTTGATTACATATGATACATTACTTACATTTGTTTATATATGATACTTACATTACATACATTTGTTTACATATAATACATACATTACATATATCGGTTTACATGTGATAAGTACATTACTTCCATTTGGTTACATATGATACATCTTGGATGAGAAGTAATTTCTCTGCTTTCATCCTCGAAGCTTATATGTAAGCTTATCTGAGGATGACACCAGTTGGTTATTATTTATTGGTTTGTTTGCTGTGTTGGGAAGCTACAAAATCTATGATTGAGAAATTCGCGCGCACACACACGCACGCACGCACGCACGCACGCACGCACGCACACACACACACACACACACACACACACACAATAACTTGGAATGATGTATTGATGCGTTACTGAACTGGAAGCCTCAACGAACATGTTGTGTTTTATAGCTAAGATGAAAAGCCAAACGGCTATTTTTCTGGCGAGGTTGATAAATTGGGGGGATAAAAATCCCTTATTGTTTTTCAGCCAGTATGGAAACTCTAAGATCGAAAACTATGATCTAAACGTTTCATGCCAACGAACTATCGGTGAATCCAAGCATAAGTGACCACTTGGTAGTACCACACCAAGGCAACTCGATGCAAAGGTGGAGCAAGATCCCTCACTATTCTTGATATTTTCTCATAATGAAAAAACACACAGCTCCTAGGAGGTGTAGTACTGCTTTACATTATGAGGAAAGGTCACTACCCAGACTGGTTTCAACCTTTTTTGAGGTCTCATCAGTGAGTGGCTAGGCCTAGATGATATCAAAGTTTAAGTGAAAAGAACTTACATACCTTCGCTATACGAATGCCAGAAAGGTGTGCCACTATATTATATAATAACATATTATAGCTAAGATGAAAAGCCAAACGGCTATTTTTCTGGCAAGGTTGATAAATTGGGGGGATAAAAATCCCTTATTGTTTTTCAGCCAGTCTTAGCTATAATATATTATTATATAATATAGTGGCACACCTTTCTGGCATTCATATAGCAAAGGTATGTAAGTTCTTTTCACTTAAACTTTGATATCATCTAGGTCTAGCTACTCACTGATGAGGCCTCAAAAAAGGTTGAAACCGGTCTGGGTAGTGACCTTTCCTCATAATGTAAAGCAGTACTACATCTTCTAGGAGCTGTGTGTTTTCACATTATGAGAAAATATCAAGAATAGTGAGGGAGCTTGCTCCACCTTTGCATCAAGTTGCCTTGGTGTGGTACTACCAAGTGGTCACTTACGCTTGGATTCGCCGATAGTTTGTCGGCATGAAACGTTTAGATCGTAGTTTTCGATCTTAGAGTTTCGCATACTGGCTGAAAAACAATAAGGGATTTTTATCCCCCCAATTTATGTTATGTTTCATTAAATTTGTATGGTATTTTGAGTGCGTGTGTCTTGTTCATAGTATGTCCTTAGAGCTCTTTTCAGGCTATTGTAGTTTGTAAGGTTTCTGTATTCAAAACGTAATTTGCTTATAATGTCTAGGATGTAGAAGTTCATGTGCCCTTTCCGTAGTGATTATTGTATTTATATGTGATATAATTAGTTGTCTGAGGTCTTGTTATGCGATATGTGTTTCTGACTGTCCTGTAGTTGGCATTGAAATACGTTTTAGCAAAGCTGCATATTGACATAAATGTTTTACTCTCAGTATTTTGTGTTCTGACATTGCAGAGTATATAAAGTTGTTATTGTCTCTTTGTTCCCAAAAGATCAGTTTTATGATTTTGTACTGTAACGACATTAATCTATTTAGTTTGTGGGGTGCACCGAAAGCATACGTTGTTATAGCGTATCTTAGTATATTTTGGCATAGTGCTTTGTATATTAGTGTTTTTAGGCATTTAGGAACTATGTCTTTTAACCTGTAGAGTTTGCCAGTTATTGTTCGGAGTTTGTTGTGTAGATGGTTTATGTGGCTATTCCAGTTCATATCTGCATCGAAGTAAATTCCAAGATATCGCATTGTTTCAATCTGAATGATTGTGGTGGTTTCGCTGTTCTGTGTGTTTTTTATGTTGGAGAGTTGATGTTGGATGGTTATATATTTGTTATCAACTGGTTGAGTCAGTGGATTTCTGAATATCATTAATTTTGTCTTATCTGAGTTTAGGTGTATGGAGTTTTTCGTGAGCTAGTCTGTGATCAGATTTATGTCATGTTGCATATTTTTTTGGGCTATGTTTGTGTTATTATGGATGGATATTATCACTGTATCATCTGCATATTGGAATATCTTACCTTTGAGAGGTATCTGATTAATATCGAGCATGTGAATGTTGAATAGAGTTGGGGAGAGTACAGCTCCCTGTGGCACTCCACAGGTTACTGGTAGCTCCCTACTTCAGTTTGACCCAATACATGTGATATGCTTTCTATTTTGGAGGTAGTTTGTAAACCACCTGTGCAGAGGCCTGTCTATTCCAACATGCCTCAGCTTTTCTATCAAGGTTTGATGTGTGAGTTTATCAAATGCTTTAATTAGTCAATAAAGACTACCATGGCAATTTTTTTTTTTTGTCTAAGGTGGTATTAATTACGTTTGTAAAGCCTTCCAAGAGAGATGTTGTTCCCTTATTTTTCTGAAAATCATATTGTGTTTTGGGGATAATATGGAAGGTCTCTGTATATGCTGTGAGTTTCTTCAGTGTAATCCGCTCCATAATTTGATTGATAATCGGTAATATTGCTGTGGGTCTGTAATTGCTGATTAAATTTCTTTCTCCATGTTTGTATATGTGTGTGATTATGGCAGTCTTTAGCATGCTTGGTATCTGTTCTCTTTTAATTATTTTGTTTATTAATTTTAGTAGGATAGGTCCTAAGCTAGTTGCATGTTGCTTGATATCCTTTGGTCTTATACCATCAATTCCTGGGCCTTTGTTTGGTTTGATTTGATGTATTGCAGAGAGAAGTTCTGCTTCTTTTATCGTTGGGAACCATAATGTCTGTTTTGATTGTGGTCCAAGTGGAGAATCACGTTTTGTGATTGGGGGAATATTTGCAGTTCTTAGATGGAGTCTGCAAAGTATTGGTTAAAGTCATTTGCTAGTTGTTAGATAGGTTTTGCGTCTTTCATGAAGCTGTGTTTTATGGTTTCGGAGGCCGTGGTGTTGGGAGCATAATCTAGCATCTCGTTGATCAGGTGCCAGGTTTGTTTCATGTTGTTTTGTGCAGAAGTTAATTTATCTCTGTAGTAGTTTCTCGTTGCATTTCTTATTTGTGTTGTAAGGCAATTCCTTGTTATCCTATATTCAGTTTTTAAAGCTGTGTTATTTGTGCATCACTTTAATTCTTTCCATAGAGCGTCCTTTCTATGTATTTCTAGGATTAAGTTTTTGTGTTATCCAAGGATTTTGAGTTGTTTTTGAGCGAATTCTCACTTTCTTTGCAGCTTTCTTATATATTTCCTCCAGTGTGAGCCTAATGTTGTATAAGATATCTGCTGATTCTGATGCCATGTGTTCCCAGTTCGTTTTTCTTATTTCGTGGTTGACTTCTTCGTCTATTATTGTTTTGTGTTGCTTTTCTTCTGTGGCGCGTTGCATGGATATTGTCTTAGTATGCAGGTTTAGAGCCTTGAAGTAATAATCTGCTACTTTGCATTTTATGACTGATGCAGTGTAACTGTTTGGTGGTGCTCGGACGCTTATATGTCATAATTATAATTATGTGCTCGGACACATAATTATGACTGGATATGAAATCCATTTGGCACGGTTAATACATTGAGTTGTGAATTTTTGTTACAATGGATGATACTCTAAAAATGAAATTCTCCGAAATAACTCTTGAGGAATTTTGGATTTTTGTCCAAGCCGAATACCCAGCTCTCTCCACAAGGGCAATGAAAATTTTGTTCAGTTTTCAACATCACATTTGTGTGAGCTGAAAGTTTATTTTTCACTTGGTTCGACTATAATAAATTTAGTTTAATCTTTTATCCAAGTGTGAGCAAGCAAAGTTTGTGCCTGAAAATATCTTCAGGACATTCTTAAGATGGTGCAACACCAGGAAACTCGTTGGAAAGGTGGATGAAGCTATCATCACTCATATCTCAGTATCTCCTATAATGCAAAGCACATCTCCTTGCGGACATATATGCTGCTATGCATTAGGGTAAGGGCCACTACCCAGACCAGTTTCGACCTTTATTGAGGTGTATTTAAGTAAAGACCTCTCTAAAAATTAGACAATCCTGAAAGATCGTCCAACTCAGCTTTGTTCCACTCAGTGACAGGCTCACCCTGTGATGAAGAACTTCTCAGTGTTGGCTCTACCCAGTGGCAGGCTCACCTCACCACCAGACAGAGCCATAATCTCAGCGGTGGCTCTACACAGAGGCAGGCAAAAACCTACCCCAAGCAGAGCCTCTCATATATCTCTTCAGTGGGAGCCAGGCCCAGAAGTGGAGATACCAAGGCAGAAGTAATGGAGGTCATCCTTACCTATACGAGTTGCCAAAAGGTGTACCACCTTATTATTAAATTACTCTGGATTCAGAGAAAGATGTTGAAAGTTTATTTTTCACTTGTTAGACTATAATAAATTTAGTTTAATTCTTTATCCAAGTGTGAGCAAACAAAGTTTGCGCCTGAAAATATCTTCAGGACTGACTTACGGTAGTGAAACACCAGGCAACTCGTTGCAAACGTGGATGAAGCTATCATCCACCTATCTCAGTATCTCCCATAATGCAAAGCACATCTCCTTGCAGACATGTATGCTGCTATGCATTAAGGTAAGGGCCACTGAGGATGACCTCCATTACTTCTGCCTTGGTATCTACACTTCTGGGGGCCTGGCTCCCAATATAGACAAACAGAGGAGAGTAGCTATATCACATATTAGACATGATATTGCTGAAATCTGGAAAAGCCAACAAGCTCAAGTATCGTATTTCATTTTTAAAAAAGGCAAGTTCGTGCATATTTTTATTGTTAGTTTTATGACCCTAATGCTTTTGGTGTTCCCCAAGTTTTTCTTATAATCAAAAGTCTTCCATGACTTTGAAAAGGTTAAGAACCACTGAACCACATTAGGGTAAGAAAATGATATACCTTCCAGTTCTGTGGCCTTGTTGGCATCAAGTTTACTCAATTCCTCACATACCTCCTGCTCACTCACCATCAGTGGTTCCTCGCCCATTCCTACTGCTGTCAAGTCTTTGCTAAAGACTGCATATCCTTCCATCTCAATTCCTGTTAGAATGTCATCTTTGTTTAACCATGTCTCACTTATACCAACAATTTTTGGGTGAATGAACACGATCAATGCTACAATTTCATTTCCCTTGTTTCAAATGCTTCTAGCATTTGTAAACATACACAGTAGCTCATTTCTGTTTCTATAACAAGTCCCACTAATCACACTTCTTGGACATGACTCCTCTACACTCTCCCTATCCACTCCTGTCAATCATCACTGATAGTACACCCTCTCTCCAGACCTAAATATAGTCCCCACATCCTTGACTGTCGTAATCCTTTCTTGCACACTCACACATCTACTCTTGAAACCATCATCCACAGTTTTTACACAGTGTCCCCTGTCCAACCTGACCTCCTCTGTTTCCCTGTCCACTTTGTGTTTCTTCTGTCTTATTCTCTCCACTCGTGCCACTCATCTCTCCATTCACAAACTTGCCTACCTTACTCCCCTGTTATTCCACAACACCTCTTGTTTCCTTGGGTCTTACATTCACTCCAGTCATTCTCTCTTGCAGCAACAGTTTCTCCAACTGGCTCTCATCAAATCCATTTAAATGAAGTCCATCTCTTTTATACAGCTCTATCCACCCCTCAAACTCATCCCACACATTCACAAATTGAACTTTTTTCTCTGCACACAACTCTTCTAGCATATCATTCAAAACTTCACTCACATTCTCAACTCATTATTATCATATCTGGGCAACATGCTAACTACCTTACCTCCACACTGTTATCTTTTACCCTCCTTAGCATCATAACATCCCTCCTTACATTCTTCTTGTTACCAATCAGAGCATTCATGGCAACTACCATATTTGCCATATACCCATCATTTTGAATTTATATAACAACCTCCAGTGTGGGATCATGTTAAATATTGGCAGAATCCAAAATTATTGGAGTATATCCATTTTCCTTATCCAACTCTGCAGTCACTCTGTTATGAAATATGAGTAAATTGAGTAAACTAAAACAAAATCTATCCTAAAGAAAGCTGTATTCTCCTCTATACAAGATTAAGGTTGTATCTTTTAGTTATTCATGGAGTACATGCAAGTGGAAACAGTAATCAAACAATGGAAAAGAGGAGTAGAAATTAATCACGAATGTCATCCCATTGCCAGCAAAGATTGGTCAATTAGTAGAACCTAAAATCTAAAGAACTGCTACTAATGGCTCGCAAAAAGTTAAGCAAATTTGAGCAAGGTTAGTAGTTGGAAAGGGTTCAATCATTCGATGCTGTTGGCACACTCTCCCTCGATGAGTCTTTGGACTCCCAGGAGGTGTCACATAATAATAATAATAATAATAATAATAAATTGTTACCATTGTAGTGCCAACAAATAAAAGACTCAGAATGACTGAGTGAATGATATTACATAGAGAAGAAAATATGGACAAGGTTATGGTCTGATTTATGAAGAGGAGAGCTGGCTATAAATATCCGTAGTTGGAAGGAAACACAAAGGCATCTCATCTAGCTTGATCGGAGGTAGAGAAGGGGTGCCAATTTGAGTTGTGAATAGAAGTCATCAAGGAAGAAAGAAGTCTCACTATTGCCAAAAAAAAAAAAAAAATCTTCAGAAAGAAATTATTTGCCTCTGCCATAAAATTATCAAAGTCGAAATAAAGTTCAATTCTGTTGTGAAAATATGAAATTTTAAATTTCACATTTGATGCATGCACATATACATATTTTGTATCAGAGAATATGAGCAAAAGTATTGCTTACTTTAAAATTGGAGCAAAATATATAAACTAGCAGAAAATATATACATATCAATTTAAATAATAACTGTTTCATTCATTTTGCAAAGACCAATTATATAGAAAAACCAGCAAGGTGAAAGTGCAAAAAACAGTAGATTACAATATTTTGAAAAAAAATTAGTGATATGATTAAAGAATTGCATATTATTCTCTATAAAGCAAAGTTGTGGAAGAATAATTCGCAGATTTCCTTCAGGAAATCTGCGAATTATTCTTCGAAATATGATTTTGAACAAAGATAACATAATCTAGAACATTGGCAGATGGTTTTTTTTTTTTTTTTAAATAATATTTCAAATAATTATCGTCGAATAAGCGATTAGACAAAATTAGCACAAAAACATTAAACATTGATTCTCCAAGGTAATGCAATATTTAAGTGAAGAAAGTATGCAAGGATTTATATTTTGTCCTGGAATTTAAAACTGTACAATGAAAATAGAAAATAAAAATAATTTCTATATTTTTAGTCTCTCTAATATAACTAAGAGTCCAGTTGCCCAGCATAAAACAAGGAACTGCGTTCCTTGTTATGGAGAACTGAGACTCAGCTTTGCGAGATAATCTGGTTAAGTGTTCTCTACAGCATGAATGATTATCGCACCTTCTAAAGGACAGAACAGCCTAATTGCACTTCTTATCCATGTTCTTTCGACAGGTGTACTGAATCGTATCCAGATTTAGCTGGACGTATATATACGTCCTGGCTGGTTGGAGGGTTAATGTGGAGAAATGTAAAGTTATGCATTTTGGAAAAAAATAGATTACAAGCCATGTATCACATTGATGGTATTATAGTGTAAGAAATAAATGAAGCTATACATTTAGGAGTGGTGATAGACAGAGAGTTAAAGTTAAGAGGACATATTGCTAAAGTTGCAAAGGTAGCCCATAAGATCACTTTGCTATTAATAAACACATTAACATGTAGACATAAGGTAATTGCTATTCCTCTTTATAAGGCCTTGATATGCCCACATCTGAATTACTGTATTCAAGTCTGGTCACCTGGGTGTTTTTGGGGATGAGGAATTGGTGGAGAGGATTCAGAGGTCAGTGACCAAGATGGTGAGTAGCCTGTGGAATGTTTCCTATAAGGACAGGTTAAAGATGTGTGGATTGCAGAAGTTTGTTTATAGGAGAAAAAGAGGGAATATGATAGAAACATTTAAGTTGCTTAAAGGGTTTTATAGGCGATGTAGGGGAAATGTTTCAGCACTTGGCTAGAGGGACCAGAACAAGGAGTTATCCCTTGATGTTGAATAAAGGTGTGATGAATAGGGATGTGAGAACTTGATTTTTTGCTTGGAGAGTTGTGAATGAGTGGAATAGGTTGCTAGAGTCAGTTCTGAGTGTTTTATCTGTTAATGGGTTCAAGGAGAGGTATGATAGATTGTGTGGATAGATTGGGTCTTGGGCGATGAGTTTTCAACTCAGTGCCCATATAATAATAATAATAATAATAATAAGTGCCCTGAACACTGATATCCACAGTTTCCTTGATTTGGATGAAGGAAACCTCATCAACTTCAGTGCTTCCAAAATGCAGTTTTGGAAGCATTGAAGTTGACAAAACACAGTTTTGTTTGTTTCTGATAAAAAAAGACCTCAGATTTTCTCTGCTTACTTTTGATAATGTTCACCTCAACAGTCAAAACCAAATCAGTCTTCTCGGACTGACTCTTACTCCGATCCCTTTCTTGGCACAATGATATCACTGCTATAACAGCAACAGCTTTCAAAAAACTTGTCATCCTTTTCTGTTCAAGATGGCACTTCTCTACTGAACAGTCACCTATTCTGTATAAATCCCAAATCCAACCAACATTGGAATACTGCTCTCATGGGGTGGTGAAGATAAGAACTTCATAAAAATGTTTGATGCTGTTCAGAAAAGGGCAGTTCAGTTGAAAAATGAAATAGGGCAGATTGAACTAAATAGAAGGAGATATCAGGAGTGATATGCAACAAAAATGCACTGAAAGAAGTAAAAACAAGTATATATAAATCAGTCATTAGACTGGCCTTGTACAGAGCAGAGAAATGGGCAACAACTCAGGAGGAACAATTGGAAAGAACAGAGATGAGGTTGCTAAGATGGATAAATCTAACATCAAGGAAAGATCATAGGAGGAACCAAGATATAAGGAAGTAGATGGGGGCTAGAAAAATTAGTGACAAAATGAGAGAAAGTAGACTGAAATGGGCCAGCCATGTATGGAGAAGACTGATAGGCCACCCAATTCAGAGAGTGACAACAATAGAAGTGAAGGGTAGGAAAAGAAAAGGAAGACCATGGAAAAGATTGCAGGAAAACATCAAAAGGGGATATGGAAGAAGTTGGAGTGGAAAGGATTGATGTCCAAGATAGAAATAAGCAGACGAAAATTGTCTGAGCATCAGAGTCACTGTCTCATGAAGTATCATGGAGTATCTTCGCAATTCGGCTGCTTGTATATAGAGGCTAATGACCTTGCATCATTTGCCTTAGTATCCCATAATGCAAAACACACATACCCTTTTGGATGTATATAATGCTATGCATTATGGGAAGTGCCACTACCCAGACCAGTTTCTACCTTTATTGAGGTATGCTAGAGTGCAGGTATACCTCTCTAGAAATTCTGAGTGATCTACAAGATCTAAATCTCACTGAGTGACCCTAAAGGATCACTACTAAACTCATCATGCCAGGACAGGAAGCTCAGCAGTGGCTCCACTCAGTGACAGACAAAAATCAGCCATTAGGTAGAACCTCTACTAACCTGGAAGCAACCTGTTTAAGTGTGAGACTACTTCTCCAAAACTTGGGCAGTCCCTGAGATCATCCAATAATGGGTAACTTAAAGGATTATTTAGCTCATTACCCAGTGGTAGTTTTACTTAGTAATAGTCCCACCGAGAAGAACCCTCATTGGTGGCTCTACCCAATGGCAGGCCTGCTCTTCCATCGAGCAGAGCTGCTCATATCTCAGGGAAAAGCATCCACCAAAGCAGCTGCGAGACCACTTCAGCAGACTTCCAACATCTGCAGAAACCTGTTTAGATATGAGGTTTCCTCTACAAAAACTCAGTTCACCCAATAATGAGTGACCCAAATGATTATTTAGCGCTTTACTCAGTGGTAGTTCTACTCAGTAAGAGGCTCACCCCACCACTGAGCAGGGCTCTCAGCAGTGAGGTCCACCCTACCACTGAGCAGAGTTGCAAGTTCACTATAGCAGACTTTCCAAATCCATAGGAAACTGCATCAGTGGGAGCCAGATCCACAAAGGATACCAAGTTTGAAGCAATGCAGAGCTCATATATTTTCTATATACAAATTGTGAAAATTTTTGTCATTTTATTATTAAAATACTCTGGGTCAGAGATAGATGCAGAAAGTTTTTCCACTTGCTTAGACTATAAATTAAATATGCCCAAGAAATTATGTTTGTGGTTTAATCCTTTATCCAGGTGTAAGTAAACAAAGTTTGCATGTGAAGTATTTTCATGATCTCACCGATCCAGAGTATTTTAATAAGGTGATACACATTTTCAGTACTTGTATATGGTAAACATATGACTTTTGCATTACTCCAACCTTGGTATCTCTTCTGAGTCTGGTTCCCATTGATGAGACCTCAATATAGGTCGAAACCGGTCTGGGTAGTTGTTCATCTCATCATGCATAGCATTATACACATCCAAAAGGATGTATGCTTTGCATTATAGGTTGCTGTGGCAACTGATGTGAAGTCATTAGTCATTATATACAAGTTGCCCAGTCGTGAGATACCTCATGTGCAAACGATGTTTGTTTACACTTGAATAAAGGGTTAAACCAAGAATATCATTTTTTGGCATCTTTAACTTATAACCAATGAGTGCAATAAAGTGTGGAAAGTAAGTTTTTAGCAAATTCTGATCGAAAAAATAGAAAATTCTTGGTTTGGCATTCTCAGACATGAATTGTGTGATTGATGAATGCTGCCCATGTACTGTCCTTTTTTATAGAAGAAGTCATGTAGAAACCAGGAAATTAATTTTCCAATGCAACGGCATGATTGAGAGATTACTGTTTGTTTGACTTTCCTCTGTTCATTCAACATATCCACGCCATCTCAATCTATAGGCTCTGATTTATAATTCTTATATAGTTCTCTGTTATGGTTCTTATATAGTTCTATGTTATGTGCATATACACAAGCTAAATTCTTAATTCCACTGATGTTTTCTTCCAGTTGTTAAAACTGGAGACATCAATTTCTTATTGAATATAAATATAATATCAAATCATCTTTTTTTTTTTTTTCTAGGACCATGAAGAAACTTGTGACTATGCTACAATTATTTGTACTAATTGTAATGCAAAATTTTTCCGTATGGCTTTCCTAACACATACTTTAAAATGTTCTGCAGAATCTGTAGAACAGGTTCATCACGCACTTGAATCATTAGCGAAGGATATTTCTGTAAGTTGTTAGAATTTAGTATGGTTTATGTAAGAATTTTAAAAATTCATTTGTCATAGCTCATATTCATACAGAAAATTACTGCTGGTATATATAGTTGGTTTCTAAAATTATAATTATCAGGTTGGAATATAACAAAAAATATTCACTTTAGTTGAACACTGTTATCATATTTTTATTTTATTATAAGGTGGACCTTTAATAGAACTGGATGGATTTGTTTTAATATTATAATTTTTGAAATATTTGTTTTAATATTATAATTTTTGAAATATTTGTTTTTATAATAATTTATTTTTTTACAGTAAATTCAAATAACAATTAAGAGTTACATGTATAATTTTTCATGTACATATTTAATTTAGTATATGTAACCAGGCACAATAAATTATGTAATCATTATTGTCAGTGGATTGCAGGGGGATATTCAGTTGTTTGCAGATGATGTGATGCTGGGAAAGGTTATTAGTAATAGTGCAGATGTGGTAGCCCTGCAAAAGGATTTGAATAAACTAGACAGATGGAAAAATGAATGGGGTTGTCAGTTTCATGCAGCAAAATATAAGGTTTTGAGGTTTGGGACACATTGATGGGACACTTCATACTCTATTCGAGGAGTCAAACTGGAGGAAGCAGGGGGAGACGAGATCTGGGGTTTATGATTGATAGAAACCTGAAATTCAGGGGATATATTGCAAAGGTGGCGAAGGTAACACAGAGGATTGCTGCAATACTGAGAAGAAATCTGACCTGCAGAGATAAAAGAGTTATCATTTCGTTGTATAAGACCCTGATCAGACCACACTTAGACTATTGTTCTCAGATTTGGTCCCCAGGATTTGAAGGGGATAAATTAACTGTGGAAAAGATACAAAGACAGATGACAAAGATGGTCTCAGGACTGTACAAGGATAGTTATGAGAATCAGCTGAGGGAATGTGGACTGCAAAGTTTGGTAGATAGAAGAAGGAGAGGTGATATGATTGAGACTTTCAAACTGTTGAGAGGCGGTTAAAGGGTTGACATTGAGGAGTTCTTTCACTTGGTTGAACAGCAGGAAGGAGTGATGACAAGGGGCCATCCATGGAAGTTATGAAAGGAAGCTGCGAGCAAGAGGGTGAGGAGTGGTTTCTTTGCATGGAGGGTGGTTAAACTGTGGAATGCATTGCCTGATAGAGTGGTGAGAACAAGAACAGTGAATGAGTTCAGAGAGTGGTATGATAGACTTTGTGTTTCCTAGGAATGACCTCCCATGATGAGTCTTGATAGACTGTGTTTCGTAGGAAGGACCTCCCATGATGAGTCTTTTGACTCCATGGAGAACTGAATAATAATAATTATACCTTATTCAAGATAAACAAAAAAAGAATATATATATATATATATATATATATATATGTATAATTTTTAGTGAATGATTACAGAAGTACAAGGATGATGTTCCTTAGTAATATTAGTTCAGGTAATCAGTTTAAGTAATGTGACCTGGATGTTAATTGTAGTAATAGGATTATGCTTAATATGTTGTTATAATCTCACTGTCTTTGAAGCTATATTAAGCGTTTGTGAATAAAGTGGAATTATTGTTTACTATTTGTATTTTTGTGTGTATGTGTATGTGGTGTTTTCTATTGTGGGTTCAAATCCCGCTGTGGGCATCGATGTTTGTGGTTGTCTGTGAAAATACTAGTGTGGGCAGTAGATGGCGTTGGTGTAGATGATTGTAGTTGCAGTTTGTTGTAGTTGGTGAATTGAGTGGTGGAGACAGAGAGCTGTAGAATAGGTGCTGTCCCTCGATGAGTCCTTAGACTCACTGGAGGTGTCATTTAATAATAATAATAATAATAATAATAATAATATTGGATGTTCCAGAAACTTGATCCACTGCAAGCACCTTTTGAACAGCCTCATTTGACTACTTTCTTTACAGCTTTGATTTTCAATGTCACCGTTGCTCTTCTATCTGCAAACTAATATTTTGTAAGGCAGAGTGAGTTTTTGGACATTTGAAATCTCTTAATTGAGTAATTATGGTTGGCCCCCATGCATCATCAAAGGCTCCTTGTACATTGAGTAAGATCAGTAATCATCTTTTAATAAACATCTTTTTTTTTTTTTTTGCTGTAGACTGTCGTTTGTGAACTTTTTAATCTCCATGATTGCATCTAGAGTGCTTGATCGAGGTCTAAATGCATATTGATTGCAGCTTATTAGGTCTCTTGAATAGACAAAGTGCATGGGCATGCAATGTGTGTGTGTGTGTGTGTGTGTGTGTGTGTGTGTGTGTGTGTGTGTGTGTGTGTGTGTGTGTGTGTGTGTGTGTGTGTGTGTGTGTGTGTGTGTGTGTGTGTGTGTGTGTGTGTGTGTTTTGAATAGACAAAGTGCATGTGCATGCAAAGTGTATGTGCGTGCATGCTTGGTAATAATCATGAACAGCTTGGTTCAGATTCCCTGCTTTCAAATTAAAATGGATTGGTAATGACATTATGAAAGGTAACTGTGGGCCCAAAAGGATGTTGAAATGAATGTACTACACAAATGATAGAAGAATAAGAAATAAAGAAGAGTAGTATTTGGAATTGGTCAACCTGACTTGGCTAAAAGTTATCAGTATCACTAAGACCTGGTTGGCAGAAATGATATAGTTGCAGGAATAGAATGTAATGGATATTGTATTTTCACTGAGGATACAGGGAATAGGAGGATATGAGGAGGGGTATTACTAATCATAGTTGAAGAACTTTGTCCAACAAAAATAAAAGTTGGAAGGATTTTACATCTGAGCGACATGGTTCATACTTAAGGATACAGAGAAAAATGCAGATGCCATTCATCAGCAGATTAGCGCAGGCTGAGCAATTATTATGGGAGAAATTCAGAAGAATTTCCTTCTTCCAATGTATATTGGGATATACATTGGAAGAAGGAAATGGTACTTGGCAAGATGGAAATGGAATTAATATGGTTAATAGGGGTTAATTACCTGAAACAGTATGTGATAGAGGAGACAAGGCATTTAAGAACTTTTGATCTGTTAATAACATCAGAGAATCTATCCATAACAACAGTGGCAACTCTACCTCCAATCAGGAAAATTGACCATGCAGTCTTATTCTGGGAGATTGCTCAACACATAGAATTCACAGTCAAGAAAATGTTTATATGGGAAATTACAATGTAGGCTAATATTAACTAAAATAGATTTAATTAATATTCCAATATTTTGGCAAAGTGAAATTGCCATCAGCAGGGAACAAAAAATAATGAAATACATACATGCAGGTGCTATACTAAGTAATGAAGATGAAGCATGTTTCTGGTAGTAAGACTTATACGTTGGTTAGACATAACTGGTAATTAGTTTACGGAATTAACAACGCATATAAAGTATATTAATTAAAGGTAACTTTAATGAATAACTTCTATATTTCGGCAATGTCACATTGCCACCTTCAGGAACATAAAGATATGGTATGTGCACTCAGGAACTAACACAAAGCAAATGAGGAAGAAAGCAAGAAACTAATATTGTTCCTAAAGTCCTAATGGTGCCCTCTTGCAGGCTAATTTGGCAGTCTTGGCAGTTGGGCTGAAGTTCTCATAATGAAAGTCTCCCAAATTTGGGGCAGTTTCATGCACCCAAATTTGTTGAGGTTAGGAACGTTTTTTAGAGCTGCTGAAGATTCTTTGAATAATCTTTCGTATTTAAACTTGCTGCAATGAATTATTTTTGTTTTCTTCCAACGAATTTTATGGTGGGTATCCAAGGCATGGTCTGCCAGCCCAGAGTGGCTGTACTGGTGAAACCGGATGTAGTCTTGGTGTTCTGAAATCCTGATATTTGTTGTTCTGCCTGTTTGGCCAAAGTAGGACAATTTGCAACTGCAAGGGACCTGGTATACACCAGGTAGGTGTAGGGGAAGTGGTTGGTCTTTGGTAGAGCGGATAAGGGATGCCAACTTTTTATATGGTCTGTAACAGGAAGTAAGGTCATATTTTTTGAGGATATTGGTTATTTTCTCAGAGGTGCCCTGGATGTAGGGGATGGTGATAGACTTGGTGTAATCTTTATTGTGGAGGGGGGGGAAGGGGGTTGTGGTTTACAGGTTTTAGTATTTTTTGGATTTTTTTGGAGCTATAGCCATTGGCTAAGAAAGTGTTGAGGATGTGGTTTAGTTCAATAGTCAAAGGGCCTTGTCATCTAAGCAGATTAATTTTGCCCTGTTATATAGTTTTTATCACCCCATATTGTTGTGAGGGGGGGGGGGATTGCTGGTGAATGTATCTGCCAGTGTGGGTGGGTTTTCTGTAAACAGAGAAAACCAAAGATCCATCAAGCTGGCAGGTGATTAAAGTGTCTAGGAAGGTGAGGGTGTTGTTTTCCTCTTTTTCTAAGGTGAACTGGACTCTAGGGTGTTGGTTGTTTAAGTGTGCTAGGAAGGAGTGGAGTGTGTCTTAGCCATGTGGCCAAATAGCAAACACATCATCCACATAACGAAGCCAAATAGTGGGTTTTTGTGGGGCGGAGTTTAAGGCTTTCTCTTCAAATGTCTCCATAAAGAAATTGGCCAAGGGTGGGGAAAGTAGTGAACCCATGGCTGTCCCCTCTATCTGTTTGTAGAACTTTCCTTGCCAAACAAAATAGCCTGAATTCATTGTGAACTGAAATAGGGCTGAGATATCGGAAGGAAACTTGGCTTGGATGAGCTCAAGGGTTTCTTTGAGTGGGACATTAGTGAATAGGGAGGAGACGTCAAAACTGACCATTATGTCAGTGTGTTGGAGTGTGAGGTTTTCTATACTGGCTTTAAAGTGGGCTGAGTTTTTTATGTGTGATGGTGTGTTGCCAGTGTAGTGTGTGAGCGTTTTGGCTAAATGTTTGGCTAATTTATATCTGGGGGAATCAATGCCATCCACTATGGGACGTAATGGCACATTTTGTTTATGTATTTTTGGGAGTCCATATAATCAGGGGGGTCTAGAGTTATAAGGTTTAAGTTTGTTGGTGACTTCCACAGGCCACGAAGTGACTTTCTTAAGGAGTCTGTGGATAGTTCTAATCTGAGAGCTGGTCGGATTATATTCAAAGGGGAGGTAAGTAGTACGGTCTAGTACTAAAGAATTTAGCTTACCTTGGTAGTCTTTTTGATTGAGTACCACAGTGGCGCTTCCCTTATCAGCTTTGGTGATTACTATGTTTTTGTTGTTTTTCAATTCTTGTAGGGGTGTATATTCGTTTTTGGATAAGTTGGATTTTGGATGTTTGGCTTTGGTGAGAACACCGACTACATCCAGTCTCACGTTGTTGGCGATATGGTTAGGCAGGTTGCGAATTCCACGCTCTATTTGGATCATGATTTCTTCAGCAGGTATCCTTTTAGGAGCTAGGGCGAAATTGTGACCACGTGAAAGTGCTGTGAGTGCTTCAGGCTTTAAAACTGCTGACGAGAGGTTGACTACAGTGTTGAGTGGTGGCTGAGGTATGGAAGTAGAAGTCTTTGTCAGGTTTTCATATTTTTTCACATGCCGACTACGTATTTTTTCGAATTCCTTTCTTGCCGATGCGCCTGAGATGTCATGAAGTATAGACCATAGATCAAGGCCGAGTGTATTCGACAGCTCTTCCTCTAGTGCCCGTAAGGTTTTGTTTTCATCGGCAAGGAGAACACGCGTCGCAGTAATTTGTTCTCTTAACAGGGCGAAGCTAGTGCGGTTATAAATGCGTAGAGCTTTCTCGGAAGTGAATCGGTGCTTCAATTTGACACATTAGGGATCACTTTGTTATCCCGGCAGCGTTTTAGGAACGTCAGACGATTTTTTTGCCTCGATATCTTCAACCTCAATTTGCCATATTGACGGGCCTTTCGTGCGATTGCATCTCCGTAGATGATCATGATTCTGGTAGTAAGACTTATACGTTGGTTAGACATAACTGGTAATTAGTTTACGGAATTAACAACGCATATAAAGTATATTAATTAAAGGTAACTTTAATGAATAACTTCTATATTTCAGCAATGTCACATTGCCACCTTCAGGAACATAAAGATATGGTATGTGCACTCAGGAACTAACACAAAGCAAATGAGGAAGAAAGCAAGAAACTAATATTGTTCCTAAAGTCCTAATGGTGCCCTCTTGCGGGCTAATTTGGTAGTCTTGGCATTTCGGCTGAAGTTCTCATAATGAAAGTCTCCCAAATTTGGGGCAGTTTCATGCACCCAAATTTGTTGAGGTTAGGAACGTTTTTTAGAGTTGCTGAAGATTCTTTGAATAATCTTTCGTATTTAAACTTGCTGCGATGAATTATTTTTGTTTTCTTCCAACGAATTTTATGGTGGGTATCCAAGGCATGGTCTGCCAGCCCAGAGCGGCTGTACTGGTGAAACCGGATGTTTCATCCGGTTTCAAAGAAACCCTTGAGCTCATCCAAGCCAAGTTTCCCCCCGATATCTCAGCCCTATTTCAGTTCACAATGAACTCAGGCTATTTCTTTTGGCAAGGAAAGTTTTACCAACAGATAGATGGGACAGCCATGGGTTCACCACTTTCCCCACCCTTGGCCAATTTCTTTATGGAGACATTTGAAGAGAAAGCCTTAAACTCCGCCCCACAAAAACCCACTATTTGGCTTCGTTATGTGGATGATGTGTTTGCTATTTGGCCACATGGCTCAGACACACACCACTCCTTCCTAGCACACTTAAACAACCAACACCCCAGAGTCCAGTTCACCTTAGAAAAAGAGGAAAACAACACCCTCCCCTTCCTAGACACTTTAATCACCCGCCAGCTTGATGGATCTTTGGTTTTCTCTGTTTACAGAAAACCCACCCACACTGGCAGATACATTCACCAGCAATCCCCCCCCCCCATCACAACAATATGGGGATGATAAAAACACTATATAACAGGGCAAAATTAATCTGCTCAGATGACAAGGCCCTGACTATTGAACTTAACCACATCCTCAAAACTTTCTTAGCCAATGGCTATAAACCCAAAAAAATCCAAAAAATACTAAAACCTGTAAACCACAACCCCCCTCCCCCCCCTCCACAATAAAGATTACACCAAGTCTATCACCATCCCCTACATCCAGGGCACCTCTGAGAAAATAACCAATATCCTCAAAAAATATGACCTTACTTCCTGTTACAGACCATATAAAAAGTTGGCATCCCTTATCCGCTCTACCAAAGACCAACCACTTCCCCTAGACCTACCTGGTGTATACCAGGTCCCTTGCAGCTGCAAATTGTCCTACTTTGGCCAAACAGGCAGAACA
Organism: Typopeltis vanoorti; assembly: GCF_054136105.1. NCBI lineage: Eukaryota > Metazoa > Arthropoda > Arachnida > Uropygi > Thelyphonidae > Typopeltis > Typopeltis vanoorti. The sequence goes on from NC_143554.1 coordinate 155,381,299, forward strand.
ACAAATATCAGGATTTCAGAACACCAAGACTACATCCGGTTTCACCAGTACAGCCGCTCTGGGCTGGCAGACCATGCCTTGGATACCCACCATAAAATTCGTTGGAAGAAAACAAAAATAATTCATTGCAGCAAGTTTAAATACGAAAGATTATTCAAAGAATCTTCAGCAGCTCTAAAATACGTTCCTAACCTCAACAAATTTGGGTGCATGAAACTGCCCCAAATTTGGGAGACTTTCATTATGAGAACTTCAGCCCAACTGCCAAGACTACCAAATTAGCCCGCAAGAGGGCACCATTAGGACTTTAGGAACAATATTAGTTTCTTGCTTTCTTCCTCATTTGCTTTGTGTTAGTTCCTGAGTGCACATACCATATCTTTATATTCCTGAAGATGGCAATGTGACATTGCCGAAATATAGAAGTTATTCATTAAAGTTACCTTTAATTGAAGATGAAGCATGTCAACTGAAAGTAGGCCTATAATTTAAATAATCTCTCCTAGCAGGCTAAATTTGACTTCCCTGGCTGTTGCGCTGAAGTACGGTGGATGAGAGCTTCCCAAATTTGGGACAGTTTCATGCAACCAAATTTGTTGAGGTTACGTTAATTTCTTAAAGCAGATGTATATTCAATTAAAAGTCTTTTATATTTATATTTGCTGTGATGGAGTAAAGTGGCTTTGTTTCAGCAGATTCTATGGTTAGAGTCTAAAGCATGGTCAACAAGTCCTGAATGGCTGCAGTGATTGAAAAGAAATAATCCTCATGTTCAGCAATTCTGATGTTGCCTTTCCTGCATATTTGGTCATGGTAGAATAGTTTACACTACATATTCTAATAATTATAATTATCCAGGTCATTTATATACCCACAGCCAGCAACTAACTCTGATTCTTCAGTGTTAGATTATCATATCATTGTGCCACCCAGAAAGAATGTTTTATATATCTCTAGCAATCAAATATTTATTCATTGCCATTTAACTATCCTTAAACTTCCTTCACTGTACTGATTTCCCCTTTCTTATTCATGTCAGTCATTTCATGAAATGCTCGGCTTCATCCTCTCCACAGTATATGTTTCACTCTTGTCCAAGTTCTTCTAACTCAAATAATGCTCCAATGTTAGAAAATCTTTCAAATCAAGATTAAGATGCAAAGAAGCTGTCTTGTAGGCCTTTTCAAGGTGAGGTAGTTGTTCTTGTCTGGAGGTGGAAGGATTATTTTACCAGAATTTTGAGTTCTTTCATCCTGCAAACCCTTCAGAAGAGACAAAAGAATATACACAATGAGACATAATACACTATTTCATAGTCTTAATTGCCTCTACTGTAATTGAAAATAATGAAAACCTAAGATCTTCCACCCTACTTTCATTGCCTGTTTTTCCCGTTTTTTTATTTTTTTTTTGTTTGCACTTAGCTATGATAGTCTTTTTCAGCCCATCCTCTCTCTCTCTCTCTCACACACACACACACACACACACACACACACACACACACACACACTACTGTTCTCTTTCTTTTCAAAATTTTTTCATATTTTTCAGTGCATACATAAAACAATTTGGAGCTCATTCACCAAGAAAAACACAGCTCAAAAACCACTACAGCTTCAAGTTAAAGGATTACATCCTGCCAAGTTACTTGAACTTTTGATCTAGGAACAATATTCATAAGCAGAAAAAATATACTGAGTTATATAATATAACTCAACAAAATAACAAATTGAAGAGCTGCTTTACATTTCAAAAGAATCATGTCTTTGTATTCATTTTAGAAATTATGGACTTTACAACCGTATTGTAAATAATTATTTTAATTTCCCGACGTTTTGACCTTAATATGAAGGTCATCATCTGGAGTATACACAAGTATACAAGGACAAGCTGAGTTACATTTCACACAGTATGCTAAAGAGACAATGATTTGATCAATGGTTATTCTACTGGCATGACCTCTAGTGAAAATATAATTTATATATATATATATATATATATATATATATATATGAAATAAATTCTACTTTAGAGTATTAAAGTAAAACACAACACAAAAACTAGGTGTCATTAATACTCTAAAAAACAAGGCTTTGAAGATTTGCTCCAAAGAAACAAGCACTTAAAGACGAATTTAAAGTTATCAGCAATACTTTCCTAAAAAATGCAGCCAAAACATTATCAACAAATTCTCTACAAGACCTCACTAAAAACAAAGATAAACTAGACTACAATAAAACTATAACCATTCCATACATTAAAGGGACATCAGATAAAAACCAAATACTACAGAAATACAACCTTAAAGCCACCTTTAAACTTCCAGCAAAATTAAAAAGCTTACTCAACTCATCCGAAGACCCACTCCCTCTGCTGGTCTACCCTGGAGTATACCGTATTTATTACACCCGTAATCTACCATATATAGGGGAAACAGGATGCACAATTCTTATCGGACAAAAGGAACATAAACAACTCATTAAATATAATAACTATGGTCAGTGCCGGCGCTAGGGTCTTTGCTACCCACCTGCAATTTCTATCTAAGCGCCCCTGTAATGATCTGGGCATATGTGTTTCTTCTACGATAATCAAAATTTAAATAATTTGAAAAATTTAAATAAATTTTGACAGAACAGCCACACGTTGGTCCGCTAAATGTAACAAACTGGGGGTGTTGACTAGGCAGGATAATCGTTAAAAACCCGAATATTCAAAAAATTCTCAAAAGTTAAAGCAAATTTTGATAAAGCCACTTCACTTTAATCGCTGAATATAATGATACAGGGATTATAGCCTTCTCACTGACCCGAATCGCTAACAAAATTAAAATGAATTTTAATTAAAGTTAAAATTTATTTGAACTAAAGTTTAAAAAATTCTTGCATTTTACTAAATTCTTAGTAACTTGTAAAAAATTTTTTAATAATTTTTATAAGTGGAACTATCTTTTAGGAAATATATAAGAGAAACTCAAGATAGATGAGAAAATAAGAAAAGAATTCAGAAATAATTAGAACATTTAATATAAGTATTCAAAAAATAAAATCTTTACAGAATAAAAGAAAATAAATTAAATTACATAAATATACTTGAAATTTTTTTATTAAAATTTTTGGGTTCTTGATTTCATATTCACAAAATTAGAAATAATGGTCTTAATGTCTAATTCCGCACATATATCATTTTCAATAGCTATTAACGACAAACTAACAAGCCTTTTTTGTGACATACTTGTTCTTAAGTAGGTTTTAATCAATTTCAACTTGTAAAAGGAATGTTCATTGCTCGCTACACTAACAGGTAAGGTTAATAGTATTCTTAAAGCAATTGAAAAGTTAGGGAAAGATAAATTATTGGACACAATAAAATTAAGAATATCGAAAGGACTTTTGAATATTTAAATTAACCTTCCGAAAAATATCCCGGAAAGCACATAACTCGTCATATAGTTCTATTGCATTTACGTCTTTATTGTCGCCGTCCTTCAAAAGAATCTCTAGACCGTCACAGTTTTTTCGTAAATCTTCATTATTATTTTGTAGTAATCTATACAATAAATTGAAATTATCATAACATGTTTTTAGCTGTTCAAAACGTTCTATTAATGAACACATTGCAACGTTTAGAAGTGTATAAAACACATTCACTCTAAATTTATCTTCTGGCGATTGTGGCATTTTATCATGATGCTCGTAGTCAAATTGTTATGTCTTTTTTCATCGTCGAACTTCCGTTCCAGTTTAAAATTCTTGTTCTCCACCCACCTCTTCACTCAGTTCTTTTGCCGTTTTTAGAACGTCTTTAAAATTTGTATCTGATCGATACTCTTGTAAGAATATTTTTAAGTTTTCAATAGATTGTAAATCAAGTGTAATGTTCATATTTTTGTCTTGAAGCATTTTACTCATAGGTTATTCTGTTAAGTAAATCATGCCAAGTTATAAGAGAGCAAATAAATTTGTTGTCCTTTATTTTAGCACATATTGTTTGTGCTTCATGCTGAGTTTCTTTATTAAAATTTTCATTATTTAAAATTTCAAAAAGTGCATCATAAATTTCTCCTAACTGATATAGTAGAGGGCAGATTGCATTAATTTTACTTTCCCATTGCATTTCTGATGCATGTTTCAATGTTAATTTTTTTATGAACTTTAAAAGGATTGCCCAACGTTTGTAAGAGAATGAAAAGAAATTGTATATTTCTTGAATAATTGCAAAGAAACTTATTGTATCTGCATTCACTTTGGCTGCATCATTATTAATGATTAAATTTAGAGTATGAGCAGCACATGGCACGTAAAAAGCTAGAGGATTTTTGTTCAAAAGCAAATTTTGGAGCCCATGTTTTTTCCCTTTCATATTTGCCCCATTGTCATACCCTTGACCCTGCATGTCTTCAATGGGAATGTTCCATTTTTCCAGTTGTTCCATTATTGTTGTACAAATAAAGGTCCTGTGGAATCTGATAGATCTGCAAAACCTAAAAAGTTTTCCCTGATCTTGACAGTTGCACTGTCACAGAAAACAAAGCTAATAATGGTCATTTGTTCTGTTTTACTTGCATCAGGTGTGCAGTCTAAAATTATGGAATAATATTTAGATTTTCAAATTGATAATAAAATTGTATCCTTGACTGCGTTACTTAAAGTTTCCAATATTTCATTTTGTCTGTCTTTACTCAAATAGTGTACTCTATTATTTCCTTGTAGGGTCCTTTCAACATGATTTTCCATAGCAGGATCAAACTTCGCCAACAGTTTGACTAATTTTTAAAAATTGCCATTATTCCTTTCATATAATTTATCAGATGATCTGCGAAAAGCAGCTAAATTTTGTTACCAAGGAATTTTATAATTTCAATCAAGCATTCTAAAACACTCGTCCAATGTTTCTTTTCCATTTCATACATGCTTTGAGTCTGGCAATCAATAGTAGTTTTGTTTTTTAAATTTTCATCAAGTTCCTTCCATTTTAAGAAATTTGTCATGTGAGTTAAACTAGTCTCATGTCTATGCAAAGTTGTACTTACATTTCTCCAATTGTTATAACCTTCTACAAGACTATTTCATTCAGTAGGTGCAAAAAGTTTACAACAAAAGCAAAAAACAGAATTTAAAGTTTCAGAATAAATGAGCCATGTTCTTGGCACGAGCTCCCCGTTTTCCATTCTTCTATTATAATACGTGTCGCCAAATTTACGACCATATGTATCTCTTAGATATATTATATTTTTCTTTTGAACAGACCTCATTTCAATTAAAATAACTATAATTTTTCACCAATATTTCCCCATTCACCTGGATCTTCTAAATTTACAGAGACTAACAATGTGTTAGTTTCGTGGTCAATACAACTAAATCGTCTTTTAAACTGTTTTTCACCTAAATCCTGCATCTTGTTATTATTATTATTATTATTATTATTATTATTTCCCAAAACCTCATGGAGTCAAAGACTCATCTGCGAGGTCCTTTTATCACACACACACACACACACATCTCATCATACCGTGTCTTAAACACACTCAAACTCCTTGCAGACACCACACTCTCAGGCAAGGCATTCCAATCATTTACAACTCTGCACGAAAGAAACCTACCTCTCACTTCCCTACTCACACCCTCTTTATACAATTTCCAGGGATGACCTCAGGTTCTCCCTTGATCTCCCACTATTCTCTGTAGAACTTCTCCACCATTGATCTTATAAAAACCCTTTACCAACTTGTAGGTCTCTATTATATCTCCCCTCTTCCTTCTCTCCACCAGACTGCAAATTACATCTTCTCAATCTTTCCTCATACTGAACATTCCAGAGGTCAGAAACCACCTTAGTCAGCCACCTTTGGACCCTTTCCAACATCTCTTCATCCTTCTGAAAACCAAGTGACCAAATCTGGGCACAATAGTCCATGTGTGGCCTAATCAAAGCCTTATACAATGGAACAAGAATCTCCTTACTTCTACACGTCAGTGTCCTCCGCATCATTCCCAGAAGTCTTTGTGTTGTCTTCACAATTTTGGCTATGTGTCCCCTAAATTTTAGATCCTTATCCACTGTCACTCCCAGATCTCTTATTTTCTCTACCTCCAACAATATATTCTCACCAAGCATAAATTCTGCATTCAATCTTTGTTTTCCAAATTTTTAAACCTTCCATTTTGCAACATTGAACTCACATAACCATTTGCTTGTCCAATCGCTCAATTTATTCAAGTCTTCTTGCAAGACAACAACATCTTCACTACTCTTTATGGTTCATCCCAACTTTGCATCATCTGCAAACAACTGAATATCTCCATCCAAATCTTCGCCAATATCATTAATATACAAGTTAAATAGTAATGGCCCTAAAACAGACCCCTGAGGCACTCCACTAGTGACTTTCCTTTTCCTGGATATCACACCCCCCAGATAGCTTGTTGATACCTATCAGATAGCCAGTCTCCAATCCAATGCACTAATCTAATATCCAACCCCATCTGCTCTAGTTTGACTCAACTTATCATGAAGTACTCTATCAAAAGCCTTTGCGAAATCCAAGTATATTACTGTGTATCCTTCTCCTCTGTCCAAGAAAGCAGTTACCTTATTGTAAGAAGTAAGTAGATTACTAAGACATGACCTTTCTTTAGCAAATACATGCTTTCCATCAAAGATAATGCCATTGTTGTCAACCCAATTCTGGATCCTAGTTCTCACAAGCTTCTCCAACAATTAACTACAACATCTGACACACAGATAGGCCTATAGTTTGATGCTTGAGTTCTATCACCTCCTTTATGAAGTGGCACAATCTTGCCCTCCTTCCACCCCTTAGGAACTTGACCCAGTCCAAGTTTCATATTAAAAAAATATGTCAAGGTAGGCGTCAACTTTCTTGCACATTCCTTAGGAATACGTGGTGATATATTATCAAGTTCCACAGCCTTATTAACATCTAGTTTACTCAACTACCCATACACCTCTTGCTTGTTTACAATCAGTCTCTCCTCCCCATCATCGTCAACTGCTCTCAATCTCTCCATGAAGTCACATTCACAAGACTAAAGACCTTTATGAACTGCTCATTAAGTATCTCCACCACACATTCTGCAACAGCTGTCTTTATACCATTTTTTTCCAATCAATATCATCCTTCCATAATCATTCTTTCTTTTGCTGGCTACATATCGAAAGACATCCTTAGGATTCTTTTTGGCTTCATTAGCTAACTGCTGTTCATACCTCTCTTTAGCTACCATCACTAACCAAGTCACGCTCCTTGCCTGGTTTTTGTAGACCTTGTGGAATTGGTTATTTCCACTTCTCTTATGCTGCCTCCACAATGCCCTTTTTCTCTATATTGCATGCTTAATCTCTTTATTCATTCATCTCACACCTACCTTATTTACCTCCTCACCCTTGGAATACATTTAGACATTGCATCTACTAGTTAGTTTTTGAAAATCCACCAAGCTGCATTGATCTCTTTTCCAGTTAACTCCTCATTCCATGCTACACCCGTAAGCTGTCTCCTGAGCTCTTCATAATCACCCCCCTTTTAGTTCCACATACACCCTTTTTCTCACAGAGGTCCTCACATTGCTGGCAACCACCCAGGTAATCACCTCATGGTCACTCTCACCAATTGGTGGATGATTTGACAACTCATTTATAATTACATCTTCTAATGAGGTGACCAAATCCAAGACTCTCAATCCTTGTGTGCCCTCTGTTACATACTGTCTGAGGTAGTTATCCCTCAAAAACTCAAGAAACTCATTTTCTTTACTTCCAGTTGCTATCTCTTCATTCCAGTCTATATTGCCATAATTAAAATCGTTCATAATGATCACCATTTTCTTATTTTCTTGGCTAATTTGATTATACATTTCATTATCACACTATCTACATTAACTGGTCTATAACAACATCCAACGAAGTATTTGATTCCATTCACTTCTATCTCACACCATACTACCTCAAAACCACTCGCACTATTTTCCTCTTGCATCTCTGCTTTGTATGGACATAACTCTTCCTCTATTATCAATAGCACTCCCCCTCTTTTTTTACTCCTTCCATCCTCAACGAAACACATCATACCCTCCCATCTCTATTCCTGTCAGGATGTTGTCCTCTTCCCATGTCTCACTTATTCTGACAATCTTTGGGTGAACAGACGCAATTAGTGCAACCACTTCATCTGCCTTGTCTCTTATACTTCTAGCATTTGTATACAAACACAACAGCTCATTTCTGGATCTAGAGTTAGCTCCACTGATACTACTCACTCGATGTGATCTCTCCATGCTCGACTGAGGCCATTTCCCTTTCTACTTATTCATTTTAGAACCCTTTTCAAATCCAGTTGTTTCCTCTTGATCCCAGGTCATCCCATTCCTTTCCTGTCTACACATGCTCTCACCTCCTCTTGGAGCATCCACCTTTCTCACACTGTGTATCCCTGTCCACCCTGAGCCTCCCCGTTTCCCTGCTCCTCTTGCACACCCAATCTCTCATTTCTATACTCATACCGCTCACTTTTCCATTCATAACCACCTCTTCAATCTCTACTGTCTTACTCTCATGCTCTTCCACATCACTTCCCACTTTATCTGATTCATTTTCTCTAATCACTTCTCTGCCTTCCAGCAGTAGTCTCACCAAGCGACTCACACCATAACCACTCAAATGCAGTCCATCGCTCCTATACAGTTCATTTCATCCTTCAAGCTCATTCTACACATTAACAAACTGTACTCCCATCTCTTCACACTTCAGCTAGCATATCATTCATAATCCTTGCTCTCTGCCTCATCTCACCACAGTCATACCTAGGCAACACGCTCACTACACTTCCTGTCACACTATTCTCTTTTATCCTTTTAAGCAGCCTCCTGATATCCATTCTGATGTGCTCTTTGTACTCTGTCAAATGATTCATACTTATTAAAACCATCACCTCCTTTGCTTGCTCCCTCCTCATATCCAATGCCTGAATCACTCTTCTCATTTTACCACCTGAAAAACATTTGTATGGACCATGTACATCTTATCATTCAGCACACCTTCAATAATGGAGTCGCCTACAATGTCACTCGCTCATCTTCCATTAACTCTTTCATGCCATCATGATTCGTTTTAATAGTTTTTACCCAAATTTTCTTAATTTCATTCCGCATCCATTTCATCTCTTGCTTCATCCAATCCAATTCAACTTCCAAATCTCACATTGCATTCTCTCTATCTTTCAATCTTTCTAATTTTCTAACTCTCGATCCCCTCTTCTCACTTTCACTCTTATTCATCCTTCTGTGTTTCCATTCTTTCGGTCCAACTTTCACTATTATTCATTCTTTCGATTTTTTCCACTTTCGATTCCTGCGTTATGCCATTTCCAGTTTATTCGTTCTCTCAATTTCATTTCCTTCTGCCACTCTGGCCTCACTTTCGTCCTTTTTAACATCTGTTACTGTTTTCAGATGACTCGTTTCCTTTTTTAATAATTTTTTAACATTTTTTTGCCTCTCTTTCACACCATCCTTCTCTTTTGAATGTACACTCATTTTCGGCATGACATTCTCGCTATTAACAATTTCTGTCATCATTTTCATTTTAGCATTCATCAGTTCCTCCTTCAGGTCACACTTCGCACACACCCTCCTTTCATCCACCCTAAACATCCACAAATCATGTATGTAATCGAAATAATAATATAGCACACCTCACACTTAATGAAACGACTGAAGTCTAAGTTAAAGTCATGGAATCACAAAGCCGTTGCCATGTTTCCTCTGCCGGTTACTACTCTAAGGTCTAATAATAACGAATTCGTAATTAAGTTTAGGCAAAACAATATTCCCCACACTAATAATAACTTTAGTGCATAACTTTTACAGCAGCTCTTACTCAAACAAATACTCACATATACTTAATTATTGCAAGAATAAATTATCTCAATCCGTAACCCTTCTTACTCACGTCCGCCAAGCATGACTCATGAGCGCCCTCTATTTCCTCTATCACCACAAATATATATGTGGTGATATATTATCAATTCCCACAGCCTTATTTACATCTAGTCTGCTCAACTTTCCATACACCTCTTGCTCATTTTTATAACACAGTCGTAAAGTTTCATAATTTCTAAAATGAATGCTGATCAACGTGTAACACTAAAGGAAAGGGATCTGTCTTTGTATGATAATAGATACATAATAGATGCTTAGCATGATAAAGGTCGATAAACTTTTGACAGATCATTATAGGATATTATAGGATATTTAATTATATGGAAGGTGGGGAGATGACAAGGGGGCATCTGTGGAAGTTAAGTTTGTTTGAATGGAACACTTTGGCTGTTGATGTAGTTCTATGAGGGAGCTGAAAAGTCAACACCTAGAATAACCACAAGAAAGAAAATATCTTAAAACCCTTTAACCTCCATGTTCATCAAATTAATGTTCTTTAATAAAATTTTTAAAAAAAGAACAAATTGATAATTTGTTCTTTTTCTTTTATTATTATTTATTATTATTATTATTATTATTATTATTATTATTATTATTATTATTAACATTTTATCTCCATGGATTCAGAGACTCATCGTGGGAGGTACACACTATTGCTCACAATGCTCATCCAACCGTGCTTTAAACTGATTCAGTGTGTCTACAACAACACACTCAGGCAATGCAGTCCACTCACCAACCATGCAAAGAACTTACTCCTTTCCTCACTCCTCTGCTCACACCCTCTTTATACAGTTTCCAGTGATGGCCTCTTGTTCTATCCCCGCTCCCATTCTATGAACAATCTCTTCTGTGTCGACCCAATAACAACACCTGACTAGCTTATTTGTCTCAATCATATCCCACTCTTCCTCCTATTCATGAGGCTCTGCAACTTACATTCTTTCAATCTCTCCTTGTACTCCACATTCTAGACCACTGACCACCTTTGTGAATCTTCCCTGGACCCTTTCCAACATATCCTCATCACAATGAAAACCCAGTGGCCAAATCTGTGAACAGTAATCCATATGAGGCCTTATGCAATGGAATCATAACCTCTCTATTTCTGCATGTCAGTGTCCTTTCCATCATTGCCATTATTTGATGTGATGTCTTCACAACTTGTGCAATGTGGCCCCTGAATTTCAGGTCCTTGTCCACCATCACTCCTAGATCTCTCATCTCCTCTACTTCCGTTAAAGTTTCATCACCAAGTGCATACTTTGCATCCCATCATTGCTTACCAAATCTCAAAACCTTGCACTTTGCAACATTGAATTGACAGTTCCACTTACCTACCCATGCATGCAATCCATTCATGTTCTTTTGTGAGGCCATAACATCCACTTCACTCTGCATTGCTCTCCCCAGTTTTGCTTCATCTACAAACATATCACTAGTTAAACACATCCCAATACAATTAACATACAAATTAAACAACACTGGCCCCAAAACTGACCCCTGCAGCACCACTTGTGACCTTTCTCTTTCAGGATACCTATCTGATAGCTAGTCACTAATCCAACTCAAAAATCTGTTATCCAGTCCCATCTGTTTCAATTTATTTAAGCACTTGTTGTGTGGCAGTCTATCAAAAGCCTTTGCAAAATCTAAATACACCACTGTACATGCATCTCTCCTGTCCAAGGTATTTGTCATCATCTTATAGTACATAAGTAAGTTAGTGAAACATGATCTCCCCTTAACAAACCAATGATAACAACCACAGAGAATAGTACTGTTATCAGTCCATTTTTGTATCCTACTTCTCACTAATCTTTCTAGTACCTTCGCCACAACTCCCGATATACAGACCAGCCTATAATTTGAAGCTACAGCCTTTATCACTTTTATGCAGTGGAACAATTTTATCCTCCTTCCACTCCCTTGGAACCTGTACATTGTAAGACTTTGTAAGGTTGTTATCATTGGTATTAAACAGGCATATCAATGATACTGTCAGTTCCCTGGAACATTCCCTTAAGATGCATGGTGATATGCCATCTAATCCTATCGCCTTATTGACATCGAGGTTATTTATTCCCTCAAATAACTCATGCTCACTCACGATTAAGCCATTCCTTCCTATGTTCCTCCCCCTCCTAGAATGAAACACCCTTATAAATTGATCACCGAATACCTCAACAATGTCTTCTGCAGCAGTTACCATTCTATAATTTTCATCCATTAACTTTCTCTTACCATGATCATTTTTCCTTCTACTTGCCACACATCTAAAAAATTCTCTAGGGTTTTTCTCTGCCTGATTTGCCAATTTCTGCCCATACTCCATTTTTTATTTTCCTTACTAACTGAGTCACCCTCCTGGCTTGTTCTTTATACTCTTCATGTAACTGATTATTACCATTGTTCCTCTTGTACTTCCTCCAAAGTACTTTCTTTTTTCAGATGTCATGCTTAAGCCCCTCATGCATCCATTTTACACCTACCTTATTCAGCCTTTTAGCCTTAGGAATACATTCACACATTGATGCTGTTATGTATTTCTTTGTCAGTTCCCATGCTGCATTTATTTCCTTACCACTGAACTCCTTGTTCCATGCTATAGCTCCAAGCTGTTTACTAAGTTTGTCATAACTACCAGCCTTATAATTTTACATATATCCTTTCCTCACAAGAGTAGCCACAATATCAGTGATCACTTCATGATCACTTTCACCAACTGGAGAAAAGTGTGAAACTCCTCTCGCAATTACATCCTCTGATGAAATGATCAGATCTAGAACTCTCGATCCTCGCATGCCCTCCTTTATGTGCTGCCTGAGATAGTTATCTATCAAGAACTCGAGAATTCATTTTCCTTATTCCCAAATGCTATTTCTTCATTGAAATATATACTACAATAATTAAAATCACCCATAATAATTATGCTTCCTTTGTTCACTAATCCAAGTTCTTTATATATTTCAGGATTATCATGGGGGGTAATCCTGATTATCAAACTTTTCAGCATGCCATTGTAGTGTGAATGGTTTTAAGAGAAAGTATGACAGCTGGTGTGTGTGATGTATGGCCTCCCTCGATGAGTCCTTAACTCCCTGGAAGTCTAATAATAATGATATTAGTAAATAGAAAATTTCATGTTTTTTTTTTTTTTCCTTTTCACAGAAGAATCAGTCATGTTTAAAAAGCACATCCAGTGGTCCAGACAGTAACCTACAAAGTAGCTCAGCAAATCTGAAGAAATGCATGACTTCTGAATATGTTCAACAGACCACTAATTGTTCTCATTGTGGAGATGAATTTTCAATGGAAGAAATTGCAGTAAGTTTTAGACTAAATATCAATATCATAATCTGTAGAGAGGACCAAAAAGGCTTCAGAGACAATCTCTTTCTTTCTTCTTAAAAAAAAAAATAAAAATAGAATAATAATCATGTGTATCTGTTAATCATTATTAATAATGAAAATCCTGAACATGTTGCTCCTAATTAGTATATATCTAATGTAAATGCTGGAAAAAGAAATAATATAAATACTATTTAAAATTCATGCAAATTATAGGAACTGAAATAAGAATTTTGTTCAAATTCTGTAAAATTGCTCTGATCCTTTAAACAAATAATATGTATTATATGCATTATAAAACAGCTGATATGTATTATAACATATATAATGGAATAACATAGCTTTAATAGATGTTAATATAATTCTTTATTTCTTCTTCCCATTGTTCCCAAAGGACTGTAGAGTAGGAAATATTCCTCACAGATATCTTCCTCTCAGTCCATGAATGACACTTTATTTTTAGCTTGATTATTATTATTATTATTATTATTATTATTATTATTATTATTATTATTATTCAGGCCTCCATGGAGTCAAAAGACTCACGTGAGAGGTCCTTCCTAAGAACATAAAGTCTGTCAAGACTCATCGAAGGGAAGTCACCCGCTGAGAAACACAAAGTCTATCATACCACTCCTTAAACTCATTGACCGTTCTCACCCTCACCACTCTATCAGGCAATGCATTCCACGGCTCAACCACCCTCCATGCAAAGAAACCACTCCTCACCCTCTTGCTCACAGTTTCCTTTCGTAACTTCCAGGGATGGCCTCTTGTCATCACTCCTTCCCACTGTTCAACCAAGTGAAAGAACTCCCCAGTGTCAACCCTGTAACCACCTCTCAACAGTTTAAAAGTCTCAATCATATCACCTCTCCTTCTTCTATCCGCCAAACTCTGCAGTCCAAATTCCCTCAGCTGATTCTCATAACTATCCTTGTACAGTCCTGAAACTATCTTTGTCATCCGTCTTTGTATCCTTTCCACAGTTAATTTATCCCCTTCAAATCCTGGGGACCAAATCTGAGAACAGTAATCCAAGTGTGGTCTGATCAGAGACTTATACAATGGAATAATAACCCTCTTATCTCTGCAGGTCAGTGTCCTTCTCATAATTGCAGCAATCCTCTGTGTTACCTTCACCACCTTTGCAATATGTCCCCTAAACTTCAGGTTTCTATCAATCATCAACCCCAGATCTCTTGTTTCCCCAACTTCCTCCAGTATAACTCATCCCATAGGGTATACAGCATCCCATCGATGTTTCCCAAACCTCAAGACCGTACATTTTGCTGCATTAAATTGAAACCCCCAATCATTTGCCCATCTATCTGCCCAGGAGTTTCTCCAATCATTTGCCCAGGAGTATCCAGAATAAGGGAGAAGAATTGGTGGCGCAGATAGCATCAGCCTGGCCAAAAATTATTGCGATCACTGAGACGTGGTTGACAGAAGGGGATATAACAACAGGAATAGAAGTCGCTGGGTATAGCATTTTTCATCAGGATAGGAGGTGAAAGCGTGGTGGTGGGGTACTGCTTATGATAAGTGATGACCTATGTCCTCTAAGAGTGGAGAATTTGGAAGGAAGTGAGACAAATGATTTTGAGAGCGTATGGTGTGAGGTAGAGGTAGGCAAGACAGGATATTTAGTGGGGTGTTGCTACAGACCCAGGAGCACAGAGGATGGAGACCAGAAGATGTTTAGACAGCTAAGTTTGGCGAGTGCAAGAAGAATGATTGTTATGGGAGATTTTAACTTCAGTTGTATAAATTGGAGAGAGGAAGATGCATGTAGCAATAGGAGAATGGAATTTCTAGAATTCTTGAGGGACAAATGTCTTAGGCAACATGTAACAGAGGGAACAAGAGGTTCAAAAGTTTTGGATGTGGTTATAGCAACAGAAGAGTTGATAATAACTGAGTTGACATCTCTCCCACCAGTTGGAGAGAGTGACCATATGGTGTTGACTTGGAAAATGAATAGACATGCAGGAGTATCAAAGAGACAGGAACTTATGTGGAATTATAAGGCAGGTGATTATAATAGTCTTAGACGTCAACTTCGGGAAGTTTCATGGAGGGAGGAATTGGAAGGCCGAGATATTGTTAGTGCGTTGGAAATTGTGAAAGAATATTTGTTATCAGCAATGATAACAAATATTCTTTCACATGATGTAAGATGTATTCCACTAGTGAAGAAGAAGAGGACGCAATTTGGAGTAAAGTGGATGACAAGCAATATTAAACAGGAATTGCATGCGAAAAAGAGGCTATGGAAGAGATATAAGGAGACAGGTGAAGAGATCCATGAGGAATATAAGACACAGGCCAGAAGAGTGACTAGTGTGGTAAGGAAAGCGAAACTGGAATATGAGAGAAGATTGGCCCTAAGATCCAAAGAAAATCCTAGGGAATTTTTTAGCTATGTGGCCAGTAGGAGGAGAAATGACTATGGAAGAATGATATTGTGGGATAAAAATGGGAATAGAGTGACTGATGCAGAGGACATAGTGGAATTGTTCAATGAACACTTTATTGGAGTATTTCATCCTAGAGGAGTCAGTTTTAATGCTAGAGGGATAGGACTGGTTCGAGGTCTGGAGGTACAGGAGGAGAGTGTGTTTCAGATACTGAGTACTCTGGATGTCAGTAAAGCTGTAGGACTGGATGGTATTTCACCACGATTTTTGAGAGAATGTGCTAGGGAATTGACAGTGCCTTTAACCTAGCTTTTCAATGAAAGTCAGGCTTTGGCAAAGGTGCCCAGGGAATGGAAGGAAGGTAAGATAGTGCCATTGCATAAGGGTGGTAACAGACTGGAAGTGTCTAATTATAGGCCAGTCTGTGTGTCATCAGTAGTTGTTAAGATCTTGGAGAAAGTAGTGAGGGACCGTATACAGCACTGGGCAGATGAGGGTAATGTTATCTGTGGGAGTCAACATGGATTTGTGAAAGGGTGCTCTTGTTTTAGCAATATGCTAGCCTTTTATAATAAAGTTACAAGAACATTAGATGAGGGAAAAGCATATACTGCAATTTTCTTAGACTTAGCAAAGGCATTTGACAGGGTGACACATGACAAGCTGATATTTAAGTTGCAACACATGGGTCTGGATGTCAGATTGGTCAACTGGATTCAAGATTGGCTGTCTGACAGGTATCAGAGAGTTGTGTATGGTGGAGCAGTTTCCAGGAGGCAGAGGGTTACAAGTGGGGTCCCACAGGGCTCAGTACTAGGACCTATATTGTTTAATCTTTATATCAATGACATAGCCAGTGGATTGCAGAGGGATATTCAGTTGTTTGCAGATGATGCGAAGCTGGGAAGGATTATTAGTAATAGTGCAGATGTGGTAGCCCTGCAAGAGGATTTAAATAAGCTAGATAGATGGGCAAATGAATGGGGCTGTCTGTTCAAATCAGCAAAATGTAAGGTCTTGAGGTTTGGGAAACATCGATGGGATGCTGCATATTCTATGGGAGGAGTTATACCGGAGGAAGTAGGGGATACAAGAGATCTGGGGTTGATGATTGATAGAAACCTGAAGTTTAGGGGACATATTGCAAAGGTGGTGAAGGTAACACAGAGGATTGCTGCTATTATGAGAAGGACACTGACTTGCAGAGATAAGAGGGTTATCATTCCGTTGTTTAAGTCTCTGATCAGACCACACTTGGACTATTGTTCTCAGATTTGGTCCCCAGGATTTGCAGGGGATAAATTAACTGTGGAAAGGATACAAAGACGGATGACAATGATGGTTTCAGGACTGTACAAGGATAGTTATGAGGATCGGCTGAGAGAATGTGGACTGCAGAGTTTGGTGGATAGAAGAAGGAGAGGTGATATGATTGAGACTTTTAAACTGTTGAGAGGTGGTTACAGGGTTAACACTGAGGAGTTCTTTCGCTTGGTTGAACAACAGGAAGGAGTGATGACAAGAGGCCATCCCTGGAAGTTATGAAAGGAAATTGTGAGCAAGAGGGTAAGGAGTGGTTTCTTCGTGTGGAGGGTGGTTGAGCCGTGGAATGCATTGCCTGATGGAGTGGTGGGAGTGAAAACGGTCAGTGAGTTTAAAGTGTGGTATGATAGACTTTGTGTTTCTCAGGGGGGGACCTCCCCTCGATGAGTCTTGACAGACTTTATGTCTTAGGAAGGATCTCCCTCGATGAGTCTTTTGACTCCTTGGAGGCCTGAATAATAATAATAATATCTAGCTTATTCAAATCCTCTTGCAGGGCTACCACATCTGCACTATTACTAATAATCCTTCCCAGCTTCGCATCATCTGCAAACAACTGAATATCCTCTTGCAATCCACTGGCAATGTCATTGATATAAAGGTTAAACAATATAGGTCCTAGTACTGAGCCCTGTGGGACCCCACTTGTAACCCTCTGTCTCCTTAAAACTGCTCCACCATACACAACTCTCTGATACCTATCAGACAGCCAATCCTGAATCCAGTTGACCAATCTGACATCCAGACCCATGTGTTGCAACTTAAATATCAGCTTATCATGTGGCACCCTGTCAAATGCCTTTGCTAAGTCTAAGAAAATTGCTGTATATGCTTTTCCCTCATCTAATGTTCTTGTAATTTTATTATAAAAGGCTAGCATATTGCTAAAACAAGAGCACCCTTTCACAAATCCATGTTGACTCCCACAGATAACATTACCCTCATCTGCCCAGTGCTGTATACGGTCCCTCACTACTTTCTCCAAGATCATAACAACTAATGATGACACACAGACTGGTCTATAATTAGAAACTTCCAGTCTGTTACCACCCTTATGCAGTGGCACTATCTTACCTTCCTTCCATTCCCTGGGCACCTTTGCTGAAGCCAGACTTTCATTGAAAAGCTAGGTTAAAGGCACTGTCAGTTCCCTACCACATTCTCTCAAAACTCGTGGTAAAATACCATTCAGTCCCAAAGCTTTATTGACATCCTGAGTTCTCAGTATCTCAAACACACTATCCTCCTGTACCTGTAAACCTTGAACCTGCCCTATCCCTCTAGCATTAAAACTGACTCCTCCAGAATGAAATACTCCAATAAAGTGGTCATTGAACAATTCCGCTATGTCCTCTGCATCAGTCACTCTATTCCCATTTTTATCCCATAATATCATTCTTCCACAGTCATTTTTCCTCCTACTGGCCACATAGCTAAAAAATTCCCTAGGATTTTCTTTGGATCTTAGCGCCAATCTCCTTTCATATTTCAGTTTTGCTTTCCTTACCACAGTAGTCACTCTTCTGGCCTGTGTCTTATATTCCTCATGGATCTCTTCACCTGTCTCCTTATATCTCTTCCATAGCCTCTTTTTCACATGCAATTCCTGTTTAATATTGTTTGTCATCCACTTTACTCCAAATTGTGTCCTCTTCTTCTTCACTAGTGGAATACATCTTACATCATGTGAAAGAATATTTGTTATCATTGCTGATAACAAATATTCTTTCACAATTTCCAACGCACTAACGATATCTCGGCCTTCCAATTCCTCACTCCATGAAACTTCCCGAAGTTGATGTCTAAGACTATTATAATCACCTGCATTATAATTCCACATAAGTTCCCGTCTCTGTGATACTCCTGTATGTCTATTCATTTTCTAAGTCCAAACCATATGGTCACTCTCTCCAACTGGTGGGAGAGATGTCATCTCAGTTAATATCAACTCTTCTTATGCTATAACCAAATCCAAAACTCTTGGACCTCTTGTTCCCTCTGTTACATGTTGCCTAAGACATTTGTCCCTCAAGAATTCTAGAAATTCCATTCCACTATTGCTACATGCATCTTCCTCTTTCTCTCCAATTTATACTACTATAGTTAAAATCTCCGATAACAATCATTCTTCTTGCACTTCCCAAACTTAGCTGTCTAAACATCTTCTGGTCCCCATCCTCCGTGCTCCTAGGTCTGTTGCAACACCCCACTAAATATCCTGTCTTGCCTACCTCTACCTCACACCATATGCTTTCAAAATCATTTGTCTCACTTCCTTCCAAAGCCTCCACTCTTAGAGGACATAGGTCATCACTTATCATAAGCAGTACCCCACCACCGCGCTTTCCCCTCCTATCATGACGAAAAATGCTATACCCAGCGACTTCTATTCCTGTTATTATATCCCCTTCTGTCAACCACCTCTCAGTGATCCCAATAATTTTTGGCCAGGCTGATGCTATCTGCGCCACCAATTCCTCTCCCTTATTCTGGATACTCCTGGGATTAGTATAAAGCATATAAATGCCATTGTTTCTATACCCAGCATTATCCCTTCTAGACTCCACTATGCTCAGTTTTACCTGACATCGTCTCCCTTCTCCCATGCATCCATTCCCACAAGAGACCACCCCTGCTATCATCCTCTCTGGGACACACTGACCTCTTCAGAACAGCAATCTCTCCAGATGCCTACGTCTTTCCTCATTCAAATGTAAATGGTCTCTCGTATACAATTCCTTTCTTTCCTCAAACGCACTCCAAGTATCCACATATACCAGTCCTCTCTCCTCACACATTCTTGCTATTATGCCATTCAATATCACCGCTCTTCTGCTCAGCTCATCATTATCATACCTAGGCAACATGCACACTATTTTTCCTCTCTCTGTCTTCTTCCATACAGTCTCAAGCAAAAATCTCATATATGTCTCGCTGCCCGACTTACATTACCACTCAAGTCATTCGTTCCTACCATCACAATCATCTCATCCACCCTTTCACATCTCTTAATTGCCATAGCCACCCTTTCTGTTGCTCCTCCTGGCAAACACTCCTCACGCATCCTATCTTGAACACCACAGATCATTGAGTTGCCATACATTATACCTCTTACCATTCCCTCTCTCCTATTGTTTCCATTCTCTCTTCTTCTTTCATTCCCATAGATCTCTCCCGTTCCCTCTCCTCTACTGCTATTCTCTCTTCTAGAATTCCCATACCTCTCTCTCTCCTACTGTTTCCATTCTCTCCTCTTCTAGCACTCCCATACATCTCTCTCATTCCCTCTCTCCTACTGTTTCCATTTTCTCCACTTCTAGCACTTCCATATCCCTCTCTCATTCTGTCTCTCCTACTGTTTCCATCCTCTCGTCTTCTAGCATTCCCATACCTCTCTCTCATTCCTTCTCTCCTACCATTTCCATTCTCTCATCTTCTAGCACTTCCATATATCTCTCTCTCTCATTCTCTCTCTCCTACTGTTTCCATCCTCTCGTCTGCTAGCATTCCCATAGCTCTCTCTTATTCCCTCTCTTCTACTGTTTCCTTTCTCTCCTCTTCTAACACTCCCTAAATTCTCTCTCTCTCCTACTCTGATTCGCCTTGCATTTATCTCTTCCATTCTCCTAATCTTATCTTTCATACTTCTGCTCTCATTCACAAGACATTCCACCTCCTCTTTCAACTCATCTATCTCCCTCTGCAGGTCAGTTACTCTTAATCTAAATTCACTCTCCCAAACAAAACCATCTCCTAAACTTTCACAGTCACTCACACCTTCCACACTATTAACTATTATTTTCTCATTCGTATATATCTTTTTTCATTCTCTCCTATCACACTACTCGTCTTCCTACATTCATTCGCTGTTCCTGGAGCAACAGTCAGATATCGATGTTTCTAATGCACTTATTTCCTCTAACTGCCTGCATTTTGCGCATATACGCTCTCCGCTCTCTTTCACAAGCCACATATCTAATTCCCGAGACGCATACATGCCACATGTACTGCATGCCACAAAGTCCCTTATGATATTTCTAATAATTGAGTTCTTAAATGGCGGAGGACTTGGCGATACGCCACTTGCGACTGCTAGTGAATCCATCATCATTCCTTACTGCCGAGTAGCGTAATCTTTAATGATTATTCAATTAATAAATTCCATTAAATAAATAATAGAAAAAAAATAGTACATACAATTACAAGCAAAAAAAACATTTAAGTACTAAATATAATTAAATTAAATTAAATATAACTAAATACAGTAATGAAAACTTAGCTTCTTATCTTCGTTTTGTCTTTCACCGTTAGGCATTCGATTCCGACGGTAACCAAAATATATTATATCGTGACAGCAACTAACTTCCAAAATACAACCACTGAAGTACACTCGTATTCAGAGAAACAATTTAGCACTCAAAAACGTAGAAAAATGGGGAAAAAAACGGACTATTCACCGATTAAAAATCACTTTCTTCTGCACAGCTCAAATTCACCGCCATGTGCTACAGCGATGCTAGCGCCACTCAAACGTTATCAATATTCATCTTGTACTGCTTCCAAAGTACCTTCTTCTTCTTCTTCTTCCAGATTTCATGCTTAAGCCCCTCATGCATCCATTTTACATCTACCTTATTCAGCCTTTTGACCTTCAGAATACATTCACACATTGATGCTGTTATGTATAACTTTGTCAGTTCCCAAGGATCATTTATTTCCTTACCACTCAACTTCTCATTCCATGCTACAGCTACAGGCTGTCTACTGAGCTTCTCATAATCACCAGCCTTATAATTCCACACATGTTCAATGCATATATGGCTAGCCTCAACCCAAGTGATCACTTCATGATCACTTTCACTAACTGGAGGAATGTGTGAAACCCCACTCACAATTGCATTCTCTGACAATATGATCGGATCTATAATTCTCGATCCTTGCTTGTCCTCCTTTATATGCCACATGAGATAGTCTCAAAGAACTCAAGAAATTAATTTTTCTTATTCCCAAATGCTATTTCTTCATTCCAGTCTATATGGCACCATAGTTAAAATTGTCCATAATAATTACCTCTCCTTTGTTCATTAATCTAAGTTGTTTATACGTTTCTTCATCACCACCCTCCACATTCCCTGGTCTATAGCAGCATCCACCTAAATATATCTTCCAG
Source organism: Typopeltis vanoorti (assembly GCF_054136105.1). Classification (NCBI taxonomy): domain Eukaryota; kingdom Metazoa; phylum Arthropoda; class Arachnida; order Uropygi; family Thelyphonidae; genus Typopeltis; species Typopeltis vanoorti. The sequence continues at coordinate 155,403,525 of NC_143554.1, forward strand.
TCAATCTCCATGTTAAACCACACTGACTCATAATCATTGCCACTATTTCCTTCTTTCATGTCTACTTTATGTGGACATAAATCCCTGCTCTCATCAGTAGCCCTCCTTCTCCTCCCTTCTTGTCCTTTCCATCCTCTCGAAACTTCCATTTCTATTCCTGTTAGAATATCATCTTCATTCAACTGTTTCACTTATTCCAATGATTTCCCTTATTTCTGATACTTCTGGCTTTTGTAAACAAACACAGTGATTCATTTTTACATCTATAACCAGTTGTATCCACCTCGTTATGAACATTATTTGGATTGATATTTACAGTTTGCTTAGAATTAGATTGTAGAATCTGTCTGTATGAACATACATATGTTTACATAAATTGAGGATTCCTTGATGTAAGAAAAAATATTTTAGTTATTTTGCCATAGTGAAAAGTCTGGGAATTACTGATCTAATCCTTAGCCCACCCATGGTGTTATATATGATAATTTTACTGCTGAAAGTTTATTTTTCACTTGATTAGACTATCATAAAATTTAGTTTAATCCTTTATCCAAGTGTGAACAAACAAAGTTTGCACCTGAAAATATCTTCAGGACTGGGGTAAGGTAGTACAACACCGGACAGCTCGTAGCAAAGGTGGACCAAGCTAACATCACTCCTATCTCAGTATCTCCCATAATGCAAAACACATCTCCTTGTGGATATGTATAATGTTATGCATTAAGGGAAGGGCCATTACCCAAACTAGTTTCGACCTTTATTGAGGTCTCTTCAGTGGATGCCAGGCCCAGAGTGGATATACCAGGCAGAAGCAATAGCGAGGACATCTTTACCTATAGGAGTGCCAAAAGGCGTGCCACCTTTTTATTCAATTACTCTGGATTTAGAGAAAGATGTTGAAAGTTTATTTATCACTTGGCTAGACTATAATAAATTTAGTTTACTCCTTTATCCAAGTGTGAGCAAACAAAGTTTGCACCTGAAAATATCTTCAGGACTGGGGTAAGGTAGTACAACACCGGACAGCTCGTAGCAAAGGTGGACCAAGCTAACATCACTCCTATCTCAGTATCTCCCATAATGCAAAACACATCTCCTTGTGGATATGTATAATGTTGTGCATTAAGGGAAGGGCCATGACCCAGACTAGTTTCGACCTTTATTGAGGTCTCTTCAGTGGGAGCCAGGCTGTAAGGAGATGTATTTTGCATTATGGGAGATACTGAGATAGGAGTGATGTTAGCTTGGTCCACCTTTGCTACAAGTTGTCCGGGTGTTGTACTACCTTACCCCAGTCCTGAAGATATTTTCAGGTGCAAACTTTGTTTGCTCACACTTGGATAAAGGATTAAACTAAATTTATTATAGTCTAACCAAGTGAAAAATAAACTTTCAACATCTAAATCCAGAGTAATTGAATAAAAAGGTGGCACACCTTTTGGCAACTCCTATAGGTAAAGATGACCTTGCCATTGCTTCTGCCTGGTATCTCCACCTCTGGGCTTGGCTCCCACTGAAGAGACCTCAATAGAGGTCTCTTCAGTAGTTATGGGAAGGTCATCAGCATAGATAAAATTTATAGTTCCTGGAAAGATGGGGAGATCATTGACGTAAATGTTGAAAATGAATGGTGATAATACACTTTTCTGGGGGAGGCCATTTTTGGGGGGATGCCAGCAGCTGTTCCCCCCCCTGGTTCCACAAAAAATAGTGTTTGTTTTTGAAGAGTGATTGATCAGGAGAACTAGGTGATAGTCTCTAGTGATAGTCTGTATATTTTATTTCTGAGTGTGAGATGGTTTATGGTATCATATGCTGCAGTTAGATCTACAGACTGCTCCTGTGGCTAATTTTAGCTCATATATTGAGTGCGGTTGAGAATTTGTGATGTACAGAATTTGTCTGGTTTGAAACTAGCCTGCTCAGCAATAAGATGGGCTTCAATTAGGGGTTGTAGCCTGTTCAAAATTAATCATTCATGGAGTTTTAAGAGGTTGCTGAGTAGTGATATTGGTCTGTAATTTTTTCTTCGGTTGGAGTTTTCCCTGGTTTCAGAAAGGCCACCATTCTATCATGCCTCCAGATAGTTGGTATCCTTAGGGTTCCGAGGCAAGTTTGTATAGTTTTAATAACCACTCTTTAGTCCTGGATCCAAAATGTTTAATTTGTTTATTATAGATATTATCAAGGCCTTCAGATTTTCTAGGTTTTAATAGGTTTATGGCAGCATTGAGTTCATTGATGGTGAAATCGGAGCAAATCATATTTTGTTCCTCTCTTGGGGTTCTAGGTATCTTATTTTTTGGGTGCTTTTTTAGGGAATTTTCCATTCAGCAAAAGCTGGTGAGCAGTTTGAATGAGAAATCCTTCCTAATTCTATTGATAAAGTTCCATGCCTTTCTACTACTATGGGTCATATCAAGGGCTTCTATTTCTTTTTTCCATGGGGAATGCCTTTCCTCTGCCATCTTGGAGCATAATTTTTCTCCTGCTTGGATCCTCTGAGAAAGGGTTGGTGTTGTAACGTTGTAAGTAATTAGCATACTGAGTTTGTATGTCGCTGGAAAGGCCTGGAATGTAGTTTGTGCAGCATCCTTGGGGGATGTGTTTGGTGGAGATTTCCTCAGTATTTTTATGAATTGAAGTATACTCTCGAGTGTTTAGAGGGACTAGTTCTATGGAGTGGTCAAGATCTTCCATGAAACCCTTCCAATTAACTTTTTTTTTTTTTTTTTGGAAATTAAATTGTTGTCTGTAAGGGACTGTGTTAGGCATAATGGCTGGGTTGAATTGAAGCATTATATGTCTATGTTGAGTTTGTGGAATGGGATTTAAAACCTTTTTAATACAAATTTTGGATATTTTTGAGCTAATATGAGGTCAGGGTTATAGCCTTGCTTCCATCTGCCAATGTTGAAAGAAGCAGGGAGCTTTGGATTATGTATCAGATTTAGAGAAATGTTTTCACCCCATTTTTCAACAAGTTCTTCATATTCGTTGGACTTTGTGTAGCCCCAGTTAATACTATGGCTGTTACAGTCACCTAATACAACATTAGTCAGGCATGCATTATTATTGAGGAGAATGTCAGGGAAGGAGAAAGCTTCTCCTGCTAGTTTATAAACTGAAGTGATTGAGATATTTCAATGATTGTAATAATTCAATGTTTCTGTTGTTGTTGTTTGAGTCAATGGACGATGTAATTAAGTTTTCTTTTGGAAATATTGCACTACCATTTTTATCATGGGGTATCTCTTTGATGAGTTTCATGCCATGGATGTAAGGTCTTGCGGCACCTTCCCCTCTGTGAGTTTCTTGCAAACAGAGTACATCACAGTCATTATCTCTACAAATATTTGCAATGAGATCTTGTTTGACACTGGAGAAACATTCAATATCAAGTGATATTATTTTTACGCCTGGCTCCAGGTGCTTTCCTTCAGGGCAGGAATTTGGGAGCATTTTGGTTTGCAGGGTGGGCGCAGCAGCTAGGTTCTCATTCCTGCACCCTGTTAGGGGGAAGCTAAAGCTGCTATCAACCAAACGCAAGTGATCGAACTATATAATATCAGCAGTAGATTACCTCTTTCTCTTTAATCACTTACCCACACATTGTGCTCTTGTGTTCAGGACTGGATTTAAGGTTGTTGTTGTAAGCTATAACTCTTAAGAGCCCCCCCCCCAATCTACTGAGGAAATTTTAGATTATTATTATTATTATTATTATTATTATTATTACATCACACCTCCAGGGAGTCCAAAGACTCATTGAGGGAGGGTATCTACTCTACAATTCTTTGTTTCACTACTCCACCAACCTTCATCATCTACCACCAATGCCATCTATCGCCAACTACCACCACTAGTACTTTCACAGACAATCACAAACATCCATGCCCAAGGCAGGATTCGAACCCGCAGCCTTTTGGCTGGAGAGCGGATATGCTAACCACTCAGCCAACCAGGCTGGCAACTTATTTATACTAATGCAAAGACCCCTTGTAATGTAAGGCTCTAAGCTGCAGCTTGTGTAGTATATGCATAAATCTGGCTTTGATTATAGGTCCTGTGAGCTTTTCATGTTTAAAAATTTTTAATCATAATTTAAAAAAAAAAATACAACTTGTACACTATAAAGACTAATTCTGCTAATGTATATTAATATATATACTTTATATATGTTTTAGTTGGTATTATTTATTGTTCACCAGCAACAGTTTAAAAACATGTATCCTTGCAATGTAGAAAATTTTTCATTTCAGTATGGGCACGACGACTAGTAAAAGTTAGCTTTAGGCTAACTTTTACTAGTTGTGTGGAATTCCAGAACCATTATAATTTTAATTCTAGTCACCAGCTAGAATCAAAGTAGTTTTCCCGGCATGTACCTCCATAGTTCAGTCAGAAAAATGAGGGCCAACACTGTGCCTTTTGATTGGAAAAGACCCTTTGATTCTTGTGATGACTGAGAGGTATCTTTTATATGGGCTTTTTTTTCAGTGGAAGGTGAATTTTCCAATCTCATATGAGGGTTGCAGAGTTTTATTCTCCCAGAAACTTGGATTTTCATTTTGCATAAGGACTAATTAACCAGAGAAAACACATGCAATTAACAGGCAAAATGAGCTCTTAAATGCTTTGGAGCTATCACATAAGGATAATACTATAACACCCCCCCCCAACTTTACTAATTTATTTGCTCCCATCGTATCTTCTCTTCTCAATCTGTTTACTCAAATTATTGCATTCATTTAATCTCTCCTTCCTAAGCAACACTCCCCATGCTTGATATTATTATTATTATTATTATATCTGAGACCCCCAGAGAGTCAAGGACTCATTGAGGGAGGCTATATAAATCACCCAAACCAGCTATCATACCTTCCCTTAAATTCATTGACACTAGATTCACTCACTACCGCTAAGGACAAATTATTTCACTCACTCACTGCTCTCTGGGAGAAAAACCTAGCCCTTACTTCTTGACTGCAAATAAATTTACTTCCATGGATGCCCCCGTGTTATCTCCCACCTTCCATATAACGAAAAATTTCATCATTTGATATCCTATAACACCCAATCAAAAGTTTATAGACCTATATCATATCACCCCTCTTTCTCCTGTTAACCAGAGTCTGCAATCCACATGCTTACAATCTGTCCTCATAATCTAAATCCCATAATCCGGATATAATCTTTGTAACTCTTCTTTGCACCCTTTCCATAGCTTCTTTATCCTCTTAGAACTTGGGAGACCAAATCTGCACACAATAATCCAGGTCTTATCAAAGCCTTATAACGAGGCAAAATGACTTCCTCATTATTACATGTTAAGGTTCACTTCAACATCACAATTATCCTCTGAGTTGTATTTGCACCTTTTGCTGCATCCCTTGCCTCTTCAGTTTCTTGCCATAACCTCGCTAATATAATATGCCACTGGAACTCTAATCACAACAAAGTGCATAACTTTACACTTACTAACATTAAATTGATATTTTTCGTTTGCTCAAATTTCCAGTCTATTCAAATCATTTTGTAATTGCTGAATATCAGTAGCATCTTTATTTTATTATTTTTTTATTATTTATCTTTATTACAGTTACTGACTCTTCTGAAATGTTTCAAGGCAGTAACCTCATCCTGATGAATTCAAACAACTTATCCAAACACAGTAGTCCAACTGTATGTTTTCCCTCAACCTGCTGGTTGTGAGTAGGAATGCTACTTTACTAGTGAATTATTGTACACGGGTGGAACATAGGTAGAAAAGGGTGGTTTCCCATTCCCCCCCCTTTTCCAATAATATTCTATGTCTGTAGGTATATGTGTTCATAGAGCCAATTTGCCTGTTCTAAGGAATGAACAAATTGAGTTTGAGGACAAAAAAAATCCTCCATATGAGATGCTTATTTACCTCCGAAAAGCCCTGATAAATTTCTTCTCATAATCGAAGGTGAGTTATCCGATCTCATGCGAAGGTAGCAGGGTTTATTCTCCTGGAAACTCGGGTTTTTCATCCTGCATACAGAAAAATCGGCCCTTCAGAATTTACAGACAAAAATACTAGTTGTGGTGGAGATGGGTGGTAGATGGCGTTGATGGAGTTAATTCATAGTAGAGGTTCGGTGTAGTGGTTGAGACAGGTGTCCTCCCGCGATAAGTCTTCGGACTCCTTGGAGGTATCAGGAATAATAATAATAATAATAATAATAATAGGCAGGACTCGAACCCAGGTCTTTCCAGTTAAAGGGTTCCATCAGAATAAACTGAGATCAGAGTTTCCAGTCCTTTAAATGTAATTTTATCAAATTAAAAAAAGTTGTTGGTGATTCTCTTCAACATTGCATTTATCTGTCATGATAGTTTTACTACTGGCAGTATAATGGAAATGAGTATTATATTTCATCTAAGTTCTAAGTTTCCAGCTATCCATGATACTAGTCAAATCCTTTGTGTTTCAGTTCATCTCTCTCTCTCTCTCTCTCTCTCACACACACACACACACACAGAGAGCTTGGAAAGAAGTCAATGGACATCATAGTGTGAGGAACAGACAGCCACAGCACCCACCTTAATAAGATGTCCTTTCTCTGTAATGACTGCAGCAATCCTATGTTGCATACTTTCCACAAATGTATGATAGTGATCAATATGATATTTGGACAAGCCTCCGGAGCTCAGTCAGTATAGACGAATTCTGACAGGAATCAAAAGACAGGAATCAAAATACCTGTTTTTGATTCCTGTCAGTGACGTGAGAAACCTCTATCTGGTCTCTTTCAACTAAAGGTGATTTAGCCGGTCTTATACAGAGGTAGGAGGTTTTTTTCACCTGGAAACTTGGTTTCTCCCCCCCCCCCCCCCAGAACAGGCAAACAAACCGGCCTGTGAACACACATATCTACAGACATAGGACACTGGTAGGCATAGGGCTAACCACCTTGTCCTCAATATGGTAGCAGTTAAGTGAATAGAAATCCTCTGCACTGCAAGGTAATAGAGGAGTGAAGGAATAAGAAAAAAATAAGAAAGAATGAATTTTGGACCATTCTTCCTGTAATGAGGTCCTGGATCATTGTGGGGCAGACATCCCTTGACCTCACCTGACGCTGAAGTTCCTTCCATAGATGTTCAGTACAGTTGAGATCAGGACTCTGTGGATACGTCAAGTTGATGGCATTCATGTCCACAAACCATGCATTTACAGCAGCAGCAGTAGGTTTACATATGGTACATGGTCTTGCTGAAAGAGACAATGGTCAGTTCTGTAGAAATAACACAAAGGAGGGAGCACTGCACTGTTCAGAATGTTCAATACCTATCAGACTTCAATGTTCAAGGCACCACAAACAGAGGTCCAAGGTCAAACCAGGAAAAATGGGACAATTCCATGACACCACCACCTCCAAATTTCATAGTTGGAGTTATGCATTCTGGTAAGAGACATTTCAGACCCATCTTAGAAGGCAAACACTGTTACACACAAAACTCATCAAACCATGCTTTTAACTCATTCAGTGCATCCACATTCACTATGTCAGACAGTGCATTGCACGCATCAACCACTCTCCATGCAGAGAACCAGCTCCTTATGCCCTTGATCAGTCTACTTAGACTGTTTCCAGGAATGTCCCTTTGTTCTACCCCTTCTTTCATTTGTTGAAAAATTTCTTCCACAATAACCTTTGTAACAACTCTTTATAATTGTCTCACTGATATCCCCTCTCTTCCTCCTATTCACAAGGGTTTGCAAACAGCATTCCCTCAATCTATCTTCATAATTCCATCCAAGACCAGTTACTATCTTAGTTAGTCTTCTCTGGACCCTTTCCCGCATATCCTCAACACAATGAAAACCAGGGGACCATATCTGTGCCCAATAATCAATATGAGGCCTAATCAAGGATATTATTATTATTATTATTATTATTATTACCCAAGACCCCATGGAGTCAAAAACTCATCTAGGAGGTCCTTTTATCAAACACACAGCTTATCATGCCGTGCTTTAAAAATACTCAAATTCTCTTCAGACGCCACACTCTCAGGCAAGGCATTCCCATCATTCACAACTCATATCTCCCCCTCATATCTCTATCATATCTCCCCCTCCTCCTCCTGTCCACCAGACTCTGCAACTTGCATCTTCTAAGTCTTTCTTCATACTCGACATTCCAGAGGTTAGAAACTACTTTAGTCAGTTGCCTCTGGAACTTCTCCAACATCTCTTCATCTTTCTGAAAACCAGGTGATCAAATCTGGGCACAATAATCCATGTATGGCCTAATCAAAGCCTTATACAATGGAACAAGAATCTCTCTACTTCTACAAGACAGTGTCCTCTGCATCATTCCCGGAAGCCTTTGTGTTGTCTTCACAATTTTGGCTATGTGACCCCTAAATTTCAGATGCTTACCAACTATCACCCCAAGATCTCTTATTTCCTCCAACTCTGACAATATATCTTCACCAAGCGTAAATTCCGCATCCCATCTTTGTTTTCCAAATTCTCAGGGGATTGCAAGGGGATATTTAGTTGTTTGTGGATGATGAGAAGCTGAGAAGGATTATTAGTAATAGTGCAGATGTGGTAGCCCTGCAAGAGGATTTGAATAAGCTAGATAGATGGGCAAATGAATGGGGGATATCAGTTTAATGCAGCAAAATGTAAGGTCTTTGAGGTTTGAGAAACATCGTTGGGATGCCGCATACTCTAAGGGAGGAGTTATACTGGAGGAAGTAGGGGAGACAAGAGATCTGGGGTTGATGATTGATAGAAACCTGAAATTTAGGGGACATATTGCAAAGGTGGTGAAGGTAACACAGAGGATTGCTGCAATAATGAGAAGGACACTGACCTGCAGAGATAAAACGGTTATCATTCTGTTGTATAAGACTCTGATCAGACATAAATTTAGTTTAATCCTTTATCCAAGTGTGAGCAAACAAAGTTTGTGCCTGAAAGTATCTTCAGGGCTGGGGTAAGGTGGTGCAACACCAGGGCGACTCCTTGCAAAGGTGGTGGAGCAAGCTACTATCATACCTGTCTCAGTATCTCCCATAATGCAAAACACATTTCCTTGCGGATATGTCTAATGTTATGCATTAAGGGAAGGGCCACTACCCAGACTAGTTTTGATCTTTATTGTGGTCTCTTCAGTGGGAGCCAGACCCAATTGGATATACCAGCCAGAAGCATTAGCAAGGTCATCTCTACCTATACGAGTTGCCAAATGGTCTGCCACCTTTTTAATAAATTATTCTGGATTTAGAGTAAATATAATAAAATATATAAATATAATATAATAAATAATATATAATAATATATATGTAATATAATATAATATAATATAATATAATATAATATAATATAATATAATAAAAAATATAATAAAATATAATAAAATAAAATTTATTATATAATAAATATAATAAAATATAATAAAAAATACAATAAAACTAAATTTATTATAATCTAACCAAGTGAAAAATAAACTTTCAACATCTTTCTCTAAATCCAGAGTAATTTATTAAAAAGGTGGCACACCATTTGGCAACTCGTATAGGTAGAGATGACCTTGCTAATGCTTCTGGCTGGTATCTCCACTTGGGCCTGGCTCCCACTGAAGAGACTTCAATAAAGGTCGAAACTAGTCTGGGTAGTGGCCCTTCCCTTAATGCATAACATTAGACATATCCGCAAGGAGATGTGTTTTGCATTATGGGAGATACTAAGATAGGAGAGATAGTAGCTTGCTCCACCTTTGCAAGGAGTTGCCCTGGTGTTGCACCACCTTACCCCAGTCCTGAAGATACTTTCAGGTGCAAACTTTGTTTGCTCACACTTGGATAAAGGATTAAACTAAATTTATTATATTCTAACCAAGTGAAAAATAAACTTTCAACTCTGAAATCTGATCAGACCACATTTAGACTATTGTTCTCACATTTGGTCCCCAGGATTTGAAGGGGATAATTTAACTGTGGAAAGGGTACAAAGACGGATAACAAAGATGATTTCAGGACTGTACAATGTTAGTTATGAGGATCGGCTGAGGGAATGTGGACTGCAGAGTTTGGTGGATAGAAGAAGGAGAGGTGATATGATTGAGACTTTTAAACTGTTTAAAGGTGGTTACAGGGTTAACACTGGGGAGTTCTTTCACTTGGTTAAACAGCAGGAAGGAGTGATGACAAGAGGCCATCCCTGGTAGTTATGAAAGGAAGCTGTGAGCAAGAGGGTGAGGAGTGGTTTCTTTGTATGGAGAGTGGTTGAACCATAGAATGCATTGCCTGATGGAGTGGTGAGAGCAAGAATGGTCAATGAGTTTAAGGAGTGTTATGATAGACTTTGTGTTTCTTAGGGGGAGACCTCCCCTCGATGAGTCTTGATAGATTTTGTGTTTCTTAGAAAGGACCTCCCATGATGAGTCTTTTGACTCCATGGAAGCCTGGATAATAATAATATTAATAATAAAATTTTAAAACCTTACATTTTGCAACATTGAACTCACATTCCCATTCCCGTGCCCAATCACTCAATTTATTCATGTCTTCTTGTAATGCCAGAACATCTCTGTTCTTTATAGTTCGTCCCAACTTTAATCATCTGCAAACAACTGAATATCTCCATCCAAATCTTCACCAATATCATTAATAACAAATTAAACAGCAGGCCCTAAAACAGACCCCTGAGGCATGCCGCTAGTAACTTTCCTTTTCCTGGATATCACTCCACCATAAACAACTTGTTGATTACCTATCAGATAGCCAGTCTTCAATCCAATGCACCAATCTAATATCTAATCCCATCCACTCTAGTTTGACTATCAACTTATCATGCGGTAATCTATCAAAGCCTTTGCGAAATCTAAGTATATTACTGTGTACCCTTCTCCTCTATCCATGGAAGCAGTCACCTTATTGTAATAAGTAAGTATATTACTAAAATATGAACTCCCTTTAGCCAATTCATGCTGTCCATCAAAGATAATACCATAGTTTTCAACCCAATTCTGAATCCTTGTTCTCACAAGCTTCTCCAACAACTTAACTACAGCACCTGACACACAGATAGGCCTATAGTTTGATGCTCGAGTTCTATCATCTCTTTCCACTCCTTAGGAACTTGACCGAGTGCAAGATTCATATTAAAAAAATATGTCAAGACAGGTGTCAACTCCCTGGCACATTCCTTTAGAATACGTCGTGATATATTATCAAGCCTTATTAACATCTAGTTTACTCAACCCCATACACCTCTTGCTCACTTACAGTCAGTCTCTCTTCCCCATTATCAACTGCTCTCAATCTCTCCATGAAGTCACATTCACAAGATTGAAAGACCTTTATTAACTGCTCATTAAGTATATCAACCACACCTTCTGCAACAGCTGTCTTTATACCATTTTTCTCCAATGAATATCATCCTTCCATAATCATTCTTTCTTTTGCTGGCTACATATCGATTATTTTACAATATCCAGAACTTTATTTCTACAAGTTAAGGTCCTCTGCATCATTGCCATGATCAGATGCAATGTCTTCCAACTTGTTCAGGGTGACCTCTGAATTTCAGATCCCAGTCCACCAAAATTTCCCCGACAAATATATACTTTGAATCCTAATGTTGGCTACCAAATTTCAGAGTCTTACAATTTACAACATTAAAATAACAGTTTGATACTGTTTCCCACTCATACAATCTTGTATTTTATTTTATTTTTTTCACACTGTTAGTTATGGCATTCTTTCAATGTATTATCAGATTTTATTTTGCAGCTTTTTACTGTATCTTTTTTTAAATTAATTTACATACACTTGTGCTGTCAATTGTACCCTGTGCATTTATATCTACTTTCTAGAACAATCCAAATTTCAAAATATTTCACAAAATGGCTAAAAATATTATTATTATTATTACTGATGCCTCCACGGAGTCCAGGGACTCATCAAGGGAGGATACATGCTCTACAACTCTCTGTCTCCACCATTCAATCCACCAACTGCAATGAACCACTACACCAATGCCATCTACTGCCCCACACTAGTATTTTTCACAATCACAAACATCCATGTGTGCAGCGAAATTCGAACCCACAGCCTTTTGGCTGGAGAGCAGATGCTCTAACCACTCAGCCAACCAGGCCTGCTAATATATTCTTCTTTTTTCTGGTAAGTATTCTAGTGTTTCATTTCTAAATGGATGTTATAAAGAATCAAGGTATAGTAATTTAAAACTCTGCAAATATGACAAGAAATATATATCTCCTTACATTATAGGATTTTTCACTAATTTTGTTTCTAGTGAAAAATAAAGAAACTTGCATTTTTAATACTCATCTATCGATGATAACCCAACTGCTCACTTTTTTCTTTTTTTTTTTTTTGCAGAATCATAAAACTCTCTGTGGACATGCAACTGTGGAGTGTCCTGATTGTAAGGCAAAAGTTGTTCGTATAGCTCTCAACTCTCACTTGGCTTCCAAATGTCCAGAAAAGCAAGTGGAATGCTTCCATTGCAAGAAGAATGTCTCAAGAAAGGAGCTTTCTGTAAGTTGAGATCAGAACACCCTGATAATACTTAACAAGTAATTAAAATTAGTCATCACTAGTTATGGATACTTTTTTAAAATTAGGTAACTTTAGTTTCCTTTGTGTGTAATAAATGCAAATTATTAGAATGTTGTATATTCTTACTGTTGAAACTGAAGTTCCTTTCCAACTTTTTTTTTTTTTTTGCACAAATTCCAAATCATTTTTCCCTTTAACAAACTCATGGTTATCAGCATAGGTTTGTTAAAGGGAGAATCATGTTTTACTAACTTACTTATGTATTATAACAAAGTAACAAATACCTTGGACAGAGGAGATTCATATACAGTGGTGTACTTGGATTTTGCAAAAGCCTTTCATAGATTGCCACGAGACAAACTGTTAAATAAATTAAACAGACTTCTGAGTTGGATCATTGGCTGGCTATCAGATAGGCATCAAAAAGTTGTATGGGGGGGGGGGGGGTGCAGTATCCCAAAAGAAGAGTGTCACTAGTGGTGTACAGCAGGGATCAATTTTAGGACCATTGTTGTTTGATTTGTATGTTAATGATATTGCGATGGGTTTAACTAGCGATCTGCAGCTGTTTGCAAATAATGCAAAATTGGGGAGAGTCAAGCAGATATTATGGCCTTATAGGAGGACTTGAATATGTTATATGAATGAGAGGTAAGTGGAATGTCAGTTTAATGTTGCAAAATGTAAGGCTTTGATAGGTATTATTTCTTGAAAAATTGCCATATTAGGTTCCCATGTAAGGTTTTGATTCTTTCCCATAAAAGGGAATTACACCACACCACATTACATTACATTACAAAACCTTACATTTCCATGTAAGGTTTTTGAGATTTGGTAAGCAACGATGGGATGCAAAGTATACACTTGGTGGAGAAACTTTATAGGAAGTAGAGGAGATGAGAGATCTGGAAGGGGGGGGGGGGGGGATGGTCGATAAGGATCTCGAATTCGACGGCCACATTGCACAGGTTGTGAAGACATCACACTGCATAATAGCAATGATAGAAATACAGAGGTTATGATGTCATTATATAAGAGGCCTTATGCAATTGAATCATATGGGTATAAATTAAAGATACCAAGAAATTATCTACTTGGTTTAATCCTTTATCCAAGTGTAAACAAACAAAGTTTATGTCTGAAGTATTTTCAGGACTGAGGCAACTCATATGTTGAAGCTAATGACTTCACATCACTTGCCTTAGTATCGCATAATGTAAAGCACATATCCTTATGGACACGTATTATGTTATGCATTATGGGAGGGGTCACTATCCAGACCAGTTTTGACTTTTATTGAGGTCTCATTAGTGGAAACCAGACCCAGAAATGATACTAAGGTTTAAGTAATGCACAAGTCATATTTTCATATACGAGCCAAATGGTGTCACACCTTATTATTAAAATACTCTGGATTAGAGATAGTTATTGGAAGTTTTTTCACTTGTTTATACTATAAATTAATGATTTTTTGGCTACTTGTATATGAAAATATGACGTGCATTACTTCAACCTTAATATCATCCTTGGGTCTGGCTCCCACTGATGAGACCTCAGTAAAGGTCAGAACTGGTCTGGGTCCCTTTCCATAATGCACAGCATTATACATGTCCGTAAGGATATGTGCTTTACATTATGGGATACTAAGGCAAGTGATGTGGAGTTGTTAGCTTCTATATACAAGTTGCCCCAGTTCTGAAAATTCTTCACTTGAATAAAGGATTAAAACAATCATATATTATTATTATTATTCAGGCCTCCAAGGAGTCAAAAGACTCATCGAGGGAGGTCCTTCCTAAGACATAAAGTCTGTCAAGACTCATCGAGGGGAGGTCCCCCCCTGAGAAACACAAAGTTTATCATACCACTCTTTAAAGTCACTGACTGTTCTCGCTCCCACCACTCCATCAGGCAATGCATTCCACGGCTCAACCACCCTCCACAATATAATTTCTTGGTATTTTTGATTTATAGTATAACCAAGTGAAAAATCTTCCTGCATCATTTGGGTTATTGTGCGCAGATCTGGTTTCCAAGTTTTCATGCTTACAAGGATATGTTGGAAAGGGTCCAGAGAAGATTCACAAAGGTTGTCAATGGTCTTTGGAATGTGAAGTATGAGGACAGGTTGAGAGAATGTAAATTGCAAAGCCACATGAATAAGAGGAAGGGGGTGGACACGATTTGGACATCTAAGGTAATCAGGGGTTGTTATCAGGTTTACATGAAAAAGATATTTTATAGAATGAAAGAGGGGGGGGGGATAGAACAAGGGGGCCATTGCTGGAAATTGTATAATAGGGTGTTAACATAGAAGCATGTTATTTATATGGAGAGTGGTTGGTGAGCAGAATGCGTTGCCTGAGTGTGTTGTGAATGTAGTCACATTGAATCTGTTTAAGGCACAGTGGATGAGGATTGTGTGCAGTAATGGGTACCTTTAACGATAAGTCTCTAACTCCATGGAGGTCAGATATTAATAATAATAATAATAATGCTTACGAATAACAGGTGTGGTGAGCTTGCTGTTCAGCTGTAAAAGGATGTTGAACAGCTGTTACTCATGTTCCTGTAGGTTAAGCATAAATGTGGAGCATTATGGATGCTAGTTTTGCTGAACAATGTCCATGAAAATATCTGTATAATCACAATATGGAAACTGACCATCTATCAGATAGTGCTGAAGGTATTTAATTATAATTAGGGGTAAAGGAAGGATGGCAAGCTTGTGGAATGGTTAAGTAACATGAGCATGAGTGTAGTGACAGAAACATGGATTTTTTATTATTATTAATTATTATTAGCATCTGACCTCAATGGAGTCAGAGACTCATTGTGGGAGGTACATACTATTACACACAAAGCTCATCCAACTCTACCTTAAACTCATTCAATAAGTCTACAATCACAACACACTCACAATACATTCAAGTCACTATCACTCTCCATGTAATAAATCTGCTCCTCATAGCTTTGCACACACCTCCCTCATACAGTTTCCAGAGGTGACCTCTTGTTCCATTCCCCTTCACCATTCTATGAAAAAATTTCTTCCATGTTAACATCCCCCCTAACCAATTTATATGCCTCAGTCATATCCTCCTTTCTCCACCTATTATGAGGTGACTTTGCAAATTAAATCCTTTCAATATATATTCATACTCCACATTCCAAAGACCAGTTATGACTTTTGTGAATCTTCTATGTAACATATCTTTACATGAAAGCAAAGTGACCAAATCTGTTCACAGTAATCTATTTGAGGCCTGATCAAGGACTTATACAATAAATTCATAACCTCTGTTTCTGCATATCCTGATACTATGCATCATTACCATTATTGGATGTGACAGTTTCACAACTTACACAATGTGGCCCCTGAATTTCAGGTTCTTTTTGCCAACACTCTGAAATCTCTCATCTTCTCTGCCTCTATCAAAGTTTCGCCTGCAAGTGTGAACTTGGCATCCCATTGTTGCTTAGCAAATTTCGAAACCTTACTTTGCAACACTGAACTGATAGTTCCACTTCTCTGCCCATTCATACATTCTATTCAAATCCTTCTGTAAGGCCAATGACATCTGCTTGCTTTGCATCATTGTCTTTAATTTTGCTTCATCTGCAAAGTGTTGCATATTACCAGGTAAACCAATCCCAATATTATTAATATACAAAATTGAATAACAGTAGCCCCAATACAGACCCATGGCACACCACTAGTGACTTTCCTACTTCGGGTACTACACCCTTAAATGCAACTTTCTGATACCTATCTGACAGCCAGTTACCAACCAGCTCACTAGTCTGTTATCCATTCTCATATGTATTTAACTGTTTGTCGTGTGGCAGTCTATCAAAAGCGTTTTGCAAAATCTAAGTATACCACTGTATATGCATTTTCCTTGTCCAATACATTTTTATTTTTCATCTTTTAATAGTACATAAGTAAGTTGCTAAAACATAAAGTTACAAGAGCAGTAGATGAGGAAAAGGCATATGCTGCCATTTTCTTGGATTTAGCGAAGGCATTTGACAGGGTGCCACATGATAAATAAGCTGATATTTAAGTGCAGCACATGGGTCTGGATGTCAGGTTGGTCAACTGGATTCAGGATTGGCTATCTGATAGGTATCAGAGAGTTGTGTATGGTGGGACAGTTTCAAGGAGGGAGAGGGTTACATGTGGGGTCCCACAGGGCTCAATACTGGGACCTATATTGTTTAACCTTTATATCAATGACATTGTCAGTGGATTGCAAGGGGATAGTCAGTTGTTTGCGAATGATGTGAAGCTGGGAAGGGTTATTAGTAATAGTGCAGATGTGGTAACCCTGCAAGATGATTTGAATAAGCTAGACGGATGAGCAAATGAATGGGGGTGTCGGTTTAATACAGCAAAATGTAAGGTCATCGAAAATAAACAAGCTGAGATGAGTGAGAATATAAATGGAAAGGAAGAAGAAAATGATCCCTCAGTAATTAGAGACACCCAACAAGATGATGTGAAAAAAACCTTTCACATTTCAAGTGTGGCAGTAAATCAGGAGAAGGATATAGAGCCCACGGAAGGTAATGATAAAGGTGCAATAGAAATAAACGTTATAGAAAAAGAAAAAGGGAGAAATGACAGACGTCCTACACGTCCAGATCACGTGCAGTTACGCACCTTAGCTAGACTACAGAGAATTCAAAAGGTGAAAAAAGGTAATAGTAATGAGCGCACTAATTATGATGGATCTAAGAAAAACAGAAGTTCCCATAACAATTCAAGGTGGATCAGGCACAGAAAACATGAGGCTGATGTACAATCTCAGGGGCAGTTTAATTATGCCAACTTCCTTTGTTTTCTTTTCATGCTTAGAAGAATGATAAGTGGATTGTTAGGATGGAATTTAGCTATTGCTATGAAGGCTTACTGATTGTGCAAGTCTTATGAATAAGTTTAACGGAAAATTAAGTAGGTGCAAAACTTGGAAAGATAATAGAGAAATTAAATGTGTTAACGAGAAAGGAGCACCGTATAAAAACATTGAGGAGGATTACAAACCTGAGTATTGTCCACTCCAGAGAGAGAATAACACACAGCACACAGTTAATGTAAAGAAAAAAAATTTTTTTCATCCACATTCGTGTCATGAAAAAATTTTTTCATGAAAGGGTGGGCCTATGTAAAAACTCGATGTTATGAAAATTAATAAAATCTCTAGTACATTGATTTTTACTGTAGGAACACAACTTAAAAACCTTGTATATAATGTATCTATGTTTCGTATGTTTAAACTTTGTATAAAGATCAAAATAAGCCCAAAGGGAATTAACTCGCTCATTGTTTAAGAGCAGAAGTAGGATGTTTGAAACCAAGGGTAGTGTCTGTAAGTCGGCAGTTTCTTTTGCAACATATTTACAAGTCCTGTAGCAGTTGACCTTCAAGGTCAGTATTGAAAAGGGACGGCCTCCATCAGTCGGAAAGTCCCATAGGCCACGTAGCCGGATTAAGCACATCAAAGGGGAAGAATAGGATTTTGTCAAAAGTTCGAGAACTTGCTCGTAACTATGCACAAGACATGTACGGGGACATTTGGGGTCCTATAAACTTAACCCAAAGTGCAAGGGTATTGAGAATATAAGGCTTGGAATTTTGTTGAGAAGGGCTTCTTGTTTCCATCTTGAGTGAGCTATCCATGAGAGGTCGAGGAAGAAGTGCCGTTAGTTCCGGGGGGGGGGGAGACGGAGTTCCATCCACCAAGGGAATTTCCAGTCCAAAGCCAAGGATAAAATCGGAGGCGACAGTCTGAGAAGAATTCCTGCTACTGGTCCTGAAGCCTTTGCCACTCTGTTCGAGTACGTGCATGCCCATCAGCCTACGCAGTTCTTCACTGGTTAGTTTCAGACGCTGGAAGATGCCAGTCTTGTGTCCCGTTTGACCAATGCGATGATTCCTTAATGTTGCCCTGTGACTCCCATCAAGGAAAAGAAGAAAACACGGAACGGAGAAGAAATCCCTGAAGCCCCAGAAAAGAAAAGGAAAAGAAACAAGGAGGGAAGGCGTATGCAAGACAGTCAGAGACCCATGTGAGTCTGTATGTTAATTATTTTATGTTTGTGATATAAGAGAATTCCCCTCAAGGAACTGCTGAACTATTTAATATAGAAAAATTGTGGTTTATGGAATGTGAGCATAGTTAATTTCCCTAAGAAAAATTGGACTAATTAAGATTTCCTTTGATTAATGGGTGTTAATTTAATTGCTTATTATCACATCATAGAGCTGTTTTAATCAAAGGGAATGAAATATGCCAATGTGATTATCAGTCAGTTAACTAAGTCTTTAAGATGAGAATCTAAGAGTTATATAATGTGTGTGTGGTGCAAGGTTGATGACTAATTACGACATTGTTAATGCGCACCTAGAAATTTCTTGTTCTGTGTGAATAATATTTGGTATATGTGATATAGAATGCATTATCTGAGATTTTAATTAGAGAAAAAAATAAGAGAGTTCACTAAGTAATGTGTGTTAATTTAGTTGCTTATTATCACATCACAGAGCTGTTCTAATCAAAGGGAATGAAATATGCCAAAGTGATTATCAGTCAATTAACTAAGTCTTTAAGATGAGAATCTAAGAGTCATATAATGTCTGTGTGGTGCATGGTTGATGACTAATTACGATTGTTAATGCACACCTAGAAATTTCTTATTCTGTGTGAATAATATTTAGTATTTGTGATATAGAATGCCTTATCTGAGATTTAATTAGAGAAAAAAAAATAAGAGAGTTCACTAAGTATTACATTTGAGTAATTATTCAAGATTAATGAATTTCTTGTATGAGTGAAGTTTTGATTTCATGTATTGTATAGTAAGTATTAGATTAGTAATTAAATTTTGTTTATATATTAGTACATAACGGTTTGGCCTCATTTTTTTGTCTTTTGCAATGCACTGATTCAAAAATAAACTCGGATCTGTAAAGTGGGAGCCCAAAGGTTATTAGAGTCCTTTTTGAGATAAATAGATAGTTATAGGGCCAGGACTGCAAAGCAAATTGATAACTTGGGGATGATAAAGAGATTTTGTTGTGAAAGATTTAGTAACCTACTGGAAGTACTATATTTCTTGCACCATATCGAGACATGGATGGTGCAGTCAAAAATCTAAATAAATATTTCCATTGCTCTCGGGTAGAAGGAGTATAGAATACAGAAGGTAGGAATCTAGAGTATAAAAAATGGGAACGTATAAAATTAAGTAACGATATATGACATTGTTGCAGCATCACCTGGATATATATATAAGTAAAGCATCCCAAGATAATAATAGATCTCAAGAATCAACAAAATAAAAATATAACCCACATTTACAATCTTACCATCATTAACATAATTCTTCCTTCTGCTTGCTACTTATTAGAAAAACTCTCTAGGGTTTTTCTGGGGATAATTTAGTAATGTCTGCTCATGCTCATCTTTTGCTATTCTTACCAATTGAGTCACCTCCCTGGATTGCTCTCTGTACTCCTGATGCAACTGACTGTTACCATTATTCATCTATTGCTGCCTCCACAGTATCCTTTCTTCCAGATTTCATGTAGCACCTCCATAGCACAATTGGAAGAATGACGGTTGTGCTGTTCGATTAGAAAAGGCCTAAGTTCGATTGCCCTCATGATGGGAGGAATCTTTATATGGACTTTTTCAATTGAAGGTGAGTTAGCCGATCTCGTACGGAGGTAGCAGGATTTTTTCTCCCAGAAACTCGGGTTTTTCATCTGGCATACAGACAAATTGGCCCTTCAGAACACACGCAATTTACAGACAAAAAATACTAGCTGTGATGGTGGTTGTGGGCGGTAGATGGCATTGGTGTAGATGATTGGTAGTAGAGGTTCGGTATAGTAGTGGAGACGGGGAGTGTACAGTGGGTGTCCTGCCGCGATGAGTCTTCGGACTCCTTGGAGGTGTCACAAATAATAATAATAATAATGATGATGATGTGTAATCCTTTCATTTATTTGATATCTTATTCAGCCTTTTAATCTTTGGAATACATTCACACATTTGTGGGTTTGGATGGGCCCTCTTTATTTGAGCAATTTGTTATAAGGCAACATCTGCAGTGTGAGGTGTTTGGTGGGTGCAGAAAAATGTTTATATTGCTATATGTTAAGAGAAAGTTACATAACATATTTGGTGGTTCTGGCTCATGTCATTTAGGTGAAACTCACTGTAGGGCTTATTTGATTTCTTAAGGAAGAGGGTCCATCCAAACCTTTATGTTAATTTAACATAAAGAGAAGGCTTTCCAATCTTCATCACTTGTTCTTCATAAAGTGGTTGAATAGTCAGTTAGAGTCAGTAACTACATTTTATAGAAACCTGACTATAATTGGGTAGTTAATCCTGTCTAAATACTGTGCTATGTCTGTTATTTGCATGCATTCTCAGAATATTTGTTTGTCTTGTCGGAAGAGAAATCTTGCTGTTTCCTTATGAAACTAGCTCCCACACTCCTACTTGAAATTCCCTGATAAAGGTTCTTTACATCCTAAATAGGATTTCAATTTCTACCTGAAGAGTATCTGTCATCTCTGTATTTATTTGGTTATGGAGTCTCTTCAACAGAGGCTTTTCAACAGATTGTTAATTCATTGACCATAATTACTGTATGAATGTAGAAAGAACCTGCAGTACCAAGATGTTGATCAGGACTACTAATGAATTATTTAGTTAATGGCTGTTCTCACTGTGTGTGCACAGAAAGTATTACATGTACTTTCTGCACACACACCAGTCTTTATATCTGAAATGTGACTAATGCCATGACTATTTACTAAGAGAGAGAGAGAGAGAAAGCATAGTTTGTCAGATACAGATGATTTGAAACATAAATACAGAATGAGAGAGGATATGAAACAAAAGAAGAAGAAAAAACTTAACGAAAGAGAGAACTGAGAGTGTAAATCATTCATTGTGGAATAATAGGAGTAACTGAAAAGGAAGATCATGATAGCAGAGATAGCATTAGGTAGAACAAATGGTATTCAGATGGTGGGCGTGCAGAACAGTTTTAATGACAGATAGATCTATATTTGAAGAATGGCTTTCATTGAATAATTTGGGGTTAGTTGCTTGCAAAAAAAAAAAAAAAAGTGTTGGTCAGAAAGTGTGATACTGGACATGTAAAATCAGGGAAACTAAAACTGCTAAGGTAGAAACATGAGAATTAATATATATATATATATATATATATATATATATATATATATATATATATATATATATATATATATATATATATATATATATATATATATATATATATATATATCAGGGCTCCGATGGGCTACTGAGTGCATCCCCTAGGTGGTGGATGGGGGGAACTGATTACCACCCGTTGGATATCAGGGCAGCTCTGAATATGTTGAATAAAAGAGACTGGTGATTCCATGTGAAAATATTATCATTCACCAACCTGCACTGGGCCAGCATGGTGAATTTATGGCCTAGCCTTCCAAGATGAATCAGACAGAAATAAAATGGCCCTCATTCTCCAGAGGCCAGATTGTTACCACCTACGGCAGCAGGCAGTTAAACAAGAAGGCAGAGGTGCTAAGAATCCCCGGGTAACCAGATCATGCTGCCACTGGAAAATAGACCTTGGAACATTAAACTGTAGGACTCTAAGCAATGAAGCACAGCTAACTGAACTAGCTGAAGAGCTAAAGCCACTAAAATGGGACATTCTTCGACCCTGTCAAGTTAGACGTAATGGTGAAGAAATTCTTCAATTAAAAAATGGAGACATACTATATTATTCAGGCCAAGATAAGGAAAGAATCAGTGGAGTTGAATTTGTGATCAACAAAAAATTGAAGAACAGCATAATAGAATTTGACAGTATATCTGGTTATTGGTTCAGAGGTTATATGCATAAGTAAGGTGTCCTCGTTACCTCCAGTTGGTGAAAGCGATCATGTGGTATTGACTTGGGAGGTTGCAAAATCTGTGGATTTTTCTATTAAGAAGGGGTATGTACGGAACTACAGTTTAGGCAATTATAACAAGCTTCGGAGTGAGCTTGCAGCCATCCCATGGCAGAACATATTGCAAGGGAAAGATGTTAGCAGTGCTTGGGATAAAATCAGCGGGTATCTGAGGAAAGCAATATCAGATTGTGTCCCCATGGTCAGGAGGTCAAACAAGGCAGGCATTAGATGGATGAGCAGTAGTATCAAGCTTGAACTGCAAAAAAAGAAAATGTTATGGAGAATTTACAAGGAGAAAGGCGATCAGGACACCCATGAGCAGTACAAGGCTCAAGCTAGGAAGGTTACCAAAAAGCTAAATCAGATTATGAGAAGACCTTAGCCAAAGAGATCAAGGGTAATCCCAAAGAGTTCTTCTGCTATGTGGCAAGTAAGAGGAAGAATGACTTCGGAAGGATAACCTTAGTGGGTGCTGATGGTATTGAGGTGACAAAATCAGATGTAATAGTCGAGTTACTGAGTGATCACTTTTCAAAAGTCTATCACCCAAGTGAGGATATCTCTATACCAATACCTAATGTGAGAATTGAAGCTAAAGAATCAGAGGTATTAAATATATTTCAAAACTTAAATGCAAACACTGCGGTAGGCTTAGATGGAATATCAGCTCGGGTGTTGCGTGAATGTGCAAATGAATTGTCAACCCCTCTTACCTGGATATTTAATTTAAGTTTGAACTCTGGTATGGTCCCTAGGGAGTGGAAGTTAGGCAAAGTGGTTCCTTTGCATAAGGATGGCTCTAAAACTGCGGTATTGAATTACAGACCAATCACCATCTCAGGAGTAGTGGTAAAAGTATTGGAAAAGTTGGTTAAAGACAAAATTCAAGAATGGGTGGATCAGGATATGATACTCTATAGAGGCCAACATGGTTTTGTTAAAGGTAGATCCTGCCTTAGCAATCTATTAACTATTCATAATAGAATAACATCTGAGTTGGACAAAGGAACTGGCTACACAGTGGTACTTCTGGATTTTGCTAAGGCTTTTGACAGGATACCCCATAGAACACTGTTACGCAAATTGGAGCAGATGGGAATGGATATTAAATTGGTGATATGGATAGGAGAATGGCTCAGGGAGAGATACCATAAGGTGGTGTATGGAGGAGCCGAGTCCAGAATGAGGCAGGTAACCAGTGGTGTGCCTCAGGGCTCTGTGCTTGGGCCAATGTTGTTTAATTTGTATATAAATGATATAGGAAACGGCTTAAAGGGAGATATTCAGTTGTTTGCTGATGATGCAAAGTTGTGTAGTGAAATAAAAAATCAAGTTGATGTTGAAAGTTTGCACGCGGATTTAAATAAGCTGGTAAAATGGGCAAAAGAAAATGGATGTCAGTTCAATGTGGAAAAGTGTAAAGTCATGCATTTTGGGATTAAAAGATTACCAGCTGTGTACTACATC
This sequence comes from Typopeltis vanoorti, assembly GCF_054136105.1. NCBI lineage: Eukaryota > Metazoa > Arthropoda > Arachnida > Uropygi > Thelyphonidae > Typopeltis > Typopeltis vanoorti. The sequence continues at coordinate 155,427,556 of NC_143554.1, forward strand.
GATGGAAAGGTACTCCAAGAGATTGATGAGGCTAGGGACTTAGGGGTATTGGTAGATAGGGAGATGAAGTTCAGAGGACACATTGCTAAGGTGTCCAAGATTGCACATAGGATTACTTGGTTGTTGAGGAACACACTGACATCCAGAGATAAAGAGGTTATTATTCCCCTTTATAAAGCATTGATACTTCCACATTTGGATTACTGTGCTCAGGTCTGGTCACCTGGATTCCTTGGAGATGAGGAGGCTGTGGAGAGGGTTCAGAGAAGAGTGACCAAGTTGGTGAGTGATATAAAAAATGCTCCCTATTGATAGATTGAGAGCTTGTGGATTGCAGAGATTGGTTGATAGGCGAAGAAGAGGGGATATGATAGAAACATTCAAATTACTAAAAGGTTTTTATAGGATTGATGCAGGGGAATTGTTTCAGCTGTGTGATAGTGATGGAAGAACAAGAGGTCATCTCTGGAAATTAAAGAAGAGCGTGGTTAACAAAGGTGTCAGAACAAGGTTTTTTGCCTGGAGGGTGGTGAATGAGTGGAATTCATTGCCTGACTTAGTTGTGAGCTCTTCGTTTGTAAATGAATTCAAGAAGGGATATGACAGATATTGTTTTGCTAGTTTGGGTCTCCTGCGATGAGTCTACTGACTCCATGGAGATACCCGTAATAATAATAATAATAATAATAATAATAATAATCTGATCGAATAACAAGCATTGTTTTTCCTCAAAAAGATATACCCTTAAGATCATCCAAGATCATCAAGAAAATGCCACCAACAATAAGTCCTAATGAAGAAATCGAAGTCTTCTATCATGATGTATCTCAACTGTACAATAAAGGAAAACATCATTTCAGAAGTGTAATGAGAGACTTTAATGCTAGAATTGGTATACAACAATCAGATGAAAGCTCAATGGGAAATTTTGGATATGGCATGAGAGATGATAGAGGAGCAAGGTTAGTAGAATTTGCAGAGAAAGAAAACCTCTACATCATGAATTCTTTTTGAAGAAAAAAACACATGGGAAGTGTACATGGAAAAGCCCAAATGGAAAAACTAGTGAAATTGACTTTATCCTCAGCAATAAGAAAAACATCTTTCAAGACTGCTCTGTTATAAACACCTTCAACATTGGAAGTGACCATCGCATGGTACATAGTAAAATCCAAATAAACTGCCAAAAAGAAAGAAGAAAAATGTTTCGAAGACCAAAGAAAAACATAGATGTACACAAACTCCACATTAAAAAAGATATATTCCAACACAAACTAAACAATAGATTTAAACATCTTATTATAGATGACAATGCTTATCTATCAGAAAGTATTGACATTATTACTCAAAACCTTTTACAGTGTTCACTTGAAATAGCTGATACCACAGAACAGAAACAAGACAAAATTTCTAAAGAAACAATACAGCTGATGAAGAAACGAAGAGAAATGAAACAATCAAATAACCTATAGAATAACTGGAGAGATATGATATAGACTTACAAGTTAGTAAGGGGTTGTTATAGGATCACTGTTGGAGAGGTTCTACAGAAAACAGTGGGAGATCAGGAAAGAACCAGAGGTCATCCCTGGAAATTGTATAAAGAGGGTGTGAGTGGGAGAGTGAGAAGCAGGGTTTTTTGTGCAGAGTTGTGAATGATTGAAATAAGGGTAATGCCACAGTCGTTCTTAATACCAGTGAATACAATCGTAAAATGAACATTATCCTCCGCGATCGCGCTACCTACATCCCACTAGAACACGACCCCACAAAAACACAAGTTAAGAAACTAAAAATCTTACTCAAAAAAGTATCTTCCTGGTCCCTTGACGTCACGAAAAAACTTAAACCTTTCCACTCCCGTCCCCCCCGAATATACGGTTTACCAAAAATCCACAAATCTAATTCCCCACTCAGGCCTATAGTAGATGTCACCAATATGCACCTTGCTATAGACTATCTAAACAGCTGGCCAACTCTCTGATCCCCCTCACCGGAAGGTCCCCTTCCTATATAAAAAAACTCGACCCACTTTAAAGCCCTCACAGAAAATTTAACCTTGAATAAGACAGACATATTGGTAAGCTTTGATATCTCCTCTTTGTTTACCAATATTCCCTTAATTGACACCTTATCTCTCTTAGAAAACGTTTTTCCCTCTGACATCTTAGATCTCTTTTCCTTTGCCATTAACTCTGGGTATTTCTCTTGGAACAAAAAAATCTACAAGCAGATAGAGGGAACTGCCATGGATTCCCCCCTCTCACCCCCCCTTGCCAATTTCTATATGGAAGATTTCGAAAAACGAGCCATAGACTCAGCCCCACTCAAACCTTCTATCTGGCTAAGATATGTAGATGGTGTGTTCTCTATTTGGCCTCATGGCCCAGACACGTTAGACTCCTTCCTCAGTCATCTCAATAGTCTACATCCAAGAATCCAGTTCACTATGGAAAAGGAAAAGAACAATTGTTTACCCTTCCTAGACACTTTAGTCACACGCCTGCCTAATGATACACTTACCTTCACCGTATACAGAAAACCCACACACACAGGCAGATACATTCACAAACTCTCCCACCACCACCCCTCTCAACAATATGGCATTATTAAAACTCTTACCAAGAGAGCCCACAATCTTTGTTCCAGTGGAACCGCCCTCACTACTGAGCTTAACCACATACACAGCACTTTCCTCTCCAATGGCTACAGCGATCACAGTATCAAAAAAATAATCAACATCTCCCCCATTCCCCGTCCTTCTCGTCAACAAGATTTTAAAAATGCCATCACCATACCCTACATCCGTGGCACATCCGAAAAAATAGCCAAGATACTAAAACAGTACAACCTACACACAGCATATAAGCCCCACCGCAAACTTGCTACCCTTATCCGTTCTACAAAAGATCAGCTCCCTCCTCTCTCTCTGCCTGGAGTTTACAAAGTACCCTGTTCCTGTAAGCTGGCGTACTTTGGACAGACAGGCAGATCAGCATCCATCCGTCTAGAGGAACACAAGTCTTACATCTTCAAACACAACTATGGCCATTCAGGCTTGGCTGACCATGTTTTGGACACCACCCACAGAGTATCATGGAAGAAAACCACCATGCTCCACCACAGCAAATTCAAGAAAGAGAGACTTTTCTTAGAAGCAGCAGCAGCTCTCAAAAACCAACCAAATCTCAATAAATACGGTTGCATTAAGCTTCCGAAGATTTGGGAAACACTCATCACCCAGAGTTCCCACCTTACATTCCAGGCTCCCTACTACTGCCCTTAAAGGGTGCTCTACCTAGATAGGACTTTAGTGTCACCCACGTGGTTGGGCTTAGTATTGTTTGTTATTTGTGTATATGTTACATTAATTGTTTTTGTAATCCCCGTAGATGTCCTAGTGACCAGGACGAAATATAGGAAGTATTAAATTCTATTTTAATTCTTTTTGAGTGTTGTAAAAAATCCATTAAGCCTCCAACATGATGTCCTCACAACACTTAAGCCTCTACACACGTATTCTACACATGTTGCCTGAGAGTGTGGTGTCTGCAGAGAATTTGAATGTGTTTAAAGTATGGTATGATGAGCTGTGTGTATGATAAAAGGACCTCCTAGATGAGTCTTGAGTCTATGGGATTTGGGTAATAATAATAATAATAAAATTGAATACACCGAATTTTGCAAAATGATCAGGAAACGTATCACGGAAGAAATAAGAAAAATTAATTGTAAATTCATACAACAAACAATTGAAAACAACCATAGTCTCAAAAAATTCAAACAGCAATTAATGAACTGCAGTAAACAGATGGTTTCAGTCAAACTACAAGATGGGACCATCACCAGAGATAGGTATGCTATAGCAAAAAGAGTTGAAGAATTTTACTAAATATTATATCAGGATGATGAATTAAATGAAAAAAACACAACTATGAAACAGCTGACGTATTGTAGATTCTACAAGAAGAAGTTATGTGGAGCATCCAAAGCTTGCAAAATGGGAAAGCTGCAGGTGAGATTGGAGTTATAGCTGAACTTCTAAAAACAGGTGGAGAAATAATCTACAAACTCTTATCAAAATTATTTACTTTATGCCTGAAGAAAAACAATGTACCAAGAACAAGGAAGAAGACTATTCCCTAATTCTGATACATAAAAAGGTGAGGTAGAAGACATGACGAACTAAAGAACTATCAGTCTACTATCAATGGTTTACAAAGTGTTTACAAGTCTTAGCTCATAGGCTTTTTACGACTCTAGACCTAGCACAACCAAAAGAACAGGCAGGCTTTCGAAGGGGCTTTAGTACAACGGACCATATTCAAGTTGCACAGCAGATTATTGAACGGTGTAATGAATATCAATTACCACTATGCCTTGGTTTTATTGACTATGAGACAGCATTTGATTCAGTAAAAACTTGTGCAATATTTAAAGCATTATGAAACCAACAAGTGGAGGAACCATACATCAGAACCATCAAATCAGCACACACCAATAGAGCTCTATCAGAAGATACAACCAAAACAGAATCTAATGCAGAAGATTATAAAATGGAAGCTGCAATTATTTGGACACATCTATAGAATGAATGAGGACCGGAAGATAAAGACATTTATGTTTGCTATTTTGGATGGTTTAAACAGAAGAGGTAGACCATACGGAGAAAATGGATAGATGATATAAAAGACTGGTGTCGAATGGGTGTAAAAAAACTGTGACACTGTGCACTGGACAAAGAAAGGTGGAAGAAGATAGTGAAACAAGCATCAGACATCAATGGGCAGTGAGCCCATGGTTCATGATGATGATGATGATGATTATAATAAAGACCACTACGTAGACCAATTTCAACCTTTATTGAGGTCTCATCAGTCGGTACCAGACCCAGAAGTGATACCAAGGTTGAAGTAATGCAGAAGTCATATTTCCATATAGAAGTTCTCAAAAGGTGTCACACCTCATTACTAAAATACTCTGGATTATAGACAGATGTTAAAAGTTTTTTTTTTTCACTTGATTATACTATAAATTAAAGATGCGAAGAAATTATACTCTTGGTTTCATCTTTTATCATAAGCAAACAAAGTTTGTGCTTAAAGTAAAGTCACAACTGAGTTACTTGTATATAAGAACCTATATATACACACTCTTACTCAATGCATTCCACTCACTAATTTATACTCTCCATGTAAAAAAGTTTTTCTATTCCTTAGTAACCTGCTCACGTCATTCTTATATAGCTTCTAGGGATGACTTCTTATTCTACCTCTCTCTCTCTCTCTCTCTTTTTCTCTGTGTGATCTATGAAAAATATCTTCCGCATCAATCTAGTAACATCTTGTTGAATCCATAGAATCCTGAAATAATATTAATATGTCTAATTTTAATCTGTTCTGCTAATCTTTTACACTGTCATTCCCCTGATGATGATGTGATATTCTCTCGAAATGTCAGTTTATTTTATTTTTTAATAAATAAAGATTTTGTTTAATCAGTTTCTCTCTCTCTCTCTCTCTCTCTTTCATTATACTTCACAAATAATCATTTGTATAATCTAGAAGATTTTTTTAATCTTAAAATTTTAAACATTCTTACTATTCAGTGTAATAAAAATTGTTACTGGCTAAAATTACAAGAAAAAAAAAGCTTTTGTTTTTTAGATCTTTACTAATAATGAAAGTCAAAGAAGTCAAATCAAGTTAGTAAGTACTACTATATTTCAGTTTGTTGATTCATATATTCTTTCTTCTTTTCTTCTGCAGGGTCATGAAATGAACTGCAAACATGCAGTTGTCAAATGCCCATTTTGCAAAATTGAACTTGCTGTTATGAACATGGATTCTCACCTCACTTTGGAATGCCCAGTGAATTATGTTAAGTGTCATCACTGTGAACAAAATTTTCCAAGAAAAAAACTGCAAGTAAGTTTCAAAATTTCGTTATATAAAAATTAAGGATAATTAAAAATTAAAAATTTCATATAAGTAAGCATTTCACTATTTTTTGGCTTATTGAGAAACATCTTTGTAGGACATTTGTAAACATATTCATGCTATTAATAAATTAACAAGTGAAAGTTAGTGATAAGGGGGTGAAAGAAAGTATGAATGAGGTAAAGGAAGTAAAGTGTGGCCGAACGATAGGTAGCGAGATAGAGAGTGAAATTGTCGGAATGCAAGATTTAATGAAACAGATATTGGAAATGAAAAATGAAATGAAAAATATGTTGAGTGATGTTAGGCATCTAGTGGAAACTAATGAAAGTATGCAAGAAAACAGAATGAAAGAACAAAGAGTAAAAGAAGTGAGGATTGATTCCAGGATAGCTGTATATGGAGACTCCATAATTAGAGGGCTAGTTACTAACAGAGTCCATAAGGTCTGCTATCCGGGTAGAAGAATGAGTACAATAATTAAGCCGTTTGACATGAGGAAGAAACGAGCAAGAGACAGAGAGTTAGTTGTGATTGTGGGGACGAATGATCTAACTGGACATAAGAAGGATGTGAGGACGAATATCAGTAGACTATTGAGGAGAGTGAAAGATAACAGTGTAGTAGGAATGGTAGTCAGTGTATTACCCAGGTATGATGTCGATGAGTTGCGACGGAGAGCCAAAATCATGAATGGTATGTTGGCACAGCTGTGTGAGGAGAAGGGAGTGGAGTTTATGAATGTATGGCATGTGTTTGCGGGAAGAATGAAATTATATAGGCATGATGGGTTGCATTTAAATGGCTTTGGAGTGAGTGTGCTAGAGAAAGTGTTGTTGGATGAAAGTATAGTGTGTGGAAGTACAGTATGTAATGTGTGCCAGAGATCAGAAGGAAGAGATGAAGAGAAAAATCAGGAGATTTGTAGTTAAGAGACAGAAGTGCTTGGCAGTGGAAACAGTAGTAGTGTGAGAGAGGAAAAGAGAACGGGAATACAAGAGGAACAGGGAAATGTGGGGAGCTCGGGTGGACAGGGAGACATGTCATAGAGAGAGTGAATGCTGAAAGTGGCAGTGAATGTGTGTATGAAGATGGAATATATTGCAATGTGGGTGAAGAAGTGGAGACTGAGCAGGTATGTGGTAAGCGGTGATAAAGATGATTTGGTAGTTGTAGTGGGAAAATCACAACCAACATATGGCTTGAATAGGACTGGCTATAGACCTAAAAATAAACTGTTATGTTTGTTTACAAATGCTAGAAATATCAGAAATCAAGGGTATGAAATTTGCTGTTTTAAGGATACTTGTGACATAAGACTGAATGATAAATGCACGTAAACACAAGAAAGATATTTAATTAACCAAATATTTCGGTCTGGAAATAGCAGACCATCTTCAGTGGTATTACAAGAACAGTTTTAAAAAATATAAGCTAGAATATTAACAATAGATCATTAAAAATAGAACATGCCACGTGATGTTATATCACTAAGTATTAAGTATAAAATGGAACATTTTGAAGTAGAGACATGATTGAAAAAAAAAAAAATTAATGAGTAATCTTGATTAGACTTTCCCAGATTTTTGATATAGATATACAGTCATTACGATTCAGGTTGGGATGATGGAGTAAGGCCTCCACGCTTTCCTTGAACAAACGTTCGAACCTATAACGGGATCTATGTAAGAGGCGAGTCCTGGACCAAAAGATGCTGTGGTCAGTTTCAATCCCGTGTTGAGCCAATCCAGACTTTTCAGGTTTGTTGTGAAGAATGGAGGATTGATGTTCTTGGATTCTTTTTTCAAGAAAACGTCCAGTCTGTCCAAAATAGGAAAGATCACAATTGCAAGGAATTTGATAAACTCCAGGAAGAGATAAAGTTGAGCATTTGTCTTTAGAAGAAGGAAAATGAGAAGACAACTTGTTAATAGGTGAATATGTAGTTGTTAAATCATATTTCTTTAAAATTCTTGTGATAGGTTCTGAAAAATAGTAGAACAACAAAAGTAGAACAATTAGTTTTGGCTCTTCTGATGAGGCATTTTATAATTCCTGTTTTTTGACAAGGATGATGGGCTGATTCTTTAAGAATATAACGACCTATGAACGTTGGTTTCCTGTATACTGTAGTTGTAGGAATATTTGAAGGTGACTGGATGAGGAGAACGTCTAAAAAAGATAACTGGTTGTTTTCTTCTATTTCCATAGTAAACTTTATACGATGATGCAAGGAATTAATAATGTTTAAAAAAGAAGGTAAAGAGATATAGATGATATAGATATACATATAGATATAGATAAAAAAGGTATAGATGACATCTTTACTATTTGGCCTCACAGCAAAAACTCTTTACCTTCTTTTTTAAACAGTATTAATTCCTTGCATCTTCGTATAAAGTTTACTATGGAAATAGAAGAAAACAACCAGTTATCTTTTTTAGACGTTCTCCTCATCTCCGGTCACCTTCAAATATTCATACAACTACAGTATACAGGAAACCAATGTTCACAGGTCGTTATATTCTTAAAGAATCAGCCCATCATCCTTGTCAAAAAACAGGAATTATAAAATGCCTCATCAGAAGAGACAAAACTAATTGTTCTACTTTTGATTATCTACAGAAAGAACTTTCTACTATCCAACAACACATGAAACTCAATGGCTCTTCTAAAATAAATACTCAACATTTTCTCAATTCTTATAATCCTCCACAAAAACAACGTTTCAATATGTCGAGTGCCTAATCCTTATATCTCCAGTATTGCAGAACCTATCGCAAGAATTTTAAAGAAATATGATTTAACAACTACGTATTCACCTATTAACAAATTGTCTTCTCATTTTCCTTCTCCTAAAGACAAACGCTCAACTTTATCTCTTCCTGGAGTTTATCAAATTCCTTGCAACTATGAACATCCAGTCTGTCCTATTTTGGACAGACTGGATGTTCTCTTGAAAGTTCTCACTAGCTTCTCCAACAACTTAACCACAACACCTGAACCACAGATAGGCCAATAATTTAATGCTTGAGTTTTATCACCTTCCTTAAGAAGTGGCAGAATCTTGCCCTCTTTTCACTCCTTTGGAACTCGACCCAGTGCAAGACTCATATTAAAAAAATATATTGAGGCAGATGTCATCTCCCTGGCACATTCCTTCAGAATATGTGGTGATAGATTATCAAGTGGCACAGCCTTATTAACATCAAGTTTGCTCAATTCCCCATACACCTCTTGTTCACTTACAGTCATTCTCTCTCTCTCTCTCCTCCCCATCATCAAATGATCCCAATCTCTCCATGATGTCACATTTACAAGAATGAAAAACCGTTATGAACTGTCGATTAAATATCTCCACTATATCTTCTGCAGCTGTTGTCCTTATACCATTTTCTCCAATCGATGTTGTCATCCTTCCATAATCATTCATTTTTTTTTGCTGGCTACACATTGTAAGAACTCCCTAGGATTCTTTTTGGTTCATTAGCTAACTGTTGCTCATACCTCTCTTTTGTTACCCTTAAAACCAAGTCACCCTCCTTGCCTGGTCTTTGTAATCCTCATGGAATTTGTTATTACCACTTCTCTTATGCTACCTCCATAATGCCTTTTTTCTCTGTATCGCATGCTTAATCTCATTCATCCATTTCACATCTACCTTATTTAACCTTCTGCCCGTTGGAATACATTTATACATGCTTCTACTAGATAGTTCTTGAATATCCCCCAAGCTGCATTGATCTCTTTTCTAACTTCATTCCATGCTACACCTGCAAGCTGTCTCCAGTGCTCCTCATAATCACCAGCTTTGTAGTTTCACATATACCCTTTTCTCACAGAGATCTTCCCACTGCTGGCAACCACCAACTAATCACTTCATGGTCACTCTCACCTAGAGGGTGATTTGACTTTTCATTTGAATTACATCCTTTAATGAGATGATCAAATTCAAGACCCCCAATCCTCGTGTGTTCTGTGTTACATACTGTCTGAAGAAGTTGCCCCTGAAAAACTCAAGAAATCCATTTTCTGTACTTTCAGTTGCTATCTCATCATCCTAGTGTATATTGACATAATTAAACCCATAATGATCACCCTTTTCTTATTTGCTTATCCAAGCAAATAAGACGAGGGTGATCATTATGGTGTATACATAGTTGATTATACTGTTAATGTGATTTATATTATACTGTTGTTGTGATTATACATCAATGATGTTGATTATACTTTCCATAGTCACTACCATCCACATTACCAGGTCTATAACAACATCCAACTAAGTATTTCACTCTATTCACCTCTATCTCACACCATACTGCCTCAAAATCACTGGCACTATTTCCTTCTTGCATCTCTACTTTGTATAGACATAACTCTCTCTGTCATTAATAGCACTTCCTCTCCCTTTTACTCTTTCTATCCTTACTAAACACATCATACCCTTCCATCTCTATTCCTGTCAGGATGTTATCCTCATCCAACCATGTGTCATTTATTCCAACAATTTTTGAGTAAATAGACTCAATTAATGCAACCATGTCATTTGCCTTGTTTCTTACACTTCTGGCATTTGTATACAAACACAGCAGCTTATTCTTGGATCTATAGCTAGTTGCACTGATACCAATTATTTCACGTGACTTCTTCTTGCTTAACTCGAGCCATTTCTTTTTTTCCTTGTTCATCTTAGAACTTTCTTCAAATCCAACTATTTTCCCTTGATCCCAGGTCTTCTCCTTCCCTTTTTCTTTTTGTGCACATGTGCATTCACATCCTCTTGGAGTATCTACCTTTCTCATGCTGTGTTCCTCTGTCCATCCTGAGCCTCTCCATTTCCCTGTCTGTCTTGCACACCTGCTCTCTCATTTTCTATACTCATGCTCATTTCTTCATTCATAACTTTTTCTACCTCTTCAATCTCTCCTGTCTTACTCTCCCATTATTCCATATCGCTTCTCACTTGATTCGATTCATTCTTTGCTCTCACTTCTCTACCTTCCAGTAGCAGTCTCCCCAAGCAACTCACATTAAAATTACTTAAATGCAATCCGTCACTCCTATATGTTCACTTTGTCCTTCAAACTCATTCCACGCATTAACAAACTGCAATCCTTTCTTCTCACACATTTCAGCTAACATATCATTCATAATTCTTGCTCTCTGCCTCATCTCACCACTGTCATACCTGGGCAACATGTTTACTACCTTTCCTATCACATTATTCTCTTTTATCCTTCTCAACAACCTCCTGATATCCAATCGTTCATGTTTTTTGTTTGCAGTCAAGTCATTTTTATCAATTACAACTACCAGCCTTATTCTTATTTCCTCTGCAAGAATTCATTAAAGCTATGAAGTACATAAATCCCTACTCATATCGAGGCATTTCCACTGGGGATCACTCATTTAAAGTTCGTAAATCAATTGTAAATTCAATGTTAAGATAAGAAAATTAAATAAAAAAAAAGAAAAGAAAAGAGATATAGAGTGAATCTAGGAACAGGAGGTGCTTACCTCCAGAGGTCTTGAATCCCAAATCCAGCTTTCAAAGAATTCAACATCTTGTCAGATATTAAAGTTAACTCAGTGCAGAATTCATACATTTTCTATACAGGTAGTCAAATGATTGATGCAGAACCATGTTATTAATTTCCTGTGGATAAGAAATAGTTACAGAAATTTTTTTTCACTTGATTACAAATTATATTATACTCAACAAGGAATTATATTCTTGTTTTGTTCCTTTACTCAAATATAAGCAAACAAAGTTTGTGAGTGAGGTATCTTCATGACTAGTTTACTTGTATTATACATAGAGGCTTGATTTCACAACATTTTTCAGGATTGATCTAATATGAAGATATCAAGGCTATCTCCTCAACCCTGTAACCACCTCTCAACAGTTTAAAAGTCTCAATCATATCACCTCTCCTTCTTCTATCCACCAAACTCTGCAGTCCACATTCTCTCAGCCGATCCTCATAACTATCCTTGTACAGTCCCACTTAATATTATTATTAAGTGACACCACCAAGGAGTCCAAGGATTTGTCAGGAGATGGCATTTCACTCCACATAATGCGTTGTCTATATTACATAATCCTTCATTGACACAACACTTTCTGCTGCTACTAATAGTATTTCTGTCTGTAGTTAGTTAGCATAAGATGTTGCAACACAGCCACGAGGCCCTAAAATGGATGTATGGCACCATCTCATGAAACAATACAAAACTACTGGTGGTAATGTATTTTTGTCTATAAATTGCATGTATACTCTGCTCAATTTGTCTATATGCAGGATAGAAGAAGGAGAGGTGATATAATTGAGACTTTTAAACTGTTGAGAGGTGGTTACAGGGTTGACACTGGGGAGTTCTTTCGCTTGGTTGAACAGCGGGAAGGAGTGATGACAAGAGGCCATCCCTGGAAGTTACTAAAGGAAACTGTGAGCAAGAGGGTGAGGAGTGGTTTCTTTGTGTGGAGGGTGGTTGAGCCATGGAATGCATTGCCTGATGGAGTTGTGGGAGCGAGAACGGTCAGTGAGTTTAAAGAGTGGTGTGATAGACTTTGTGTTTCTCAGGGGGGGACCTCCCCTTGATGAGTCTTGACAGACTTTATGTCTTAGAAAGGACCTCCCTCGATGAGTCTTTTGACTCCTTGGAGGCTTGAATAATAATAATAATAATAATAATATCCTCTAAATCTGTCTGATAGATATCTCTCAGCAATTTATGTGACACAATCTCTGAATTTGTCCTCTTACTTGAAATTGTTTTAGTCTGTCTTTATTCTCTCTCTCTCTCTCTCTCTCTCTCTGTAGTATGTGTCCTTATCACCCAGATATTCATGTAACTGATATTCATGCAAAGTCTGATATTCATCAAACATTGCAGCTATTGCTTTTCACTCTTTGCTCATCTTTATGCATATCCTTAAACTCTCATGTTTCCATTTATATTAGTATTATTATGCAGGTTCCTCCATGTTGTTGATTCATTGAGATTGCTTCTTCTAATTGCACAGTACCTGCTATAATTACCATCTCTCACTGATACCATTCAACATACAGGGTCTGCGCAGTTAGCCTAGTGGCTATGCGCTTTGCAACCATATGACTGGAGAAGGAGTGTCCTAGGTTCGATTCCTGTCGGTGATGTAAGGAGCTTAAGGATCTTCCTCAGTCATAGCCAAGTTAGCTGGTCTTGGGTGCGGACAGCAGGGTTTTCACCCAGTTTATCTGGGGTTTTTTTCATCCCTCAAGCAGGCAAACCGACCCTGTGAACACACATGGATACAGTCAGGAATACTTAAGACAATCCCTCCAGCCATAGGTCTGAATTGTCAGCTATGCCGGTCCTGAGCTGGGATAAAAAATAGGGGGGGGATTGAGGTGGTGCCGTACCTCCTCATAAAAGGGGCTCACGGCCGTTGAATCACCATACAAAATGAATGAATGAATGAATGAATGAACATATAAGCATTCAGTACACTTAACATTTGACATGCGCACGCGCGCGCACACACACACACACACACACCACCACCACACAATTTGAGAATAGCTCTGACATATTGTGTCTGCTGTATTCATCCTGAATTCAATGTTTTATAGAAATAATCTTATTCTATGACCACTAAATTAAAATACTATAATGTTAAAAGGAAACAAATTTTTCCATTATAGTCTAATTATAGGAAATTTATTATATGCTTTAATATATTTTAATTGACTCAAATAATGTGGAGAAAAGTTTTTAATATACTTGCTGTTAATTTCTTTTGCAGAACCACGAACGTATGTGTGAGCTGGCTATGGTCAAATGTCCAAATTGTAAATCAAAAATGCAACCATCAAAGTTAAGTACACACATCAGTAACAGATGTCCAATGGTACGCGCAACGTGCAAGCATTGTTCCAAAGAAATAAAAAAAGTTGATCTTCATGTATGTTTCACATGTAATTTGTATTTCATAATCATGGCTTTAAGAAAACATTTTCTTTAAGTGAGGTCATATTAAACTAAGTGAGGTTCATATTAATCTGATACCTTTTATTTATTTATTTGTTTTTTGCTGCTACCATTCATGAAAAGTTGATGTACAGAATATCATTGGTGGGTCATAGTTAAACTTTTCAGAAATTCTATTCTAGAAATCAAACATGAACATTTTTTCAACTGTTTATAAAGTTTCAAGTGAGCCAGATAGTGGTCCTACTTTAGGTGAATGAAAAGTCATCCATCAACTAAAGTCTTGTCTTTCAGTGGTAGACATGACTATGGTGAGAGAGTGATACTGTCACGATATATATATATATATATATATATAGAAAGTTTTTTTAACGTTGGGTGTATTATATGTTAAAGATACCAAAAAATTTTATACTTGGTTTTAATCCTTTTATATAATACACCCAAGGTAAAAAACTTTCTACATCTTTCTCTCATTCAGAGATTTTTATTAAGAAGGTCAAGCACCTTTTGTCTACTTATATATGAGGTATATATGACTTCTGCATTACTTCAACCTTGGTATCTCTCCCGGCTCTGACTTGCACTGAAGAGACCTCAATAAAGGTCGAAACTGGTCTGGGTAGTGGCCTTTCCCATTATGCATTACATTATACCTGCCTGAAAGGGGAGGGGGGTGCTTTGTATTATTGGATACATACTAAGGCAAGTGATATGAAGTCTTCAGCCTCTATATACAAGTAGCTCAGACGTGAATATATTTCATGCGCCAAGCTTTGAGAAAAGTTTGGGAAAAGGGTTAAAACCAAGTATAAAATTTCTTGGTATCTTTAACATATATATATTACTATTATTATTATTATTATTATTATTATATAACACCTCCAAGGAGTCGAAAGACTCATTGAGGGAGGGCACCTACTCTACAACTCTTCGTCTTCACCAACCACAACTATCTTCATCATCTACACCAGCGCTTCCCAAATTGTAGGCAGTGGCCCCCTTGGGGCGCCGTTAGTTTTGTTGAGTGGGGGCATGAAATAATTAAACCAAATTTAAAATGTTTTAAGACATTTTTTGTGCCATTTTAAATGTGTATGTAAGATGCTAAAAATGCAACATTTGCATTTGTTTTTTGTAATATTCCCTGTGTATGTTTTATATTGAATATAAATACAATAAATATTATAATAAAATATGTCTGTGTTACAATTTTTTTTTTCCGATGGAGGCCATAAAATATTTTAATTTTTGCAAAGGGGCCTTTACATCCATGTTTGGGAAGCACTGATCTACACCAAGCCATCTGCCACCGACCACCACTACTAGTATCATAGACAATCACAAACATCCATGCCCGTGTGCAGGATTCAAACCCACAGCCTGGTTTGAATTCAAACCCACAGTCAATAATTTTAATGACTTAAACCACCAAGATAATTAAGAATAAAAGTTTAATACGGACACAATGAAGTTGGCTTAACAATGAAACTAGTTGTGTCCATATTAAACATTTATTCTTAATTATCTCGGTGGTTTAAGTCATTAAAATTATTGAACATATATATATGTCCAAATATAAATAAATATATATAGTAAATATATGTATGTTGCCGGTCTGGTTGGCCGAGTGGGTGGAGAGCAGATACGCCAACCACTCGGCCAACCAGACCGGCAACATACATATATTTACTATATATATTTATTTATATTTGGACATATATATATGTTCAATAATTTTAATAACTTAAACCACCGAGATAATTAAGAATAAATGTTTAATATGGACACAACTAGTTTCATTGTTAAGCCAACTTCATTGTGTCCGTATTAAACTTTTATTCTTAATTATCTTGGTGGGTTAAGTCATTAAAATTATTGAACATGTTCATAAACCAAGTCAATCTGCATATAAATATATATATTATTCAGGCCTCCATGGAGTCAAAAGACTCATTGTGGGAGGTCTTTTCTAAGAAACAAGTCTGTCAAGACTCATCGAGGGAGGTCCTTCCTAGGAAACACAAAGGCTATCATACCACTCATTAAACTCATTGACCGTTCTCACTCTCACCACTCTATCAGGCAATGCATTCCATGGTTCAACCACCCTCCATGCAAAGAAACCACTCCTCACCCTTTTTCTCACAGTTTCCTTTCATAACTTCCAGGGATGGCCCCTTGTCAGGACTCCTTCTCACTGTTCAACCAAGCGAAAGAACTCCCCATTGTCAACCCCGTAACCACCTCTCAACAGTTTGAAAGTCTCAATCATATCATCTCTCCTTCTTCTATCCACCAAATTCTGCAGTCCGCACTCCCTCAGCCGATCCTCATAACTAACATTGTACAGTCCTGAAACCATCTTCGTAATCTGCCTCTGTACCTTTTCCACAGTTAATTTATCCCATTTAAATCCTGAGGACCAGATCTGGGAACAATAGTCTAAGTGTGGTCTGATCAGAGTCTTATACAACAGAACAATAACCCTTTTATCTCTGCAGGTCAGTGTCCTTCTCATTATTGCAATCCTCTGTGTTACCTTCACCACCTTTGCAATATGTCCCCTAAATTTCAGGTTTCTATCAATCATCAACCCCAGATCTCTTGTCTCTCCTACTTCCTCTAATTTAACTCCTCCCATAGAGTATGCAATGTGCCATCGATGTTTCCCAAACCTTAAGACCTTACATTTTGCTGCATTAAACTGAAACCCCCATTCATTTGCCCATCTATTTAGCTTATTCAAATCCTCTTGCAGGGCTACCACATCTGCACTATTACTAATAACCCTTCCCAGCTTTGCATCATCCACAAACAACTGAATATCCCATTGCAACCCATTGCAATCTTTATATCAATGGACAATATCATTGATATAAAGGTTAAACAATATAGGTCCCAGTACTGAGCCCTGTGGAACCCCACTTGTAACCTTCTGCCTCTTTGGTATTGCTCCAACATACACAACTCTCTGATACTAATCGGACAGCCAATCCTGAATCCAGTTGACCAATCTGACATCCAGAGTCATGTGCCGCAACTTGAATATCAGCTTATCATGTAGCACCCTGTCAAATGCCTTTGCTAAGTCTAGGAAAATGGCAATATATGCCTTTCCTTCATCTAATGCTCTTGTAACTTTATTATAAAATACTAACATATTGCTAAAACAAGAGCGCCCCTTCAAAAATCCATGTTGACTCTCACAGATAATATTACCCTCATGTGTATATATATATGTAGAAAGTTTTTTACCTTGGGTATATATTATGTTAAAGATACCAAGCAATTTTTTAGGTCTGGTTCCCACTGACGAGACCTCAATAAAGGTCGAAACTGGTATGGGTAGTGACCATTACCTTAATGCATAGCATCATACATTTCTGCAAGGAAATGTGCCTTACATTAGGGGGAATATTCTAAGGAAAGTGATCAGAGCCTACTCCACCTTTGCAGCGAGTTGCCTAGTGTTGCACTACGTGCAGCCGCAAACTTGACTTACTTGTCTGTTTGCTTACTTGGGAAAAAGGATTAAAAACCTAGCTTATAAAATTGGTTGGTATCTTTAACACATATATATATGAAAAAGCTTTAGTGACTGATACCAAGAGAAAAAAGATGACATGGTATATTTGAAAAGATACTACTAGTTTACTAGTTTCGTTTACTAGTTTACTAGTAGTATCTTTTCAAATATACCATGTCATCTTTTTATTCTCTGTATCAGTCATTAAAGCTTTTTCATAATAATCCAACCGAGTAAAAATGAATTCTGAAAAAAAAAAAAAAAATAAAATAAAATATATATATATATATATATATACATACATACATATACAGATTAGATGAATGTGTAAACTTACAACAAATAAAAATCAATTGTATAGGGAAATATGTTGGGTTTATTTGGCTGTAATAATATAAAAGTGAAAACCAACTAGTTTTGCCACAGATACTTGTGGCTTCTTTTGGGTTAGGATGAACAAAAAAATACAATAAAAGGTTAACCTGAACTATAACATTCTGAAAATACAGAACATGTAGGCACAATTACAGTATTAGAAAGGAAAACCACATGGAGCATGGGAACTTTCACAGGTTGGTTATTGTTCAGTGATGTGTGCAAGATAGTCGTGTGAAAAGTTAGTATATCTTAGCTTAACTTTTGTATTTAAATATAAATAAGAGGATGAGCATTTATTTCACACATATTGATAAATTTCATACTTAAGATTTCAGCCGTTTATCAGAAGATTAAGTTTATCTAGGGTAGCAATAATAGTACCTCTGTGTCTTATGCCGTTCCCACTGAATACTGAAATAAATGTGTGCTGTTACTGCACAGTTTGTGTTTGAAACTGTTTTATGTTGTTGAGATAAAATACAGCATCTCAACGAAAACCAACCATAGCTATAGACTGAGACACCCTCATTCAGTCCTGGGGAAAAAAAAAGAAAAATGCTGATATTATTATATTATTATTAAATATAATAATATAATATAATGGGAGACCCATCCTAGACAACACAAAGTCATACTATTCCTAAAACCTGTTAACTGTTTGCATGATCACCATCCTAGCGTATAGTGCATTCCATGATTCAATCACCCTCAATGCAAATAAGCCACTTTTTATTATCTTACTCACCACTTCTTTTGCAATTTCCATGAATGACCTCTTGTCCTTGTTCCTTTCTATTGTTCTGCTATAAGTTTGAATATCTTAATCATGTCACCACTTCATCTTCTAGCTAAACAACACTGCAGTTTGCATGGTTTCATGGATACCCATAGTCCATCCTCATAACCAACATTGTACAGCTATGTTATTATTTTTATTGCACTTTGTATCCTTTCCAAGGTTACTCTCCTATTGGTGGATCACAAATTTCAAGCCCTCATATTTAACTGAATTGATGAACTGCATCCACATTCCTTTGCCCAAATTTCCTTATTCAAATCCATCTGATGGGCCACAACATGGGAATTACTACTAATAACAATTCTTAGCCTTACATCATCATCACATTATCTACCTACAATCCAGCAACAATATAATTAACAAAGATTAAACAGCAAAGGATTCAGTACTGAGTTCACTGTAGTCTCACTTATAACTTTCCTTGATACTCTTTTCTCCACTCATATTTCTCAGACAGCCAGTTACCTAATTCACTAATCTCATATCTAACTGTATGTGCTGCAATGTAAATGTCAACATTTTGTAAGGATCACTATCAGATGATTTTACAAAAAAAAAAAAAAAAAATCAGTACGAGTACATGATTTTCCCTCATCAACTGTTTTCATTACTTAGTCATAAAGCACAAGTGGATTACTAAAACAACAATTCCCCTCAACAAATTCACCTGACCTTCTCAGACATTATTACACTCAATTCTGCCAATTCTGTACACTATCTCTCACTAATTTCTCCAAAATCTTAACAACTACAGAAGAAATACAAACTGCCCCCCCCCATTGTACCACAACCCTTATACAATGACACTATCTTACTCTCCTTTAGCTACTTAGACACTTTTTCTAGTAGTGAGACTGTTAACAAATAGCCAGTTCCTTAACACCTTCTCTCCAACTCGTGGCTATATCTCATCCAGTCTCACCATCTTCTTGACTTCCAGCATACATAATATTCAAAATACATTCTCTGCATTCTCTGCAAAATACATTCTCTTATTAATCTCTCCCTTGACATGAATTAACTCATTTTATATAGTCATCCACTTTATACCAAAACACCAAAACAAAAGAGATGATGAGAGATCTGGGAGTGGTGGTAGAATAAGATCTGAAATTAAGCGGCCACATTAACCTCTCTTTTTCTGCCTGACGTGCAGAAAAAGAGAGGTTATGATGCCATTGTATAAGGCCTTGATCAGGCCTCATATGTATTATTGTGCACAGATTTGGTCACAAGTTTTCATCGTGATGAGGATATGTTAGAAAGGGTTCAGAGAAGATCCACAAAAGTGGTCAGTGGTCTTTGAAATGTGGAGTACGAGGACAAATTGAGAGAACGTAAATCCTCCTCTTCCTCCTATTCGTTAATAGGAGGAGGAGGGGGGATATGATTGAGACACATAAGCTAGTCAGGGGTTGTTATCAGGTTGACATGGAATAGAATTTTCATAGAAAAGAGAGGGGGATAGAACAAGAGGCCATCCCTGGAAACTGTATAAGGAGGGTGTGAGCAGAGGAGTGAGAGAAGGTTCTTTACATATAAAGTGGTTGGTGAATGGAAGGCCCAGTTGGATGAACTTTGTGTATAATAGTTCATACCTCCCACTATGAGTCCCTGACTCCATAGAGGTCAGATGTTAATAATAATAATAATAAGAAACATTTTATCTTTTAAACTTAAGGTGTATATTTTGCCATTGCTGCTGATAAATATTGATTAAATATCTCCATGCACTGCTAGTATCTTTCTCTTCAAGTTTTTCTACCCATGGAACTTCCCCTAGCTGATTTACAAGATTATTATAGTTTCCTGCCTTATAATTGTACATAAATTTCAGTTGTTTGCAGATGAAGTAAAGCTTAGAAGAGTTATTGGAGAGGGGGGAAAATGAATAAAGAGTTCAATTTAATGCAACAATGTAAGGTATCAAAGTTGGGAATTGTAGAGGAAGTGGAGGAGGCAAGAGACCTTGGATTGATGACTGATAGAAACTTGAAGTTTAAGTGACATATCACAAAGATGGGGAAGATAATCCGACAATTACTGCAATACTGAGAAGCAATGCTGACCAGAAGAGATAGAAGATTGATGATTCTATTGTATAAAGCCAAAAAACCTGCTTCTCATTCCCCTATTCACACCCTCTTTATACAGTTTCCAGGGATGACCACTGATTCTCTCCTGATCTCCCACTATTTTCTGTAGAACCTCTCCAGCATTCATCCTATAACAACCCCTTACCAACTTATAGGTCTCTATCATATCCCCCCCCTCTTCCTCCTGTCCACCGGACTCTGCAAATTACATTTTCTCAATCTTTCCTCATACTCGAAATTCTAGAGGTTAGAAACTACCTTAGTCAGTTGCCTCTGGATCCTTTCCAACATCTCCTCATCCTTCTGAAAACTAGGTGACCAAATCCAGGCACAACAGTCCATGTGTGTGGCCTAATGAAAGCCTTATACAATAGAACAAGAATCTCCCTACTTCTACAAGTCAGTGTCCTCCCCATCATTCCCAGAAGCCTTTGTGTTGTCTTCACAATTTTGGCTATATGTCCCCTAAATTTCAGATCCTTACCAACTATTCCCTCCCAGATCTCTTGTTTCCTCCATCTCCGACAATATATTCTCACCAAGCATAAATTCTTCATCCCATCTTTGTTTTCCAAATTTTAAACCTTACATTTTGCAACATTGAATGCACATCCCCATTCCTGTGTCCAATCACTCAATTTATTCAAGTCTTCTTGTAAGGCCACAACATCTTCTCTACTCTTCATGGTTCGTCCCAACTTTGCATCATCTGCAAACAACTGAATATCTTCATCCAAATCTTCACCAATATCATTAATATACAAGTTAGAGAGCAATGGCCCTAAAACAGACTAGTGGTGTGCTCCTCAGGTACACCACTAGTAACTTTTCTTTTCCTGTATATCGCTTCCCAATACACAACTTGATGATACCTATCAGATAGCCAGTCTCCAATCCAGTGCATCAATCTAATATCCAACTCCATCCACTCTAGTTTGACTATCAACTTATGATGCTGTAATCTATCAAAAGCCTTTGCAAAATCTAAGTATATTACTGTGCTCAGATTTGGTTACTAGAATTTGAAGGTGATTTGGAGAGGGTGCAGAAGCAGATAACAAAAATGATCAATGATATCAGGATTTGACAATATTAGTGAGGAGTATACTGAGAGCATGGACTGCATTTAATAGATAAAAGAAGAAAAGGTGATGTGATCAAGATGTTTAAAGTGGTGAGAGGTAGTTAAAATGATGACACTGGAGAAACTTTTCATAGGGTAGAACAAGGGAGACATTCCTTGTAGTTATGGATAGAAGGGGGGTTGGACTGTGAAATATATTGTTGCCTGATGTAGTAGCGAGAGCACGAAGAGTGAATGAGTTTAAGAAGTAGCATGTTAAACTTTGTGTTGTCTAAGATATGCCTCCCACAATTAGTTTGTGATGCTATGGAAGTCCTGAATAATAATAAACCCCTTTCTTTTTGATTCTTCAACATGTATATTCATTGTACAAATGAAAATTACATTGTCACATTCACTAGCTGGATACAAGGATCACATCTTATAATCATATCCTCTTATGATTATAAATCTCATGTTCTATTTACTACACATTGCCTGATAGTCTTCTCTCAAGAATTCTAGAAATTCCATTCTTTCACTTAGTTTATACTGCTATGGTTACAGTTTCCAGTAATGATCACTCGCTTTGCACCTGCAAAACATACATTTCATTCCTGATTCCAATAATCACTGTGCCGGCTGATGCTATCATTGTCACCAATTTATTTTCTTTATTTCTGATACTCCTTTCTTAATTTCTGATCTTCAACTTGTTATCGGTTCATTCCATAGACCAGCTACCATCTTGGTCACTCGCCTTTAGATCCTCTCTACCTCCTCCTCATTAAGAAGAAACCCTGGTGCCCAGATCTGGGCACAGTAGTCAAGATGGGCATTTATCAATTCTCAATAAAGAGGAATGATAACCTGCTTGTCTCTGCTTGTCAAAGTATTCTTAAGTAACCAAGAGATTTGATGAGTTAATTAGCCACTTTTGCTATGTGCCCCCTCCAAACTTCAACTCCCTATCTATCCACCAACACTCCGAAATCCCTGGCTTTGTCAATTTCCTGGAGTACAGTTCCATCGATGTGGTATACCTCTGATAATCTTTTCATCCCAAAATGCATAACCTTACACTTGCCATATTAAACTGACATCCATTTTCCTTAGCCCAGTCTGCAATCTATCCAAATCATCCTGCAAAATTTTGACTTCATGTATATTCACTTTTGCTCTACCCATCTTTGCATCATTGGCAAATAACTGAACAGTTCCTCTCAGACACTTTCTTATATCATTAATGAATAAATTAAATAGCAGTGGTTCAAGAACAGAGCCCTGCGGCACACCACTAGTCACAGGCCTTCTTTTGGACTCTACTCCTGAGTAAACTACTCTCTGATATCTCTCCATCAACCATCCTCCTGTCCATCTTGCAATCCTATATCTATCCCCATGTGCTGCAGTTTACTGATTAGAATTCCATGTGATATCCTGTCAATGGCCTTTGCAAAGTCCAGCAGTATCACTGTAAACCCATTACCCTTATCCAGTTCAGCTGTCACTGTATTGATGCTGCCCCCAAAACAGTATCCCATTTCCATCTATCCATTCCTGTATTTTGCTCTTGACTAATTTCTCCAATACCTTGACAATAACTCCTGATATGCTCATCAGTCGGTAATTTGTAACAGCAGTCTTGGAGCCTCCTTTATGCAATGGAACTATTTTCCCCTCTTTCCACTCCCTCAGGACTAACCCAGAGCTCAGTCTTAAATTAAACAATATGGTCAAGGGCACTGACAATTCCTTTGCTGCATCATGTAAGACTCGAGCTGGTATACCATCTAATCCCACAGATATATTCAAATTAAAGTTCTGTAATATACTATTCACCTCCATTTCATTCACCTCAATTCCCATATAAGCCATTGGTTCCCTCATTCCCTCAATATCACTGTCTGGATGATGTACTCTTAGTAATTCTACAATTTCGTCTGATTCAGTTACCTCCCTACCATCAACATTCCTTAAAATCATTCTGGCATATTAATTTTTTCTTTTACTTGCAGCATATTGAAAGAACTGTTTGGGATTCTCTTTAGCCTGCGTTGCTAATTTCCTTTCATAATCTGCTTTTGTTTTCTTACCATACTATATACCCTTCTGGTCTGTGCTTTATACTGTTCATGGGCCTGCTGGTCACCTTTCTCCTTAAATTCCCTCCACAGTTGTTTCTTTTTTTTGCAGCTCAAGCTTAATAGTGTTATTCATCCATTTAACCCCTACTTGATTTACAATCCGGACTCTAGATATACAGTCAGCCATTACCTCCTTCAAATGCTTCTTTACCACTTTCCGTGCACTATCAATCTCCAGTCCTCACAGTTTTACTTGCGATGGCACTGAACCAAGCAATCTCCTAAGCATATCATACTTACCAGCCTGGTAATTCCACATGTACCCTTTCTTAATTGAAAATTCCACACATTTAGCCACCTCCCAGGTCAAGACCTTATGATTACTCTCACTAGTGGCAGCAACGTGGTCATATTCATAGTCAAATTCTCAGATGCAGTTACTAGATTGAGCACTCTTGAATCCCTAGTATATTCCATTACATGCTGTCTCAGGTCGTTATCCCTTAGTAACTTGCATAAAATCCATTTCCTTCCTCCCAGGTGTCCTTTCCTCTTTCCAATGGCTCAATGTTATCATAGTTGAAATCCCCCCATAATAATACCTGTCCTCCACTCATTGAGTCTGTTTCCTATACATGCTATCTCCATCATCTATTCCATTGGCTGGTCTATAGCAGCACCTAACTGTATATTTTGTCCTGCTGGCCTCAGTCTCACACCAGATAGCCTCAAATGTGCTTATTTTCACTATCCTGCAGTTGAACTTCTGTTCTCTTTGGTTGCAGTTCATCAGATATCATCAGTAACAATATTTTTTTAAAACTAAATAACTTATCTTTCGGAGCTCTTCAAATGCAGTCCTACCATCAAACATGCCACCTGATGGCAGAGTGTATATTGGGCACATGGTAAATGACACAGCAGGTTATAGTATGAGAAGAAGATGCAAAAGATGGTAGATTTATATGGATTTATTTCAATTGCAGGTGAATTACCAGGTCTTATATGGAGGTAGCATGATTTTTCTCCCAGAAAATCGTATTTTTCATCCTGCATACAGACAAATCAGCCTTAAGAACACACGCAATTTACAGACAAAAAATACTATGATGGTGGTGGGCAGCAGAAGGCTTGGTGTAGGTGATGACAATGATTGTGTCAATTCACTGTAGTTGGTGGATTAAGTGATAGAAATAGAGAGTTGCAGAATAGGTGCCCTCCCTCGATGAGTCTTTGCACTCCTTGGATGTGTCATGTTATAATAATAATAATAATCATGGTAGATTGGTAGAAAAATGAATAAGGAATGGTAACAAAGATAGCATGAAAGATATAAGCACAAGTGAGAATATTAAGAAAGAATTGGTAAGGTTTAAGAATGAATTAAGAGTGAGATAGAACAATTGGAGAAGAGGTTAGAATTTCGAATTTAAGAAGGAAAGTGGCAGTTGAGTCAGAGATGAACGATTGTGGTGGAAAAGCTGAAAGTAGTGTAGTGCTGTATGGTAATAATATAGTGAAAGATGTGAAAATGAAGAAGGTGTTACAGGTATGTCTGACAGTAGCAACAATAGGAAGAGTGATTAGGCTATGGAGAGGAGAGGAAAAGCAGAGGAATTGACTTTGTTGGTTGGAACAAATGACTTGCAAGGAAGTGTGAATGGGGTAGCACATGTTTAAAGTGTTGCTAGAGACAGTGTAGCAAAAGAATGTGTTGCTAGGGTATGATAATGGAGAGCTGAGAAGAAGAGCAGTGATCACAAATAGCATGGTAGCTAGAATGTGCAGGAAGAGAGAATTTGAATTTGTTGATGTGTGGGATAAATTTGAAGGTAGGAGAGCTGTTTTCTACAGATGGTCTGCATTTGAGAGAGAGAGAGTGGAAGTGAGAAGCTGCATAGATTGTTGATGAGAGGAGGTGAGCATGTAGCCAGTGTCATAGAAATGGAAATTAGACAGTGGAACTGCAAATGTAAGATACCAGAATTGTGAGATAAGGGACAAAGGAAGACAAAATAGAGATGGCTTTGGTGGGATCAACAGAGTCAAATTACTGGAATGATGCATAATTTATATATGGGATATATATGCAATTTAATTTATATATCGGATAAGGAATTGTGGGAAGTGTAAAGAGTATTAGGAATAAGCGTACAGAGTTTGTGGTCTTGATACAGTTAGTCAGCCCGCATATCATTGATGTCAATGGGACATAGTTAACAGAGTATGATGTGCTTACAGAAATTTTTTTGATTGCTACAGAATTTTTTTGAAAAGAGAAAAAAGATAAAAGAGGAGATGGATATTATGGTTTCAGACCAGTTATATCCTCTCAAGGTGGAACTTGAGACCATTTGATGTGAAGTTGAAGTTAGCAAAAATTTTAGATATTTAGTGGGATGTTGCTATAAGGCCTGGGAATTCAGAGGGAGAAGATTCTGAAATGTTCAGACTGATGAGCGACAGGAGGTTTATAAAAATGGGAAATTAATTATGGCAACATTGACTGGAAGCTGGAAATATCATGTGTGAGTAAGGAAGATTGAGTTTCTTGAGCTACTCAGGGACAACTATCTTGTGAATCATGTAGTTGAGGCAACATGTGGGACTCGAGTGTTAGATTTAATAATATCATTTCATACAGTATGATAGAAGATGTCACTCCATTGCCACCAGTTCGGGAGAGTGGGTACAGTGATTACAATGATAAATTAAGGAAACATATTGGTGATGTTGATGAGATGTGGATCCTCAGAAAAATTCTTAGAGTCCCATGGACTGCCAAAAAAACTACTTAGAAATATTAGAGATAATTGGAGAAGATAGGAATCTGCTGAAAGCCATTAAGAAAAGGAAAACCACCTACCTTGGTCACATACTAAGGCATGAATCCCTACAAAAAACACTTTCAGAAGGAATGATACAAGGAAAATGAAGAAGAGGAAGACAAAGAACAGATTGGATGGGAAATATTAAGGACTGGACCTTTTTTTCCTATGAAGAATGCAAAAGAGAAGCAAAAAAAAAAAAACCATACATGGTGGAAGCTCACGGTAGTCAACCTCCTGGAAGGAGATGACATCTGACAAAAAAAAAAAAAAAATTCGTGAGGGATTTGGTCCAGAATAAATTACTTATGGCAGTGTTAGATTGTATTCCTCAGGTTCGGAGGATAAATAAAGTAGCAATAAAATGAATGAATCATGAAATTATGCAAGAACTTCTGAGCAAGAGGATGTTATTGAGGGAATATAAAGAAAACAGGGTACCAATTAGCAGCATGAGGAGTATAAGGGGAAAGCTTGGAAGGTGACAAGTGTAGTAAGGAAAGAGAAATTTTCATATGAAAGCTGAAGTAGCAAAGCAAAGCCCTAGAGAATTTTATGGTTATATTACTAGTAGAAAAACAGGGGTGAATATGGAAGGCTGACTTTAGTTGCTGCAGATGGAACAGGAGTCACATCTGCTGAAGATATAGTGGAAATGTTTAATGAGTATTTTGTTAGTATATTTCATGTAGGAGGGATAAGGTAGTGTTGAACAGCAATAGGAAGGAAGATAGACAACTCACAGTACAAGAATGGAAACTTTAAAATTTTAATTAACCATGATGTTAATAAGCCTGTGGGATTGGATGGGATAGCACTACATATATTAAGGAAATGTACAAAGGAACTGGCTGTAACCTTCACTTTGACTGTTCAACAGAAGTCTGGCAACAGGCACAGTACCAGAAGAGTGGAAAGAAGGAAAAATAGTTCATAAGGGAGAATCCATGTCCGTAGTGTCAAACTATAGGCCAATGCAGGGCCGTTTCTACATTTTGCAGACCCTGTGCGAAATGGAAAAGCAGGGTCCCTGAAAGTTAGTAACATTTATGGAAATTTTAAATGGAAGAATATCTTGTTAATTAATTAATTAAATCAACTATGAAGTGTTTGTATGTACATGATATATTATTTTATTATGTAAGTACATATTATCATATAAATACACCAGAACGATGATTTATTTAATAATATAAATAATAATATAAAAATAAGAAAAAAATATCCATTTTTACTATAAAGAATGAAATATATGTATAACAACTTATAAGATTTAAAAGAAATCTTAATATATTAAATTTTATTTAACCTAATGCGCTTATCAATAAAATCATTTATAACTATCTTCTTCTTCTTCTTCTTCTTCTGCAGCTTCTCCCACTTAAGTGAGGTCACTGTTTGTAATGAGTCTCCTCCACACCTTCCTGTCTTGGGCTGTCACTACATCCAAGTTTCTTCATCTTCAAGTCCTCTTCTACCAGCTCCCTCCATCTCTTCTTTGGCCGCCCACGCTTCCGCCTTCCTTGCACATCCATCTGCATGACCCTTCTTCCCACATATTCGTCCTCCCTCCTCATCACATAACCAAACCATCTCAACCTTGCCTCCTGTATTTTTGCTCCTAAGTTCATAACTTTCACTGTTCCCCTGACATAGTCATTTCTCAGACGATCCTTTCTGGTCACACTGCACATCCACCTAAGCATTCTCATCTCTGCTACTTCCATCCTGTTGATGTTATTTTTCCTCAGGGCTACAGTTTCTATAGCATATGTCATAGCTGGCCTCACTACTGTCCTATAAATTTTGCCTTTCAGATTGATCGGCACCCTCTTATCGCATAACACTCCAGCCATCTCCCTCCATTTCCTCCAACCCGCTTGTATCCTGCATCCCACTTCCTTCTCAGCTCCTCCATCTTCTTCCACTGTTGAACCTAAGTATCTAAAGTCTCTCACCTTCCTGATGACATTTCCTTCCAGCTCCAGATCTGTCTCCTGGCCGCTGCCAACTGCGCAACACATATACTCTGTCTTACTTCTGCTCAGTCTCATACCTCTCTCTTCCAGTACTTTTCTCCATCTCTCCAGTTTAGTTCCCGCTTCTTCTCTTGAATCTACACACAACAAGATGTCATCTGCATACAACATTGTCCAAGGCACATCTTCTCTCACCTCCTCTGTTACCACCTCCATCACAATATTAAACAGAAACGGACTTAATGCTGACCCTTGATGCAAGCCAACTGTTACTTGAAAACTTTCTGTCTGTCCCAAACAGGTCCAAACACTTGTCTTCACATTTCTGTACATTTCCCGCACCAGCCTGACATATTCTCCGGTACCTTCTTCTCCCTCAGACACCTCCAGACTTCTTGCCTTGGCACTCTATCGTATGCTTTCTCCAGATCAATAAATACCAGGTGTAGCTCCCTTTGTTTCTCTCGATATTTTTCCATCATCTGCCGTAACCCAAAGATAGCATCTGTTGTTGATCTACCAGGCATGAATCCAAATTGTTCCCTTGCAATCTCCACCTCCTTCCTCAATCTACCATCAAGAACCCTTTCTAGGATCTTCATTGTGTGGGACATCAACTTTATTCCTCTGTAATTTTTACAGTCTTGTTGTGCATCCCCTTTACCCTTGTAGATGGGGACAAGAGTACTCTCCCTCCATTCTTCGGGTATATTTTCCTGTTGGCAAACTTTCATGAACAGGTCCCACAGCAGGTCAATTCCCTCTTCCCCCCAGTGCCTTCCATGCCTCCACTGGAATTCTGTCGGGGCCCACCGATTTTCCATTCCTCATCCTCTTCATGGCCTCCGTCACTTCCACTCTACTGATGTTCTGCACCATCCCCTCAGAAGGCTGCCCATCTCCTCTGAGAGTCCTTGCATTTTCCTCATTCAAAAGTCCCTCAGAGTATATTTTCCATCTGTTTCTTATGTCCACATCTCTCCATAATACTCTTCCTTCAGCATCTTTGATCTGCCTCACATGTAAGATGTCCTTTGCTGCTTATTTCTACATTTCGCTAGTGGTAAATTTTTCTCTGTCCTTCCTTTGTTTCTAATTGATCATACAGATCTTGATATGCCATGGCCTTCGCCTGTGCCACAACTCTTGGCTTCTTGCTTTCTCTCTTTGTACACCTCTCTGTCCTCTTCCACTCTTGACTCATCCCACTTCTGCTTTGCCTTCCTCTTATCTGTCATTGCCACTTGTACATCATTATTCCACCACCAACCCTCCTTCTGCTCTCTAAACATTCCAGATGTCTCACCAAGCACCTCGACTGCACAGCTCAGGATTACTTTTGAATTATGTTTCCACCAATCCTGTACACTTTCCAGTCCATCCGAAATCCTCTCTAACACCCTCTCCCTAAAACGATTCCTCACACTCTCCTCTTTTAAGCGAAACCACTTAATTGTCTTCATCCCACGGCATCCAGAAGTTCTTATCTTCGATCTTATTTTAAAGTCTGCGCATAACATTCGGTGTTGTTGTGCTACTTGATCTGTTGGAATTACTTTACAATTTGTCACAACCTTAAGATGTTTTCTTCTAGTCAAAATATAGTCAGTTTGTGAGCTGTTGTTACCACTCCTAAATGTTATCAAATATTCTTCCCTCTTGTAGAAAAACGAGTTCACAATTGCCAGATCAAACGCTACTGCAAAATCACTTATAACTATCCAAATTCAAATTTTTTGCAATTTCATGCTCTATAGATATTATTGCCAGGGACGACAAACGTTCTTGAGACATAGAAGATCGCAAATAGGTTTTTATTAATTTTAATTTGGAAATTGACCTTTCTACTGATGCGACTGTAACTGGACTGGTCAATAATATTTTAAATGGCATAGTAATATTTGGATAAATATCCGACAAATTATTTGCAATTATGAATTTTAAAATATTAATGGATGCATCTTCTGGAACAATATTTCTAAAAATAATTAATTCAAATTAAAATTCAGATTCATCAATATCTTTATTTAATTTTTGATACAGCTGTTTGCAGCAAAATTTTAATTCATTTTCTGTAATTTTTCTTATTAATTTCATATCATAAAGAAATCCAAATGATTTTTGGTGAATTTCATGCAATTCAAATCTTTTTTTGACAGATTGTAGAGCAGTATCTAAAATTACAAAAAAGAAATTTATCCTAAAATTATCTTTGTTATCACCTATGACGTACTCGACTTCCTTTAAATTTAATTTCTATTTCTAATAGATTTGACAGTTCTTTAGCAATCTCAAAACAGCTATCAAATCCTGATATTCTCTGCTCTTCAAAGTACTGCACTAACTCTTTAATATGCTAATTTGCTATGTCTATGGGAATTTTTGCATTTTGTAATACTTTACTTACTAAATGAACTTTTGACAAAAGCTCATACCAAATTAAAAGGCTTAGTATAAACTCAAATGATTATCTGATGCAGTTATAAATAATTATTTTAGTGCATTTAAAAATTCTGGAATTTGAAAATGTACAGCTCTAACTGATTCTATTCTACATTCCCATCTTGTATCACATAACGGTTTTGGAGTTAATTGCTTAACAAATTTGTTTAATTTTTTGTATAACATTAAAAAATTTTATTGCTATAATTGATGATTTTGCAACATCCCCTAAAATCAAATTTAAATTATGACAGGTGCAAGGAGTATAAAATGCCTTTTCGTTTTCATTTAAAATGTAAGCACGGACTCCCTTATATACTCCTTTCATATTCGCTCCATTATCATACCCTTGCCCACTATAATCTGACAATTTAAGATTTAATTTATTCAAAAGTGATTTTATATTTTCATATGTACCTTTTACCAGTAGTGTCATTAGTTGTTAAAAACATAAAAAAGTGTTCACAAATTTCAACATCTGCTTCAAATATATGTAAAAATCTAAAAATTACTGAAATTTGCTCCTGATAACTAACATCAGGAGTAGAATTGAGAATTATTGAATAGTACTTTGCCTGTGGTATCATATTTACAATATTTTGGTTCCCATATCAACAATTAATTCATTTTGCACAATGGATGATAGATACGAATTTTGTTTCTCTCCTATAATTTTTTTCCCGAACATCTCATTAAATGATCTTTTAAAAGTGGATCAAATTCTGCAATTAATTCTATGATTCTAAAAAAATTACCATTATGGGCAGTGTTCAAAGTATCAAAATTACCTCTAAAAGCTAAATTTTGTTTGGATAAATAAAGAATTGCTGCTACTATTTGTCTTAAAACATTTCTTAACCGTTCTGCTTCAAATTTTATGAATTTTTATTTGCCTGATCAATTGTATTGTGATTTTTTAAATTACATTCCATTTGTGTCCATGAATACATGCATTTCATGTGCACTGGATTTTGTTCGTGTGACTTTAATCTTTCACTTACATGTCGCCAGTCAGAAAAGCCATTATTAGATAAAAAAATTATCATCAGAAGAAAATAATTTGCAACAAAAACAAAAAATAGAGTTGGAAGAGTTTGAATATACAAGCCAACTTCTGTTTTACTTCTCTCCGTTTGCAATTGTCCTAACATGTACCTCCTAACATGTACATTCTAGCTCTTGCATCTTATTTGCAATATTATAAATGTTGAGCTGTGGAAAAACACCTTTTTTGGGCCATGTTGCTGGATCATCAATAGTAAATTGTTCACCTTCCTCTGGTGTCTCAGTTTTCGGATCTTCAATAGTCATTGTTTGACCAAGCGCCTCATGTTCTCCGCTTCCTTTGAGTATTTCAGAACTTTCATTATTAATTAATGTTGAAGCCAAAGAACTGTTTGTAGTTATTTCAGAACTCCCGATAGATTTAATTATAAAATAAGTTAATAAATTAAAACAAAATTACTTACCTAATAAATAAAATATATCTAAAATAGATAATATTTGAAAATAAATAAATCTAATATAGATTGAAAACTGCTATTGAAGAAAAATTCTGATGTCGGATAACCTAAAACCAGTTTAAAAAAATATATTTTTTAAGATGTTTTGCAATAATGTCACATAAAAAAATTGCCATAACAGTACGTGTATATACTTACTTGTTCATAAAATCATAAACTAAAATCAAAAAACTTCTTAAAATTATTAAAACACCTGTTTTAAAATGCACTTTTCCCTATTTAACACTATGTTGTACGATATTGTTATATATCTCTTACAGTGGTTTCAAATACTACCGCTCTAGTGCTATGATCTTATTTCACTTACTATAACAACAACAATAGTTGGTTGTAAAATTATATACGTATATTTTTCTATATAATAATATTTTTTATATAATAATTACAATATTAATTTATATAATAATTTAAAAAAAATTAATTGATTTGCTTTTTTAAATTTTTTGTGCTTTGCAGGGCCCTGTGCCACCGCACAGTTCGCACACCCATGAATACGGCCTTGGGCCAATGTGTATATCGAGTGTATTGGTAAAGATGTTAGAGAGACTGGTTAGAGACAGAATATAAATGTTGATTGATGAGAATGGAAGGCCTCTGAGAGGGTAGCATGAGTTTGTTAAGGAGAGGTCATACTTTAGTAACTTGGTTATGCTATATAATAGGGTGACTAGCATATTGGATGAGTGAGATGTTTATACAGTTATTTATTTGGCTTTTGCAAAAGCATTTTATTGAGTACCACATGATAGACTACTTTTGAAAATTGGATAGGATTAGGTTGGACAGTCATTTGGTAGCTTGGTTACAAAGCTGGTTGAATAATAGGAGCCAGCAAGTTGTGCATGGAGATGCAGTGTTCCATAAAAGGAAGGTGATGAGTGGGAGGTGCCACAGGGTTTGTTTTGAGACCACTGCTGTTTAATTTATATATCAATGAAATAGTTCAGAGTGTAAATGGAGATATGCAGTTGTTTGCTGATGATCCTAAATTAGGAAAAGCAATGTCAGAAAATTCAGATATGTTGCTGTCACAAAAGGATTTGAATAGGTTGGTGTGTTTTGGGTTGAAGAATGGGGTCATTTCAATGTTGGGCAGAGAAAATGGAATAAGTTTTACCACATTGGAGGAACTTTGCTTCAGGAGGTGGAGGAAGCAAGGGATCTGGTCATCTTGGTGGATTGGGAACTGAAGTTCAGGAGATACATTGCGAAAGTCATAAGAGTTATCCAAAAAATCCCTGCTATAATGGGGTGATAGTTCCTTTCTATAAGGTTCTAATTAGGCCTCATTTCGATCTCTGTGTACAGATCTGGTCACCAGGCTCTGTTAGTGATAAAGAAACATTGGAGAGAGTGCAGAGGCAAATAGTGCAAAGCTGGCCTGATTGGTCAAGTGGTTATCGTATCCACTCTCCACTCGAAAGGCTGTGGGTTTGAATCCCGCCATGGGCATGAATGTTTGTGACTGTCTGTGAAAAATAATGGTGGTGGTGGGTAATAGATGGCATTGGTGTAGATGATGTGGTTCGCTGTAGTTGGTGGACTGAGGTGGAGACAAAGAGTTGTAGAGTAGGTGCCCTCCCTCAATGAGTCTTTGGACTCCTTGGAGGTGTCATGTAATAATAATAATAATAATTATTATTATAATAACCAAGACTGTCTCAGCATTCTGGAAGATTCAGTATGATGTCAGATTGAGGGAATGTGGTCTTCAGAGGGGAGGCAATATGATTGAGATATATAAGCTGTTGAGAGGAGACTACCAAATAGATACAGGG
Organism: Typopeltis vanoorti; assembly: GCF_054136105.1. Lineage (NCBI taxonomy): Eukaryota > Metazoa > Arthropoda > Arachnida > Uropygi > Thelyphonidae > Typopeltis > Typopeltis vanoorti. Next base: position 155,461,971 of record NC_143554.1, read on the forward strand.
GAATTATTGCATAGGTTGATGGATAATGAATAAGAAATAGAAGTCACCTTAGGAGACTATTCAAGGGTCATGTGAAGAAAGGGGGGGGAGATTTTTTCTTTGTGGGAAGTGAACGAGTGGATTGCATTTCCAGAATGGGTGGTGAGTGCTCCAACATTTAATGTGTTCAAAGCAAGGTATGATAGTTATTGTGTCTGCAAGTATTTTACCTCATTCAGTGAGTCTTTTGACTCCATGGAGGTTGGAAGTAATACTAATACTTATTTAATCTTGTTATCTTCTTGATAACAATAAAGACTTCAATAAAGGGCAAAACAAGTCTGAGTTAATGATCCTTCTCATTCATGTCTACACATTCCTGAATTCTGTCTTTTAAAATCAATTTTTTCCAATACTTTAACCAACACTCCTGTGATACTGATAGGCCTATAATTTGCTACTCATAGAGAATACTTTATGCATAGGAACTGTTTTGCTGTATTTCCACTCACTTGGCACCTTCCCAGAATTGAGGCTCAAATTATACAGCTTGATCAGAGGGAGTTCCAATTCCCTTGCACATTCCCATAATACTGGGGCTGATGTGCCAACTTACACCATGGCTGTACTTGCATTAAGGTTCATCAGTATCATAAAGCACATACAGTTCATCTACCTTTATTTTCCCATAGTCAATGTTACATCTGGCACTGTTTAAATATTTTGTTTACTTCTGTTACCTCCCTACTATTGGCCCTCATTAAAGTTATCATACCATAATCATTCTTCCATTTACTTGCCACATGGAAAAATGATATATCATGATATATTTATTGCTGTTATTGTTCTGAGTCGATCTCTGATCTATGTAACTAATATGCTATCTATTATGCTATCTATGCAACTAATATGCTATCTAATATGCTATCTAATATATACCAGAAAGAAGTTGCTGTGACCAGGTCCTTGCAGGACCTGGTCACAGCAACTTCTTTCTGGCCTGAAGCCAGCTTGTTCAGTCGGAAGTGCTCTTTCGATGAGTGGTGAAATTTTTTAAGGAGAATTCTTTCAAAGAGCTTAAAGGTGGTGCAAAGCAAGGAGATAGGTCGCAGGTTTTTCACATCATTTGGATCTTTCCCTGGTTTGGGCACGGCAATTATTTTGGCTTCCCGCCATAGCTTTGGTAGTTTACCAGTCATAATGATTTCTGAGAAAAGGGCAGCCAGCCATGTTTGGTCATGTTGACCAAGATGTTTTAGGAACTCAGGGAGTATACCATCCACTCCTGCAGCTTTGCCATTCTTGGTTAGTTTTAAGGCTATTTGTACCTCTTCCTGAGATACTGGGTGCACGAGTTCAGGAAACTCAGGTTCCATCCTCAGGATTTGTCTGGTGGAAGCTTGTACAGCAATTTTCTTGGTAGAGCTGGGATGAATCTTGGAGTTTTTCAATAAATGGTTAGCCATTTAATCAGGGGTTATCTCTGTTGTTTTGTGTGTTGTTGGCTCTGCTCCACCTAATTTTCTCAGAAGTGACCAGCTTCTCCAACTAGATGTGACGAAATCGAGTTCATTGATGGTTGAGATCCATCTTTCCTTTCTGTTTTTATCCAGGGTTGATATGAGCTCCTTAGCAATAGTTGGATCTTCAGATTCCTCATATTTGGTTAGGAGTTCCTCACTTTCTCTACTCCAACATGGGATATATTGTTTTCTGTAGCCTCAAGGGATAGAGGCTTTTGCTGCCGATTTCAGTAGTTTAACAAATCTAGGATAGCAATTAGGAGTGGGTGGAATTGCTCTAATGGTTTGTTCGATTTGTGTCTGAAATGCAGTCCAGATGGACCTGCGGAGATTCCATCTAACGATTTGTGTTCCACTAATAACTTGGATTGATGTTCCTATCTCTATTAATGTAGGACGATGTTGACTATTAGGAAATCTGGTAAGGATGGTTCTAGTTGAATTCTAGCTAGATTATTACCATCCCAGTTGTTAGAGGAATAGCCACACATGGTGTGATGGGAATTGAAGTCACCAACATAGATAGCAGGGTGAGGAGGAGGTCGGTCCATCTGATTAGGCCAGGATTGCGATAGAGGTTCATAGACATTGTATATGGTGATATTTTGAACTTTAATACCTATGGAGTATTCTGTATTAGAAACACTGGGTTATATTCTTGAGACCAGGCTGGATATAGGTTGCTAGGCCAAGCTTGAGGTGGCAGTTATAAGACATGAAAATGAGTCCTGGGATCTTTAGTCTATTGAGGGCTCTGTCAGGCACATGGGTTTCCAGGAGAGCCAAGACGTCAATTGTTTTATATTTGGCTATTTTGCTGATGACTTCAGCTTTGGATTTAGATATCCCTTCTATGTTTAGTGAACATATCTTGAGGTAGTGTTGAATAGGGGACTGCAACATATTTTTTGAAGCTTTCCCTCCACCTGAACAAGCGACGCGATCCTTGTTATTCCGGGCGACAACGATCGAGCTTTTTATGGTTTGTATTCATCATAATTGTGAGTAGTCCAGGAGGCTTGGAAACCTTTGGATGCCTTGTTTGAGACATTAGCTTCATGTTGCCTGTGATTCATCTCTGGGGCTTCTTTTGTCTGAAGCACCAACAATGTACCACAAGTCAACACTACTGGCAGCGGCGGGGGGGGGTCTCAATCCCCCATTATCATGGTAAGTAATTAATATGCTACAATTTCTTTTACTGGTTTGGTATTATTAGATGACAAGTGAAAATAAAGTTATTGTTATTCTCATTGGATTGCCCATTACTAATCCAATTAAATATTTTTTCCTACCTAGAAACATGAGTCATACTGTGGTCGTGTTGTCACACACTGTCCACTGTGCATCACACGAATTCCTAGAATGAAGCATACTGAGCATATCCTTTCTGAATGTCCAATGACTATTATAAAATGTTCACATTGTGGATACCAGTTCATCAGAAAAAAGATTTCTGTAAGACTGTTACTAATTTTTGTATCTACGTTATATTTGAATTAACGCTCACAAATTCCATTTTTAATTGTAGTCATCATCATCATTATCATCATCAAATTCTTGATATGTACCCTCAAGGGGTGTTTATGATATGATAGTACTGCACGAAAAACTTACACCATTACTAACTTCGTATCTACACTAATAAGAGCAGATATGCTAACAAGAGCAGACAGCCAGCATGGCTGGCCGAGTGGTTAGCATATCTACTCTCCAGCCAAACGGCTGTAGGTTCAAATCCCGCCATGGGCATGGATGTTTGTGATTGCCTGTGGAAATACTAGTGGTGGTGGTCGGTGGTAGATGGCAGTAGGTGGGGTTGCGGTCAGTTGGTGGATGGAGTGGAGACAGAGCTGTGGAGCAGGTGCCCTCCCTCGATGAGTCTTTGGACTCCCTGGAGGTGCCTAATAATAATAATAATAATAATAACTAATCTACAATATCTCGGTCTTCCTATGGGTTATATTCTTGCAACCTGGCAAAGAACACTTTTTTTGCTAATCTTTCCTCTCCCATTCTGTTTAAATGACCATAACACCTGAGATTAGCTCAGCTAACACATTCCTGGATGCTAACAATGTTAAGTTCTTTCTTTAGATTATATTTGGTCATTCAAATACAATTATTTTTTACTAAATGATTTAAGGAAATTACAACGTCAACTAGGATTTACATTAAAATAAATTTTAATATACTGCAATATTTCAGCAATGTCACATTGGCATTTTCAAGAAACTTAAGAACAAGACACGTGCATGCAAGCACAACAAACAATAAGTGAGGAAGAAACAGGAAGCTATTATTTCTCTTAAAGTCTTAATGGTGCCCCCTAGCGGGCAATGTTGCTATTCTTGGGCGATTGGGCTGAAGGTCTTCTGATGTAGGTTTGCCAAATTTGAGGCAGCCTCATGCAGATCAAATTTGTTGAGGTTTGGATGTTTCTTAGGGCTGAAGCTGATTCCATGAAAAGCCTTTCGTATATTTGTATTTGCTACAGTGTATTATCGAGGCTTTCTTCCACCATATTCTATGGCAGGTATCCAGCACGTGGCCAGCAAGACCAGAGTGGCTGTATTGGTGAAACCGGATGTAGTCCTTGTGTTCTGAGATTCTAATATTGGCTGTCCTGCCTGTTTGGCCAAAGTAGGACAGCTTACAGCTGAAAGGGACCTGGTATACACCAGGCAGGTCTGGGAGGGGGGGGGGTCTTTAGTAGAACGGATAAGGGATGCCAATTTTTTATATGGTCTATAACAAGAAGTTAAGTCATGTTTTTTTAGGATTTTTGTAATTTTTTCCGAGGTGCCTCGGATATAGGGTATGGTGATGGATTTAGAGTAATCCTTGTTGTGAGGGGGGGGGGGGTTGTGGTTTACTGGTTTCAATATATTTTGGATTTTTTGGGGTGGGTAGCCATTGGCTGAGAAAGTGTTGAGAATGTGGTTTAGTTCTGTGGTTAGGGCATTGTCATTTGAACAGATAAGTTTAGCCCTGTTGTGTAGTGTCTTAATGACTCCATATTGTTGCGAGGAGGAGTGATGTGATTGTTGGTGAATGTATCTGCCTGTATGGGTGTTTATTTTCTATAGACTGAGAAAACCAAGGTTCCATCAGGCTGGCAGGTGACCAGTGTGTCTAAGAAAGGAAGGCAGTTGTTTTTTTCTTCTTCCAGGGTGAATTTGATTCTGGGGTGTTGGTTGTTTAAGTGTGTTACCAAGGAGAGGAGTGCATCGGAGCCATGTGGCCAAATAGCGAACACATCATCAACTCAGCGAAGCCAAATGGTTGGTTTTGGTGGGGCAGAGTTTAATGCTTTCTCTTCAAAAGTATCCATATAAAAGTTGGCCAAGGGTGGGCACAGTGGAGAACCCATGACTGTCCCCTCTATTTGTTTGTAGAATTTTCCTTGCCAAACAAAATAGCTGAGTTCATTGTGAACTGAAATAGGACTGTAATATCGGGAGGAAATTTAGCTGGGATTAGCTCTAAGGATTCTTTGAGTGGGACATTTGTAAATAAGGAAGAGACATCAAAACTGACCATTATGTCAGTGTGTTTGAGTGTAAGGTTTTCTGTGCTGGCTTTTGAAGTGGGCTGAGTTTTTTATGTGTGAAGGTGTGTTGCCAGTATAGTGTGAGAGAGCTTTGACCAAATGTTTAGCTAGTTTGTATGTGGGGGAATCAAAGCCATTCACTATGGGACGTAATGGCACATTTTCCTTATGTATTTTTGGGAGTACATAAATACGGGGGGACGGGGGGTATGGAGTTAAATGATTTTAATTTGTTAGTGATTTCCACAGGCCAAGAAGTGACCTTCTTAAGGAGCATGTGGAGTTTTCTAATTTGTGAGTTGGTGGGATTGTACTCGATAGGGAGGTAAGTAGCCCGATCTAACAATTGAGCTTTCAGCTTACCTGTGGTAATCCTTTTGGTTAAGCAATACTGTGACGTTCCCTTTATCAGCTTTAGTGATTATTTTTTTCTTGTTTTTCTTTAATTCCAGTAGAGATTTAATTTCCTTACTGGGCATGTTGGCTTTTGGTGGTTTAGCTTTGGTCAGAACACAAGCTACATCCAGTCTAATATCATTGGCAACGTGGTTTGGAAGGTGTTGTATCCCGCGTTTAATTCTTATCATAATATCTTCAGCAGGTATTCTTCTGGGCGCAATGGCGAAGTTGTGGCCACGTGCAAGAGCATCGAGTGCTTCAGGTTTTACACTAAATGACGAAAGGTTGACCACTGTTTCAGTTGGAAGTTGTGGTTTCGAGATCGAGTTCTTTTTCAAATTTTCAAATTTTTTGATCTGTCGATCTCGTACTTTTTTAAATTCTTTCTCCGCTGCTGCGCACGAGATGTCATATAAAATAGACCAAATTTCGTGGCTTAATGTGCTTGAAAGGTCACCTTTGAGTGCCTGTATAGCTAAGTTAGCATCATTCAGGAAATTGGCATTCCTTATCTGCTCTACTAAAGACCCCCCCGTAAGCTGTCCTACTGTCCTACTTTGGCCAAACAGGCTGGACAGCCAATATCAGAATCTCAGAACACAAGGACTACATCTGGTTTCACCAATACAGCCACTCTAGTCTTGCTGACCACGTGTTGGATACCTGATTTCTTCCACTGTAGAATACGGTGGAAGAAAGCCTCGATAATACACTGTAGTAAATACAAATATATGAAAGGTTTTTCATGGAATCGGCTTCAGCCCTAAGAAACAATCCAAACCTCAATAAATTTGGCTGCATGAGACTGCCTCAAATTTGGGAAACCTACATCAGAAGACCTTCAGCCCAATCACCCAAGAATACCAACATAGGGGGCATCATTAGGACTTTAGAAGAAATAATTGCTTCCTGCTTCTTCCTCACTTACTGTTTGTTGTGCCTGCATGCACGTATCTTGTTCTTAAGTTTCTTGAAAATGGCAACTTGACATTGCCGAAATATTGAAGTATATTCAAATTTATTTTAATGTATATCCTAGTTGACGTTGTAATTTCCTTAAATCATTTAGTAAAAAAATGCATAACCAATGTCTTAGCCTTTCCACGAGAAACATACAATTAAAATGAAATATATATTGATCTTTAATTAATATATATTGATTAAAGATCAGATTTGACAAAATCAACATTGATTTTTTCAAAAATCAATGTTAGCATTAGATGTTTATAAATCATGGTCAATTAAAGACCAATATATATTTCATTTTAATTATTAAGTTCTTTCCTTAATATCCTCAGTTTTAATATGACATCGCCACTGACACCATCTGTTCATGCCTCTAATCTTTCTCAGGACTCTCATATCTGTGGTCTCTAGTCTTTGGTCAAGTGTTTTATATCTAACCCAGCTCTCAGATCCATAAGTTAAACTTGGTTTGAACACTGTCTTGTACACAGCTAATTTAGTGTTTTGACTAATTTCTCTCTCATTCCATATAAATTTATTCAATTGACTTCCTACCATACCAGCTTTGTTGATTCTGTTGTCTATTTCCATATTTAATTTACCATCTTCACTGAAAATCGTGCCTAAGGAGCTGAAATGTTTTACTTGTTCTATAGGTTCTCCAATCAAAATGCAGTTGATATTTTCAACGATTCTGCCTATTTTCATTGTCATTGTCTTGTTATTGCTGACCTTCATACCAAATCTATTACAACAGTTATCAGTTTAGTCAGGGAATCTTGCAGACTTGTAGCAGATTTATTTAGGAGTATAACATCATCTGCATAGAGTAAAGGCTGAGATTAAGATATCCAATTTTGATATCAGGTTTATTATTATTATTTGATGCCTCCAGGGAGTCCAAAGGCTCATTGAGGGAGGGGTGCTTGCTCTACAGCTCTAATACAGCTTGCTCTACAGCTCAGTTTAATACCACTTTCCTTCATAATATGATCCATATAGATAATGAATAACAGAGGGGATAATGTACATCCTTGTCAGACACCTGATTTAATATTAAACCATCTTCCTGTACTTAATTCAATTCTAACTGCTGATTTACAACTCAAATAAAGACTAAGTATTGCTTGAAATATTGCTCCATTGATACCATACAACTGTACCACTTTGAAGAGCTTCTCTCTTGGAACCGTGTCATATGCCTTTTCCAGATCTACAAAACTTAAATACAGATCTTTGTTATATTCCCACAATTTCTCAACTATTTGTCGTAACGTGAAAATTTGATCCTGACAGCCTCTATTTGGCCTTTGTTCTTCACCAAGCTTCCACTTCCACAATTCCTCTCAATTGTTTCTTAAGTATACTTGAATAAATCTTACCAGGAACACTCAATGGGAAAATACCTCTGTAATTCTCACATTCAGTTTTATTTCCCTTTTTATATATGGGTAGTATGAGAGCTCTCTTCCAATCATCTGGAATTCGTCCCTCTGTCCAAGCCTTCTGAACTATGCAGTGCAGCCACTGTATGACTTTTATACCTGCATACTTCGGCATTTCTGGTCGAATATCATCTATTCTCGCTGCCTTTCCATATTTCAGGCTTTTGATGGCTTCTTCTACTTCAAGTATGGATATGTATTCCCGATTGCATGTCTGTTGAGTGTTTTTTACTACTGTTCTGCCATCACTGCTTGTTTCATTTAGCAATTTTTTGAAGTGATCACTCCATACGTTAAGGATTACTTAATTTCACCAGTTTTCATGTCGCCTTTATCATCTCTAATTCCTTTTACAACACTCTTTCCGCCATTTCTGAACTTTTTCAACTGCCTCCAGAATATTTTGACACCTTCCTGATATTTATTTTCTATGTTCTTACCAAATTCTTCTTATGACTTTTGTTTAGGTAAATTTACACAGTTTTTAACTTTCTTACATTTGTCTCTATATTCTCTAAGCGCACAAGCTGATTATTTGCCAGGAACTTTTGATATGCTTTCTTCTTTTTCTTCACTGCTTCTTTAACTTCCTGTGTCTACCGTTCGGTTCTGATTTTTCTATTCTTGGAGAAAAACCTCACCACATGCCTCTCTGGCTGAATCAATCTATGTTTTCTTCAGAATTTGCCACTGACTCTCCAGTGTTTGGTTCCTGTTCTCAAACTCTTTCATTTTTTCTTGAATAATGTTTGTGTATTTTAGTCTACAGTTTACATCTGAGATCAGCTCAACTTTTATTAATTTTAAAACTTTCTTACATGTTTTTATTTTCAGTATGAAATTCAATTTTATCCTGCTTAAGACTAAATTGTGATCACTTTCAATTTCAAATCCTCTGTACACTCTAGTGTCCTCCACCAGTGGGAAAACATAACTATCATCAATAACACAGTCAATGAGACTGTTCTTATTCCTTGCCTCTTCTCTCCATGTGAATTTATGCATATTTTTATATTGCAGCATTGTGTTAGTAATCACATCTCCCGAGCAGAAATCCAACAGGTATTTGCCATTATTATTGGCTTTGGTCTTTTCTCCAAATTTTCCAAAAATATTTTTGTATGTCTGTCAATCATTTCCTACTGTGCTATTTAGATCCCCAACAAGGACCAACTTTTCCTTTTTCATTGTGTCAGTTGTTTTCTCTAAAGCCTAAAAAAATTCCTTTACTTCTGCCTTAGAGAACCTTTTGTGGGACCATAGGCACAAATAAGTCTTATTGTCCAATTCACCATTCTGATATTTGTCCACATCACTCTACTTGATACTGCTTGCCATTCAAGAAGATTAGACTCAATATTTTGTGTTCAATACTATAGCTACACCTTCTTTTCCCTGATTGTCATTGCCTGAATATAACATTTTGTATTTATTGCACAGAAAAATCGTACCAAATTTTGTCTTTTTTGTTTCATTCACCATTATTTATGTTGATCTGTTACTTATCCAGTTCCAGTAGCTGACTTTTCGCTGTTTGCCTTGGTTCCCTGGTGAAAAGAACATGGACCTTGTTTTACCAGGCGACGCCCCAGCCGTCATGAAATTCTGTCATGTTGTACCATCATTTTATATTTTGCTTTAAGCCAATACGAATATATTTGGTTGGCTAAATCTCAAATTGCCAGCCCGTCCTTGTTTGCTGAGTATCAAGGTAGATACCTAACAGGATGCACCACAAGAAGGTGAGGATTAGAAATTAGGTTAGAAGACCTGGTCGGTTATCCACTTTCCTTTAAACGTGATGTGAAGGTCTCCTCAAAACAGAGATGTGGCCAGTGACCGTGGAAGAGACAGGAACCTCACCACATAGTTTACTATGGTAAGTAATGTTTTACCAGTGGGAAAACATCACTATCATCAATAACACAGTCAATGAGACTGTTCTTATTCCTTGCCTCTTCTCTCCATGTGAATTTAGGCACATTTTTATATTGGAGCATTGTGTTAGTAATAACATCTCCTGAGCAGAAATCCGACAGGTATTTGCCATTATTATTAGCTTTGGTCTTTTCTCCAAATTTTCCAAAAATATTTTTGTATATCTGTCAATTATTTCCTACTGTGCTATTTAGATCCCCAACAAGGACCAACTTTTCCTTTTTCATAGAAAAAGGAAAAATTTGTCCTTGTTGGGGATCTAAATGACCATAGAAACAAGGTTGGACCCTCTGCAACTTTTGTCTCTTGGAAAACTTACAGGAAAGAAGAGAAAGAAACTCGGGAACGTAAGACACTATGAAAATAGCATATGATGAAGATACCTTAACCCCTCCGCAGAGGGTATCTTCTGATCCCTCATGTCTGAAAACCAAGAGTCTTCTCTTAAGGCTTACAACTTGGAATGTAAGGACCTTATATGAAGCTGGGAAGTTAGATGACCTCATACAAGAACTTGAAGCGTTCACAGTGAGGTCAAATGGACTAATAGAAAAATAAACAGAAAGAGCCATTTAATTATATACTCATGTGGAGACAGTCATAGGAATGGAGTAGCATTTGTACTAAAAAATAAGATTGTGCAATCCTTACTTGGATTTTATTATTATTATTATTATTATTTGACACCTCCAGGGAGTCCAAAGACTCATCGAGGGAGGACACCTGCTGTACCACTCTTTCTCCATCAATCCATTAGCTGACTCCACCGACGCCATATACCGCCAACCACTACCACTAGTATTTCCACAGACAATCACAAACATCCATGCTCATGGTGGGATTCAAGCCCACAGCCTTTTGGCTGGAGAGTGAATACGCTAACCACTCAGCCAGCCAGGCTGGCAAAAAATCTTCTTGTAATAAGTAAGTAGATTACTAAAGCATGACCTCCCTTTAGTAAATCCATGCTGTCCATCAAAGATAATACCATTGTTGTCAATCCAATTCTGGATCCTACTTCTCACAAGCTTCTCCAACAACTTAACTACAACACCTGACACACAGATAGGCCTATAGTTTGATGCTTGAGTTCTATCACCTCCTTTATAAAGAGGCACAATCTTGCCCTCCTTAGGAACTTGACCCAGTGCAAGACTCGTATTAAAAAAATATGTCAAGGCTGGCATCAACTCCCCATACACCTCTTGCTCACTTACAGTCAGTCTCTCCTCCCCATCAACTATTGCTCTCCATGTAGTAGTCACATTCACAAGATTGAAAGACCTTTATGAACTGCTCATTAAGTATCTCCACCACTTAATAGTCCATGTGTTTTCATCCGGAAGGCAAATGTCACATCCTACTAATGCAGGAGAAGGAGCTAAGAGAACTTCAATGAGCTAAACTTACTGAAAGTGCCCATATGTGATGAAATCATGTTCTTAAAACCAACCTCAATGAAGACCATATTATTCTCCACTGATATCATTGCCATTTACGCTAATAATACTGTGCCAAAATTAAGTCTTTATCTTGAATTCTGTGTGCATTAGACTCTCAAGAACATTTCGTTTCACTAAAGGCGAGTTCGTAATAATAAGGACATCCTGGTTGAACAACACATTTCTGAAATACGATTTCAGATATGATTTATACGTATAAATGTGTGTTTTATACGTATAAATGTATAAATACCGATATATGCCAACACAAAAGTTTTTACTTTCTCTCCTTTGCAATCGAATCCTCATGATGCCATTAAAAATCATAATACTTATTCTTAATTTTATAAAGTGACAAGCACATTCATGAACCTGAATTGGTATAAAATTGCAGCTCAACCTTTTGATATTTTTATTGTCCAAATATATGCAACTACTTCTGATTACCCAGAAGAAGATGTAGAATGTTTCTATGAATGAATTAAATATGCACTTAATTCAAATTGCTACATCAGATGACATAATTATCGTTATGGGAGATCTAAATGCTAAAGTAGGCTCAGAAAATTATTATTATTATTATTGATTATTAATTAACTTAAGGAATTCACAATGTACACTAGAATATAAATTAAATTAAACTTTAATCTATATTTCCAATATTTCAGCAACATCACGTTGCCATCTTCAAAGGAACTTAAAGACGTGCACACAGGCACTACACACAGTAGATGAGGAAGAAGCAAGGAAGCTATTGTTTCTCCTAAAAGTCCTGATGGTGCCCCCTAGTGGGCTATTTAGGTATTCTTGGCTGTTGAGCTGAAGGTCTCCTGATGTACGTCTCCCAAATTTGAGGCAGTCTCATGCATCCAAATTTGTTGAAGTTTGGCATGTTTCTTAGGGCTGATTCCATGAAAAAGTCTTTGAAATTTGAACTTGCTACAGTGTAGTATTGTGGCTTTCTTCCTCAATATTTTGTGGAAGAAAGTGGCGTGTATCTAGTGCATGGTCTGCAAGACCAGAGTGGCTATACTGGTGAAAACGGATGTAGTCCTTTCTGAAATTCTGATATTCGCTGTCCTGCCTGTTTGGCCAAAGTAGGACATCTTACAGCTGCAAGGGACCTGGTATACATCAGGTAGGTCTAGGGGAAGTGGTTGGTCTTTAGTGGAGCAGATAAGGGATGTCAATTTTCTATATGGTCTGTAACAAGAGGTCAAGTCATGTTTTTTTAAGATTTTGGTAATTTTTTCTGAGGTGCCTCGGATGTAGGTAATTGTGATGGATTTAGAGTAATCCTTGTTGTGAAGGGGGGAAGAGAGTTGTGGTTTACTGGTTTCAATATTTTTTGGAATTTTTTTGGGTGTGGGGGGGTAGCCATTGGCTGAGAAAGTGTTGAGGATGTGATTTAGTTCAGTGGTTAGGGCATTGTCATTTGAACAGCTTAGTTTAACCCTGTTGTGTAGTGTCTTAATAACTCCATATTGTTGAGGGGGGGGGGGAGATTGTTGGTGAATATATCTGCCTGTATGAGTGGGTTTTCTATAAACTGAGAAAACCATGAAACTAGTGTGTCTAGGAAAGGGAGGCTGTTGTTTTCTTCTTTTTTCCAGGGTGAACTTGATTCTGGGGTGTTGGTTGTTTAAGTGTGTTTAGAAGGAGAGGAGTGTATCAGAGCCATGTGGCCAAATAGCGAATACATCATCAACATAGCGAAGCCATATGGTTGGTTTTTGTGGGGCAGAGTTTAATGCTTTCTCTTCAAAAAGTCCATAAAGAAGTTGGCCAAGGGTGGGGAGAGTGGAGAACCCATGGCTGTCCCCTCTATTTGTTTGTAGAATTTTCCCTGCCAAATGAAATAGGCTGAGTTCATTGTGAACTGAAATAGGACTGAGATATCAGGAGGAAATTTAGTTTGGATTAGCTCTACGGATTCTTTGAGTGGGACATTTGTGAATAAGGAGACATCAAAACTGACCATTATGTCAGTATGTTAAAGTGTAAGGTTTCTATGCTGGCTTTGAAGTGGGCTGAGTTTTTTATGTGTGATGGTGTGTTGCCAGTATAGTGTGTGAGCGCTTTGGCCAAATGTTTAGCTAATTTATATGTGGGAGAATTCATGCCATCCACTATGGGATGTAATGGCACATTTTCTTTATGTATTTTTGGGAGGCCATATATATGGGGGGGGGGGGGTATAGAGTAAAATGGTTTTAATTTGTTAGTAACTTCTACAGGCCAAGAAGTGACCTTCTTAAGGAGCCTATGGAGTTTTCTGATTTGTGAGTTGGTGGAATTGTATTCAATAGAGAGGTAAGTAGCCCTATCTAATGATAGAACATTAAGCTTACCTGTGTAGTCCATTTGGTTGAGTACTACAGTGGCATTTCCCTTTTCCGCTTTGGTGATTACTATTTCTTTGTTTTTCTTCATTTCCTGCAGAGCTTTATATTCACTATTGGATATGTTGGTTTTTGGTGGTCTAGCTTTGGTGAGAACACAAGCTACATCCAGTCTAGTATTGTTGACGATGTGGTTTGGAAGGTGGCAGAGCCCACATTCAATCTGGATCATTATATCCTCGGTTGGTATTTTTCTGGGAGCAATGTCAAAGTTGTGGCCACATGAAAGAACAATGAGTGCTGCAGGCTTCAACGTAACTGAAGAAAGGTTGACTACAGTGTTGGTTGGAAGGTTTGGTTTGGAGGTCGAGTTCTTTTTTAATTTCTCAAATTTCTTGATATGTCGACCTCGTATTTTCTGAAATTCTTTATCTGCCACAGTGTACAAGACATCATATAAAATTGACCAAAGCTCATGATTTAACGTGTTGGAAAGCTCTTCTCAAGCACTCGAATAGCTTTGTTTGCATCAGCTAGGAGAAAGAATGCGCGTGGCGGCAATTTGTTCCTGTAGCAGAGCATTGCTGGTGGCATAGTTATAAATTCAGAGAGCCTTTTGCGAAAAGAAACGGTGCTTAAATTTCACATAATTTTGGATTACCTGATTATCCCAGCAGCATTTTAAGAAGGTCAGATGATTCAGTTGTCTTGATAACTTCAGCTTCATTTTACCGTATTGGTGGGCCTTGTGTGTGATGGAATCTCCATGGATGATAGTAATTCTGGTAGAAAGGCTTATACGTTGGTTACACATGATTATTAATTAACTTAAGGAATTCACAACGTACACTAGAATATAAATTAAATTGAACTTTAATCTATATTTCCAATATTTCCGCAACGTCACATTGTCATCTTCAAAGGAACTTAAAATAAAGACACATGCATGTGGCCACAACTTTGCCATTGCTCCTAGAAAAATACCGGCCAAGGATATAATGATCCAGATTGAATGCGGGATCCACCAACTTTCAAACCACATCGCCAACAATATCAGGTCACCATCAGGACTTTTAGGAGAAACAATAGCTTCCTCGCTTTGTCCTCATTTACTGTGTGTGGTGCGTGCGTGCATGCACATGTCTTTATTTTAAGTTCCTTTGAAGATGGCAACGTGATGTTGCCGAAATATTGGAAATATAGATTAAAGTTTAATTTAATTTATATTCTAGTGCATGTTGTGAATTCCTTAAGTTAATTAATAATCATGTTTAACCAATAAGCCTTTCTAAAAGAATTATTATTATTATTATTATTATTATTATTATTATTATTATTATTATTACTATTATTCAGGCCTCCATGGAGTCAAAAGACTCATTGTGAGAGGTCCTTCCTAGGAAACACAAAGTCCATCATATCTCTCCTTAAACTCATTGACCGTTCTCGCTCTCACAACCCTATCAGGCAATGCATTCTATGGTTCAACCACTCTCCATGCAAAGAAACCACTCCTCACCCTCTTGCTCACAGTTTCCTTTCGCAACTTCCAGGGATCTTCCTGCATGGGAAACCAGAGCCTGGGACATAGAAATCCAAGAGGAGAAATATTAATACAGTCCTGTGAAGAAAACAATCTGGTAATAGCAAATACTTTATTTAGCCACCCTCCTAGAAGACATTACACATGGAAAAGTCCTTGAGATAGCTGTAGGAACTATATTGACTATATAATGATTAAAAAAAGATTCTACAAAAACATCTTACAATCCAAAACATACCCAGGGGCTGATATTGGACCAGACCACAAACCTGTGGTCATTAAAGCAGCAATAAAATTAAAGAAAACAATGAAATCTATAAATTTCAGTAAGGAAATACCATGAGTAGACATATTACTAACTATTATAATAACTAAATATATTCAAAGGAATATATTCAAAGGAATATATTCAAAAAGTATTCAAAGGAACTCTAAAATCATGATAGAATAGATAAGCTGATGCAAGAAGATTTGGAGGGACCTACTATTCTTACTTGGGAAGTAATAAATGCCATTAGGAAACTGAAACCAGGAAAAGCTCCAGGAATGGTTGAAATTATGGCAGATATCTAAAGGCTTTAGATGATAAGGCTATAAGATCACTGACTGACACATGTAACAAAATATACGAAACTGGACACCTGCCAAAAGATTTTAAGCACTCGACGTTCCTACCAGTACCTAAAAAATCGAAGACAATCAAATGTGAAGAGTACAGAACAGTCAGTGTGATCAGTCAGATAGCAAAAGTTATGTTATATATCATCCTGGAAAGAAATAAACATAAAATCAAATTGGAAATGAATGAAACACAGTCTGGTTTTCAGGAAAATAAAGGAACTAGAGAAGGACGGACTGTTCAACATTAGACCTATTATAGAAAGATATCTGGAGAAGCAGAAAGAAGTCTGTTTATGTTTTATTGAGTACACAAAGGCCTTTGACAATATACAACATGAACAACTAATCAAATGCATCAGAAAATTAGGAGTAGATGATAAAGATGCCAGATTACTAATAAATCTATATTGGGAGCAAACTGACGCAATAAAATATCGGGAGAAACCTCGGAGGAATTCCCATTAAAGAAGGGGTGTCAGACAAGGCTGTGTTCTTTCTCCTATATATGTTTAACCTCTATACTAAATATCTTCCAGCAATTAGAAGAATTTAAAGGAGTCAGCATAGGAGGCAGGCAGTGGCGCACCCAGAGGGGGGGGCCAAGGGGCCCTTCCCCCCAAAGAAAAAGGGAAAAAACACTAGAAAATTTTCCAAAATCTTTTCCTAATTAATAAAATTCATTTTTTTTATTTATGTTATGTCGTGTCTTCTATTTCTATACTACTTATGAATTAGCGATCATTGCAGATGCTCAGTCATAGGTCATATGTGATGCATAGTATGTATTCTCAAATTGTCTACTCAACTTGAGTTCTCCCTCAAGATTAAATCCTGAGTGTGCTACTGGAGGCAGGAATATAAATAACTTAAGATATGCAGATGATACAGTGCTACTGCTAACTGAAAATGAAAAATATCTTCAAAACCTACTAGCTGAAGCTAAGTGAAAAAATATGGACTTAATTTCAACTTCAAAAAAAAAAAAAACATGCTGGTAACAAGAGAAAAAGGGAAAATACCCGATATAAATATTAAGATCAGAGGAAATACTTTAGATCAAGTAGAGAGTTATATATATTTGGGTCAACTAATTACAGAGAATGGAAAGTGATATGGAAATATTAAGAAGAATAGAAATTGCTAGCTCAACCTTCATTAGCATGAAAAACATTCTGAACTCAAGGGAAATTCACACAAAAACAAGAATTAGGCTGTCCAAATGCTACGTATGGTCAACGCTGTTTTATGCAGCAGAAACCTGGGCAATATCAAAATATTATGAAAATAAACTAAAAGCCGTTGAGATGTGGATCCTCAGAAAAATTCTTAGAGTCCCATGGACTGCCAAAAAAACTAATTTAGAAATATTAGAGATGATTGGAGAAAATAGGACTCTGTTGAAAACCATTAAGAAAAGGAAAACCACCTACCTTAATCACATACTAAGGCATGAATCCCTACAAAAAAACACTTCTAGAAGGAATGATTCAAGGACAAAGAAGAAGAGGAAGACAAAGAACAGATTGGATGGGAAATATTAAGGACTGGACCTTTTTGTCCTATGAAGAATGTAAAAGAGAAGCACAAGGAGGTCTCCTCTCAGTTATACAGCCTTGACTCTTAAGCACCCCTTTGATTGTAGTGATGGGATAATTTTTTTTTTTTTTTGAAAATCTGTACATCTATGAAGTTATTATTATTATTACACCCTCCATGGAGTCGACAGACTCATCATGAGAGGTTCATTCAACTGACAACATCTTAAAATCATTAACACTCCTTGTATTAATAACACATTCTGGTAATGCATTCCATTCACTGACAATTGTCCATGAAAAAACTACTCCTCACATCCCTCTTCCCCACACTCTTTCATAAGTTCCAGGAATGCCCTCTGGTTCTTTCCCTCTCACCTTCTACTCTCTTTTATAATTCCTTCTGGTCTAATCTGATAAAATCCTCTCACTAACTTAAATGACTCTATCATATCACCTCTTTATTGCCAGTTCACAAAAATCTGCAATCCACATTTCTTCAACCTCTCTCCACAGCCAGCATTTCAAACTCCTGTTATTGTCTTAGTCACTTGTCTCTAGATCTACTCTAATGCTTCCACATCACATTGAAAACCTGGTGACCCAAATTTGAGCACAATAATCCAAGTGTGGTATGACCACTGCTTTATACAGTGACACAACTAGTTCCTTCTTTCTACATGTTAGAGCACCTTATCATAGTGACAATATAATGCGCAGTCTTTGCAATACAATTCTTCATCATTATGCGATCTTCAGCAATATGCCCTCTAAACTTCGGTCTACCGACAACCATCGCTCCCAAATTTCAAATCTCATTCACCTCCTGCAGTTCAATACAGTACACAGTGTAATAATATTAATATCTCCTTTCTTTTAATTTATTTATAGGCATACTCATGTGCTTGTAATTATTATTTATTTAATTACTTATCATCAAACCTTCGAACTGCGCCTTTATATTCCTTTCCCTATCAGTCATAATACCAAGTTTGTAGTCTTTTCTGAGCTAGTTCAATCACTGTTAATCCTCTCTGGCTATAATTTACTTTCCTCCCTTTCTCAAGGTCGCAAGTATGCTAATTTTCACGTGTACTTAGTCTAGATTCAGGAAGTGCTTCAGGCTGGAACCAATTCCCTTGTCTATCTTGCTGACTTTCTCATGAACTTTAAAATCTTTAAAAATTTATTTGTTTTTTCGACTGTGCCATTAAAGATCACGTAGAGGAATAGTATGTCTTTCCCTTATATGCAAGAGAAATATCCAGCTCAACACGGAAATATCTCTAAAGTTTAATTCTAATTCAAGCAACGTTTAAAACTAAAAATCAGTCAGTCGTGGCTATTCTATCTTCTGGACACACAGGTTCTATGTTTTATGAGACAGTGCATTGGCAGGGCAGAATCAGGCAAGCTGTTAACAAACAAAACTGTTTATTCATTCTAAATCAAGGTAATTACAAGGATTAAATCTACACGTATCAAAATATCTATCTCTGATCAACTCAGCTAAATAACAATGGAAACAAAGCAAAACACGTGTCTGGTTCTCTGCTCAATTAGATTAGCAATTCTCACTTAAGCCTTTTGATATAAAACAATATAAATGCTCATAACAGTCAGACACGTGGATAGACATATATACACTATAACATAACTTAACTCATGCTAAAACAGAATTAGGCATAACTAAACTTTGCAATCAATTTCCCCTTCATCACATAACATTAGCAAATTTCTTTGAACTCTATACACAATCAGTTCACCGTTAATCAGAAGTACTGCTTTCCGACTTCATGAATGTTCTTTTCGCTAACAAACTATGGGATCGGCATTCTTAGCCTTAATTTTCACAATCTAGGAAAGTTCTAGAAAATTCTTACTTGCAACCTTGTCAGCTAGCTCAGTACACTAGATCCTAGAGATCACGACCACGTTCCTCTTCCTTCTGGTGAAAACGACATTCGGGAACTAGATCTTGGTAACGATGATACAGCCTACATTCTTGGAGATCATCTAGAACTGCATGGTGGGACTTCTGGAATAGACCATCACTGCTGTTACGAACCTCCTATTATCGTCAGACTTCTACTGGCAGGACTTGAATCTGCTGTCCTTGGAACAGCTGGACACAGGAACCTCTTTGAGATGAGACCGGAAGCGAGAGACAGGAACAGAGCCTTTGGCCCTTCAATTTCACCCTTTTATCCTACTCTTCCAACCTTGGAATGGTCTCAGATTAAACCGCCCAGATATTCTCTGAGGGGTTTACTCTACCACCCCACTATCGTTGAATTCTGGTGAGAAAACCCGTAGCCCATTGTCTTTCGCAGCTTTCGCTAGCATCAGGTCTATATGTCTAATCCTGTCTGAGCTATTTCTTTGTTTGTAAGTGGGGGTTTCTGTGGTTTAGAAGTTCATAAGGTATATTCCGGTAATTGGTCCACATTTTTTTTATTAAGCTAAAAGCACAATAAAGAAATAAAACCCGACAAGTTTCGTAAGTCGTTTGACTTTCATCTTCAGGGGTAAAAGGTAACTGCAAGTTAAAACAACAAAAAGAGAAATTAATACTTCATACTATACAGTTGTAGCCATCTGACTGTTTATAAAATTAAAAAATCAGAATGCAGATTCAAAGCAGTGCTAAGTTTAAACAATGCTTGATGATGCCACATTCTGTTGTTCACGATCATAATGTCCGAGGTCTGACTGAGGTATATTTTTTATCAAAGCTGATCAAACTTGGTGTAGAATTAAGCCTTGGTTTTTAATGCATTGTGTGGGAATTCTAAGCATGTTTGCAGCTTCTTTAAATTTCCTTATGTAACAGTTTTTTTCTATATAAGACATGTTTGTTTTCTGCCAGAGTACATTGCAGCCGGTGGAAGTGGTATGGAAAGCTAGACCTGATTTGTGTTCCCTTCTGTTTTGTACATCCTTTTGGTGTTCGTTCATACATATTTCCCCAGATCTTCCTGTTTGTCCTATGTAGCAGATGCCTCAAGAATAATAAATTTTATAAACACCTGGTTTTTTAAAGGATGATGTGGAAGTTTCGGGGGATATAGAAATATTGAAATTTTTTCCAGCAGCAGAAAGGCTACTTTGATGTTATGTTTGTTTAGTAATTTAGCAATCTTGTCTGTAACATTCTTGATATATGGAAGCGTGATCGTGTTTTTGAAATCTTGTTTCTGTGGGATGCTTCTAACAAGTCTGTGGAGGATTTTTTTTATAGTCTTGGGTTAATAACCGTTTTTTTTGAGGATCTGTGTTAAATATTCCAATTCTTCATTTCTTTGTTTTTCTGTGCTGGAAATATTATAAGCTCTGTCCCTCAGGGTTTTTTATTAGACCTATTTTTTGCGAAGGATGGTGGTGTGAGGCCGCATTAAGAAATCTTCCTGTGTTGGTGGGTTTTCTATATATTGAGAAAGAAAGTTTATTATCTTTTTATTTATTATTATTATTATTATTATTATTTCCCAAGACCTCATGGAGTCAAAGACTCATCTGGGAGATCCTTTTATCACACACACATCTCATCATACCATGTCTTAAACAGACTCAAACTCCTTGCAGACACCACACTCTCAGGCAAGGCATTCCAATTATTCACAACCCTGCACGAAAAAAACCTGCCTCACACTCCCCTACTCACACCCTCTTTATACAGTTTCCAGGGATGACCTCTGGTTCTCTCCTGATCTCCCACTATTCTCTGTAGAACTTCTCCACCATTGATCTTATAACAACCCCTTACCAGCTTGTAGGTCTCTATCATATCTTCCCTCTTCCTTCTCCCCACCAGACTCTGCAAATTACATCTTCTCAATCTTTCCTCATACTCAACATTCCAGAGGTCAGAAACTACGTTAGTCAGTCGCCTTTAGACCCTTTCCAACATCTCTTCATCCTTCTGAAAACCCGGTGATCAAATTTGGGCACAATAGTGCCCAAATTTGTGTGGCATAATCAAAGCCTTATACAATGGAACAAGAATCTCCCTACTTCTACGCGTCAGTGTCCTCCGCATCATTCCTAGAAGTCTTTGTATTGTCTTCACAATTTTGGCAATGTGTCCCCTAAATTTTAGATCCTTATCCATTATCACCCTCAGATCTCTTATTTCCTCTACCTCCAACAATATATTCTCACCAAGCATAAACTCTGCATCCCATCTTTCTTTTCCAAACTTTAAAACCTTACATTTTGCAACATTGAACTCACATCCCAATCACTCAGTTTATTGAAGTCTTCTTGCAAGGCCACAACATCTTCACCACTCTTTATGGTTCATCCCAACTTTGCA